>NC_051214.1:34816458-35416458 GCF_015220715.1 Pygocentrus nattereri | reverse complement strand
TAGACACAGGTGCAAACAATTAGTACTCTGGGTAACGTGAGTGCTGATAGGAGTACGAGAGACCGTCAGTAGTCATGTGATCCCCCATAGTATCGTGAGTAATGGAGTCCGTCAAGGTTTCTGAGTCAGAAGGACGTTGCCCTGTCAAGTGATCTTCTGTGGATTCTGGGAAATTAAGTCCATGCTATCTTGAGAGTCCGGTGAATGTGTGACAGTTTATTTGTCTGTTTGTTTATGCATTCACAACTGTCAAATTGTTAAAGTTGACCTGTACAGTTTTAACATGTATTGCTGGTCTATAGTCAGTAGTTCATTTACTCCAGGGTTTAGGCACCACTTTGTCTCCTGCATAATATTCATGCAATTACTTTGTATTTTTGTACAGTATATTTTACTCTATTATCTCTACTTTATTTTTAAATGTTTATATATTCTGTAAATAGTGTATCTATCTCTTCTCACTGCCAAGAAATTACAAAAACATGGATTTTTTTTTCTGCAAAACAAGACTGTATGCACAGCAACAGCCTTTTATCAAATTCCAGTCATAATGCATAATGCTTAATATGTAATTACATAAACATTTTCTGTATAGGTTTTTAATCTTATTTCAATATCATGAAATAACACTTGAATTTTTTTTTTCACAATACAACTCATGTTGTATACAACACAGGTACAATAATAACTTTTTATCAAACTGAAATTATAAATATGTTCTACTTACTAAGACAAATTTGGTTTTGAAAAGTTTTAGCACTTTCAACAGAACTTCTCCACTTCTTTCAGTGAGATGTGATTACACTAACAGGGTCACATCTTCAAAAACACAAAGTTTCCAGCTGCAATTCAAACTCAAAAGGTATCACCTCCAAGTGAGTTTTTAACCGTGCACGAGCTAAACCACCAGGCAGAGGAAGTGGAGTCTCTGCTTGTGATAAGCTGACAGGCTTTTTTGTCACCTTCATGATGGTCTATATATTCATTTCTTGGAGGAATCACATGACAGCATTGTGGCTATTAATTGTGTTTTTCTAGCTTCACCGCAAGCTTTCCAAAAAGCCTTCCGAAAAAAGCTCCCAGGAACCTTTAACTTGATTAAAATCTATCGCCTCATTCCACAGTTCACTGGTTCATTTACAGTTTCTTCATGGAACCGATTATAACTCGGACTAGACATATTTCCCCAACCAGCTACTTTTCTTTAGTTGTCGTTTTTGCAGCCATGGGCCACATCCCTTCATTGTGATATAGTGCTGTGCCTATTTTCACCTCAGTAACATTAGAATATTTCTAGTGAAGCCTTAGGCATGAATTTAGGATTTAGTTAAAAGGCCTCTGTCTGGGAAATGGAAAATGTCTGAGTGAACATTTCAGAGAAAATGACAGACATTTCTAACCTTCCTGACCTTGTCTGATTTGTATAAAGACAGCTACAAATGACAGTTTCTCATGAGAAATGCATGTGGAGGTACTGCCTACAGACAGCTGAAAAGCACCACACACATTTATTCTGCGTCTCTAAGGACAAAAGAATAAGACAAATGACCAGAGCGGTTCACAGCAGTGGCATCTGTATACCATGATTAAGTTCATTTGACTTCTGAACATGTCAGCGTTCAGAAGCCCAATTGAGTGGCACTTGCTAAGAGCCAGCAGGATGTTAGTGGCTGCCCTCCTGTTCTCTGGAATAAATTATGTTTGGCTAGTGGACTCATTACAAATTGTCTGTAATTGTTTGCAATTGTTTGAAAATGTAAAACATTTACCTCGGCATAGCCTTTTCTAGTGATTTCTTTTGTTGTAGCCTCAGAACTGCCCATAAAGAATACCCCAAACCCAAAAAACTCACCACAGGAGAAAAGGTAATTGCAGAGGGTTGGAACTATCAAAGTGCTTCGAGTGTGTGCGTTGAGACCGTGTCATTCCAATCTGAACAGCTCCCCAGTGAGAGTGAACAAAGACTCTCTTTTTGAACAGATAGAAGTTCAAAGTAATCATTCCCCTCAAATGCCACTTTTGAGCAGTGATTTTGACAATAGCAATGGAGCAACAAGAAGCTTACCACTGAAAGCCAGGCAGGCTAATGTTCATAACTGTAGCTCTGATGGGTTGGAAAACAATTGAACGCAGTGAGACCTCTCCATGGAATTAGAGAAGTCCCATGGGTGCACAAGCCATACAACTACTAATATTCATTTTACAGAGATATATTCAAAGCAGTGTCTTAGGAAGCATTCACATCTTTGAAAATGCACTTCGCTTACATATTCATACTTAAAGGAGGGTTCCACTACATTTTTCAACCAGTGAGTTTTGAGCACTGAGTTTTGTACAGAACTGTGCAAAAGACAAATATCACCCTTTTGTTTATTTAATTTGCAGTCAAGATGGTAAAGTAAGAACTTTCAGTGTTTCGGGAGAAATTTCTGAGGAGAATAGATATAATGCAATCAAGTTTCTGCCTAAAAGACAGAGAAATTGGGACTCTTAACAACCATGCAAGACCTGATAGTCCATCAGAACCTGTCACTGTCAGATGAAGAGTACATTTCATCTTTTGGAGACAGGAGAAAATAAGCTCCACTCTTGGGCCCAATCCCATTTCACCCCTTGCCCCTAACACTTAGGGCTACATGGCCCTTCATACTGAGATTTTTCAAAGGCACACTACAAACGTTTTATGAGAAAATTCGGAAAGATGACTGCACAAGCGACCAAAGAGACACATACATGTAAGCATTTTCTCTGTTTAAAAGCTACTGTATTGTAAGACAACCATTGTAGTAGCGTTTTATGGTCATTTCCTTCATAACATGCATAAAAATTGCTGTAATACACTGATGTCTCGGTCGCTACCTAGCGAAATTTCCTGTTCTATTTACGTTCTGATACCTGAGGTTGCTGCACCATTTAAGGTGGAACAGGAAAATTCGATCATGAAGTTAGAAAGCTAAGTTCAGCTTCATATCACTGAAGAATTCTTGGTGGTGATAATAAATAATTGTGATCCCCCTCTTTGAAGGCGTATGATGCCCTAAATGTATTTAAGCAGTGAGGAGCTGAATTTTCCCCTCCTCTGCTGTCACTGCAGACTGGCAGGGTCGCCTACAGAGCAGCGCTAGCAGCTGTTAATGAAGTGATGTAGTTTTTTGTTTGTGCTCTTTTTTATTTGGTGACTCATTTGATTGATTGATGCCTAAAACTAAAGTTGTGAATGAATCGTAAGCACCCATGCTTTTCAGTCTCCTTCGGATAAATGGCAAATGTCAGTGCGATATGCCATTATTGCTATAGTATGGAGACAAAGCAGGAAGACACATCCTGATTATTTTTTTAAATATGATTCACCTGTCCTGTCATGTGACATACGAGTGAGATCACCACAGCTGAAGGCAGCCTATTAGAAACGGCTGGAAACCCTTGTCTCGTCCGTTTATGTAAAAGTCGCTGACAGCAACTGGTAATGTTTCTGGTTCTTGAAGGGTTGTCCCATTTCATAGGTGGAAGATTTCAACCACTACCCTTTGTAACTCAGTTTCAAGGTGGGGTAAAAATGAGAAATGGGATTGGGCCTTGCTTTGCATCCGTCCTTCCACTGTGAGAAGACAACTTAACACTATTGGTTAAGTTTATTGGTTTTATCATTACTGATAAAAGAAAATAGACAAAAAAGGACAATGATTGCAGTAGAACATTGAAACCAGACTGAGATATAGAGTAAAACTTTATGAATTGATGAGTCTAGATTTATAATAGGGATGACTTAGGTCGTTATAGACAGAAAATGCAGGAGCACCACCAGAGATTTTGAGCCCCAAGAAAAGATATCACACTGGGCCCCATCAGCACAACACTGTGCAGACATGCATGGAAAACTCTGCATACAGTGAAATGCATTACTTGACGTAAGACTGATACTGCATCGTGATATCCTCTATAAGAAATGTGCTAATGGCTACCTTTTATAGTTTAAATGTAATTTAAGCCTAGCTTGGCAACCTAACTAATAGTCATCTGGCTATTTTAAACCATAGCCTGAGGCTTCATAATTAACTAACATTTACATGCAATACATCAGCTCTCTGGATGCTTACATTTAGCTGGAAACAAGAAAAGAAAAGGAAACTGTTAGTCTTCTAAATACCTAATGTTCTACTCATTTTTAGAGATCCTGTCTGTCTCAGTTACAGGCTCTTAAAATCATCTTAATGCCCACCCCGTCCCTATTGCACCACCCCTGAGAAACTGCAACCAACTTCTAAGGCCCAATCCCATTTCTTCTTTTTTACCCCTACCCCTTATTTTCGAGTGTCACCCTAACCCCTTGGAACTGAGTTACAAGGGGCAGTGGTTGAAATCTTGCCCTACGAAATGGGACCATCAAATAAAAATAAATAATCTGACATTAGAATGCTGTTAGCAATTTTTATGTTTATTATTAAGAAAATGACCATAATACATTGAAACGACATTAACCCAAGATAATACAATGGTTATCATAATTTTTAACAGAGAAAATACATTTGTGGGTTTCTTTGGTTGCTTGTGCAGCCATCTTGCTTGTTTTTATTTTTTTTTTCATAACACTGTTCGGAGTGTGCCTCTGAAAAACCTCTGTTTGGAGGGCCATGTAGCCCTAACTCTTCACCCTACCCCTCTATCTCAACAAAAAAATGGGACACCCTAACCCTGGGATTGGGCCTAAGACTGAACTTTGGAAGTGTGAAAAATATCCCTGTAGATTTCTCTTGAAAAGAATGAAAGCTGAAATGAAGGAGTGGACACAGACTGGAAAAAAACACATTTCTTTACTGAGGCTTCTAAAATATGCTTTCTGCTCTTTTTCCTGATGCTGAAAAATAAATAACTTGTACTGAATGACTGTTTGGACTGGAAATTGAATAAATGAAAGGGTAGTCTCTGACAAGTAGTGTGAAAATTCCTCCAGTGTGAAGTATCGTGAATCTAAAATAGAGTGTTTCAAATCGAACCAGTCTGAATGACTGAATGACGTTTGAATCCCTTTTCTTCAAATTGGGATAATTTCAGGATCCATTATTAAAAATAATGGGTTCTTTGTTGCCATGTCATGGAAGACCCACTTCCAAAAGTTCTCCTTGAAGAACTATTTTTGCAATAGAGATAAATGAGTGTGAAGATGCTTTTTAAAGCTTAAAGAGTGTCCACCCAATGAAAACTGTTTATAAACCTTTGTATTTAAGAGGGTAATTTGCGATTAACCTTGATTTCATTAAGAAAATGTCCTGTCACATGATCACAGTTCTTCCAGTTCCTGGTATTTGCTCAGTTTAATGATAGTGGGGTGTAATCTGAGAGGGCTGAACAGACACAGTCGTGCCAGGTATTTAATGTCTTTGGCTGATGGTGTGAAAGCAGTGAGAGGGAACGATAGGAGAAGATAATCTGTGTTAGACAGATGGAGCTTTAACTGTGATCCTCCCTCACACAGGGCTGCTTCTGTCTATATGGGATGGATTACTGTAAAGGACAAACAAAGAGCGAATGATCAGCATCAGACAGATGGGAGTTTAACTCTCAAACAAGTGCAGTAGCACACACTCACACATGTGCATGCACATTCACATTTCCTCACTGGCCTATTGTGATGTGAACACAGATCAAGAAAGAGAAAGAAAAAAGTATTAAACAAAATGCATGTTTACATCACTTAGAAACATCTCTTATCCTCTATTCTACAGAACTAGCCAAAGTAAACACTTTACTACCATAAATATTATTCCTAAATGTCCTGTAGTCTATAAAGATGTACATGTACTGCATTACCAAAAGTTTGTAGGCTTCTACTCATTTTTCTCCAGGATTTTGTGTGTCTATTTGCTGCATTGGCAGCCTCTATTCTTCTGGGAAGGCTTTACACTGGATATTGGTACATTACTGTGAGGATCTGATTGATTTAGCAACTAGGGCATTAGTGAGGTCAGGTACTGATGTTGGATGATTAGTTCTGGATCACAAACACCACTCCAGCTCATCCTATTGGTGTTCAGTGGAACTCCATTATTCCAGAGAATATAGTTCCATTGCTCCACTGTCCAGTGGTGGGGGTGGGGGGGGGTGTATATCCACTAGCTGATGTTCGGCATTGGGTGCTGTGACCTTAGGCTCATATGCAGCTGTTGGAACATTTGGCAAAGCTTTTCTATGAGATTATGCACCTTAAAGCAGCTTAATTTACAAATTGTAATCGGGTGTCTGGATACTTTTGAACACAGCATAAGTGACAATGATAATGGTGATGATGTGATGAGGAGGAGGAACCTGGGTCAGGCCTACAGTGATAGTCTAGAATGTTCATTGTTGTTTTGTTTTTTTGTTATTTATTTTCTTATTAATAATTCGCCACTGCTGATAATTTACTCATGCAAAAAAAAATAAAATAAATAAAAATGCAACAAATATTAATCACCAGAACTCCTGACCTGCTCTCAAACTTGATTCAGCTCTCACCTTTTTAACTGCGCGCACGTCAATAGGGGGCGTTGTTTTACTGCCTTGTCCTGCTCTCAGAACGTGCCTGTCCTAATAATAAGAGAAGAAACATTAATCATATAAAACCTACATCGAGAACCTTTATTGTATTGCCTTGTTCTGAGACGTAGCCTAAGGGAACATACTCACCTGCTGCAAGATCGGGATACGGTACACTCTCCATGCACTGAACTCGATTAGATTCTACGCCAGTAGGATGATTTGAAGCACTGGACCGTCAGTGGGAAAAGTGGGGATACTTTTTTAAAAATAGATCAACTACTCGTGCGTCATTATCTGGTCCTGCTGTTCCCCTATGCACGTCTGTATGTTGCTTTTACATCCATCATGTTGCTCATGGTCTCTGCCCCGCTCTCATGCTTTGCTATCACACCCGCGTGCACTCTGAATGTTCTGAATGAAGCCCCAAACTCCCTTTAGGAGGTGAGCTCGAGACGGAGGCCTTCAGTCAGCAGCAGTCATAAAAGAAGAGATGAAGCCCATGGTGATGTGATTTGCCTTTATGGGCTGTATACTGGTGCAGTGTTACCCCGGTGGAGCAGCTGCGCCGCGCGCGCGTGTGTGCGTGCGTATATATATATATATATATATATATATATATATATGTGTGTGTGTGTGTGTGTGTGTGTGTGTGTGTGTGTGTGTGTGTGTGTGTGTGTGTATGCGCGTACGTGCGTGTTTGCGTGCGCGTGTGTGTGTGTCTATGTGAGTGCAGGCTTCCATACAGATGAGAGCTGCAAGTCACGCACTGCCTGACGTAGCGAAGCACCGGCTGCGTTTCCATAGCGCGTATTGCGCAACCGGACGGATCGGCAGTCCGAGCAGCCTGTCCGCGTCGCTAGCCTGCGAAAGACAGAGAGCTGGACGGAGCTGTTTGTCCACTCCGCGTGCGCTGGTTCAGTTTTTTTTTCATCGTTCTTACTATTAGTATTCATTTTCCTTTTTGTTGCGGTGAGCTTGTATGGGAGTCGCGGCGCTGCCGAGTGCACGCGCATTCCTCGCGCCCGAGCTGGGATCTCGTCGCTGTTGGGATGCGGCCGTGAGACGAGCGCGAGGAGCAACGGGCGCGAGCGGCGCGCGGCGGCACAAAGTTTACGGCCGCGGCCCTGAAGCCGGAGCTTAATCGCGAGGGGGAGAGCGCGAGCGTGGGCGCCTCGTCTGAGGGGACTGAAGGGGTACAGCGGCGGAGAGGCGTGCGCGAGGCTCGCCGCTGTCCGCGCGAGCTGCACTCGGCGTTGAAGAGACGGGTCGCCGCGGCTCCGTGACGCCAGCGTGCACTTGCAACGCTTGACTGACTGATTCTTCTGACTTTGAGCTGAGAGAGAGAGTGAGAGGAGAGAGAGGAGAGCAAAGGCATCTATATGTTTTGGTCCAATCCCACCGCTTCATCCTCGCAGCCTCGCTGAATGAATGCGCGCGGGACTACGGCGTGATCCGTGCGCGCGCTGACCGCCGTTCACGCCTCTCCGGACTGCTCGCTTCTGAACTAGATATGTCGAGATCCACGTAAGGATGGATGGAATTATCAGTCTGTTGGGGCTCATCGCGCTCATGCTGGAAGGCGTTTACTGCCAGGGAGTGTACGGTGAGTCAGTGCGGCCAGCAGCATCGTGATGACCTTGTGGGAAATAAAACACCCAACAAAAAAATAGTGTATTAGCAGCTCGGGCGCTGCTGTTTTCCTGCATGCGTCCAATCAGTGGTTAGATGGCCTTTGGGCTCTCTCTGGGTCGTGTTTTTTTTTTCATTCACAAGAGCGAATAGGTCACTAAAGCAATGGAGAAGGTTCCACACGTTGTGATCGACATCCTAATGTAAAACAGATAATGAACGCCAAAGTATGGCCATCGCTTACTGACAGTTTGTCAGTAAGAATCATAAGGGAATGCTTCCTCGTTGCTGACACAGAAGCAGGCAGTTTCTCGCCGTTTTTAGTGCTAAGTTTCTTTGAAAGGCTGAGGAGGCGCCCATTAATAGTGGTATTCAAGAGTAATGGGCAAGCCAAGTGTACTGGCCCTCCTTCCCTCCCTCCCTCCAGTCCACATCACATGGACGAATGCAACTAGTGGCATTCTGCTAGTGTGTGAGTCTACCTTCAGTGTGAGGCTGAGCCTTGCATGGCTGTGAATCATAATGTGCAAATGTCACAGGGGAAAACATCTGAGCATTGTTTGCTCTGGGCTGTTGTTGCTCGGGGCGGCGAGCAAAAAGCATGGGAGGTTTGGTCAGCGTCGGGGTCACACTCAGAACTGGTAGGAGTGAGAAAGGCTTGAGGTATCCATGGTCCCAATTCACATGTAGTGCGGCAGGCATGGAGCGTGCTTCATTCAAGTAGCAGAGGTTCTGCTGAACCGAGAGAGAGAGAGAGAGCACTTTAGGCTCGAGCATGTGCAAAGATGAATAAAGATGTACTTTGGTTAAATATCCATTTTTAAGAGGGACATTAACAAGGCCTGATAACTATGGTATGTCAGTATGTATCAGATGGCTACTTCAGTATTTTAGTACTTGTGATTATTGCCCCTATTATGATGGGCTTTAATCTTGATATGATATGATATTGATATATCTTGATATTAGGTTTTGCCTCAGTCATTATTATATCATATGTATCACTCATACTATGCACAGTATGTCTCTTATGATCACTCCAGATGAGACATCACTCCATTTGAGACATCATGTGACACACTATGATAGCTGACTATTCATTTTAGCCAAGTGCTATTCATGTTGCACCACCAGTGCATTCAAACGTGAATGGAGAGTTGGCTCTGCTGGTAAAAATTCGAGTCAGGAGACATCTACTATATCTAGTCAAGAACTATGAAGAACCTTACTGTCATCCCATCCATGCAGCAGCATATAATGACATGAAATAGCATTCCACCAGGTGCAACATGTTATACTATTATACTACTATATTATACTATCTACAGACTATAAAAGGACAAGACAAAGGAGTGTAACAAACACAACAAAATACACAGTCGCTTGCTGTTAAGGTGAAACTGGACCTGTTAAACAAATATGTACTTGAGCTACCAATGATATTGTGTTCGTTATAGTACCTTGATGAATCTGGGAATCATCGTCATCAAACTAACCCAAATGTAAATAAGTTACAAGAAGCGTACAAGAAAAAAAAAATCCAACTGTTCATTGATTCAGCAAGTTTTAATGGAAAATCTAAGTTCATACCTACCTTTCACTCTACGTCAGGCTACTCATATGGCATTGCTCCATTTGTTTACTTGTTTGTTTTTGGGTGGTATACTATATTATTATTAACTAACTGTGTCATCACCAGTATGTGTGCAAAAGTATTTTGAAAATGCAACAAACACACTGTAACACACTAAGAATTGCAGTTGTTTGGTGAGAGGTAAATTTATAGCCAGTTAATTTATAAGCAAAGGATTATATATATATATATATATATATATATATATATATGTATATATATATATATATATATATATATCCACTGCTCAAAAAAATAAAGGGAACACTTAAACAACACAATATAGCTCCAAGTAAATCAAACTTCTGTGAAATCAAACTGTCCACGTAGGAAGCAACACTGATTGACAATCAATTTCACAGCTGTTGTGCAAATGGAAAAGACAACAGGTGGAAATTATTGGCAATTAGCAAGACACACTCAATAAAGGAGTGGTTCTGCAGGTGGGGACCACAGACCACTTCTCAGTACTGACTGATGCTTTCTGGCTGATGTTTTGGTCACTTTTGAATGTGGGTGGTGCTTTCACACTCGTGGTAGCATGAGACGGACTCTACAACCCACACAAGTGGCTCAGGTAGTGCAGCTCATCCAGGATGGCACATCAATGCGAGCTGTGGCAAGAAGGTTTGCTGTGTCTGTCAGCGTAGTGTCCAGAGGCTGGAGGCGCTACCAGGAGACAGGCCACTACACCAGGAGACGTGGAGGAGGCTGTAGGAGGGCAACAACCCAGCAGCAGGAACGCTACCTCCACCTTTGTGCAAGGAGGAACAGGAGGAGCGCTGCCAGAACCCTGCAAAATGACCTCCAGCAGGCCACAAATGGGCATGTGTCTGCACAAACGGTTGGAAACCGACTCCATGAGGATGGTATGAGGGCCCGACGTCCACAGATGGGGGTTGTGCTCACAGCCCAACACCGTGCAGAACGCTTGGCATTTGCCAGAGAACACCAGGATGGGCAAATTCGCCACTGGTGCCCTGTGCTCTTCACCTGTGCAATGGGTCAGTAATGGTGTGGGGTGGCATTTCTTTGGGGTGGCATCTTTCATGTGCTCGCCAGAGGTAGCCTGACTGCCATTAGGTACCGAGATGAGATCCTCAGACCGCTTGTGAGATCATATGCTGGTGCGGTTTTCCCTGGGTTCCTCCTAATGCAGGACAATGCTAGACCTCATGTGGCTGGAGTGTGTCAGCAGTTCCTGCAAGATGAAGGCATTGAAGCTATGGACTGGCCCGCCCGTTCCCCAGACCTGAATCCGATTGAGCACATCTGGGACATCATGTCTCGCTCCATCCACCAACGCCACATTGCACAACAGACTGTCCAGTTGGCGGATGCTTTAGTCCAGGTCTGGGAGGAGATCCCTCAGGAGACCATCCGCCACCTCATCAGTAGCATGCCCAGGCATTGTAGGGAGGTCATACAGGCATGTGGAGGCCACAAACAACACTGAGCCTCATTTTGACTTGTTTTAAGGACATTACATCAAAGTTGGATCAGCCTGTAGTGTGTTTTTCCACTTTAATTTTGTGTGTGACTCCAAATCCAGGGCTCCGTTGGTTAATAAATTTGATTTCCATTGATTTTTGTGTGATTTTGTTGTCAGCACATTCAACTTTGTACAGAACAAAGTATACGATGAGAATATTTCATTCATTCAGATCTAGGATGTGTTATTTGAGTGTTCCCTTTATTTTTTTGAGCAGTGTATATATGTAGCTACTTTCCCAAAATGTATAGCTAGCTAAAATTTATCTACGTTTTCAGATAAAATTGTGGCTATATTTTAGCTACTTTTCGAAAAGTAATATGCTACTTTTTAGCTACTTTCAAAGCACGATTGTCAGAATGTGAATCTCCACCTGACGCACCAAACAAGCCTAACTGACAGAATGAACACATGAAAGAAACATGAAAGAAATACACAACTGAAAAGCTGCAAATATACAAAAAGATCACCAAAAAGTGTGACCAACAATCAAACAACCAAACAGCCAAAGGCGTGGTATCCAACAAAAATTAAGACTAAAGGCAGTCAATCTTTCCAGGTTTTTACTAACGAAAATCAACAAAAATAAATGAATACAAACCAGAGAATTTTGTGCAAAACGCTGTCAACTGTTGAAATAAAACTGCTCCAATTTAAACATTTCAGCATGATACACCAATCAGTCATAACAATATGTCCTTGTTTCTATGCTAATTGTCCATTTATTAGCTCCACTTACTGTATACACTATACACTTTGTAGTTCTACAGTTACAAACTGTAGTCCGTCTTTTTCTATGTATACTTTGTTAGCTCCATTTTACCCTGTTCTTCAGTGGTCAGGATTCCCATGGAGAGCAGGTACTATTTGGGTGGTGGATCATTCTCAGCACTGCAGTAACACTGACGTGGTGGTGGTGTGTTGTGCTGGTACGAGTGGATCAGACACAGCAGTGCTGCTGGAGTTTTTAAACACCTCAGTGTCACTGCTGGACTGAGAATAGTCCACCAACCAGAAATGTGGGCAGCGACCTGTGACCATTGATGAAGGACTAGAGGATGATCAGCTCATACTGTTCAGCAAGACATGAGCTATCATATCTGGCTTTACATCTATAGAGTGGACAGTGAGTAGGCACAGCAGCACTGCTGTGTCTGATCCACTTGTACCAGCACAACACACATGAACACACCACCATCACATCAGTGTTACTGAAATGCTGAGAATGATCCACTACCCAAATAGTACCTGCTCTGTGAGGGTCCATGGGGGTCCTGAGCACTGAAGAACAGGGTAAAAGGGGGCTAACAAATATGCAGAGAAACAGATGGACTGCAGTCTGTGTAGAACTACAACGTGCACCTATGTAGTAAGTGGAACTGATAAAATGGACAATGAGAGTAGAAACAAGGAGGTGGTCATAGTTTTATGCCTGATCAGTGTATACACAGACATGACATTCAGAGTCCTTGTTAAACTTAAGTTACATTTTAGACTCAAAATTGTAATCAGTGACCCTGGCTCTGTTTGGGGTGAGAATCAGGCCTGAATAATTTCTCCACTGTTGCTGTTGTGGCTCCATGGCAAAACTAGATTTTTAGGTAAAATAACAGAATCCTGCTTCGCTGTAAAATTGTTATAACACACAGTTATGCCACATTTTCACCATAAATGGACGCTGGTTTCACCAACCTTTAAAGCTGAAGACTGACGTGCAGACTGCTGGAAACACAGCAACACAGATAACAAAACAGCAAAGACAGAGATTTGAGATGAAGCATCAATCGAACAGCTGAGCTAAAGGTTAAAGCAGAGCAAAGCATTTGCATTTATATTTCTAGCCTATACTACAACATCAGTATATACTGAGATATATTTACAGCCAAGAGGGTAAAACGGACATAAAATGTCGTGCCTCCCAAGGTGGTTTCATTTTTGTTGAAAGGACAAAACAGCTCTTCTTTACATTTTTCTTGCGACCCCTGAGTTAAGCCTACTAGTAAGGGGCGAGCGTGTGCACGTCTGCTCGAACTGTCTGCAGCTCAGTCCGATTTGCACAGTAGCCACCAACCCAATGAATGACCACATTCTGTGGTTCATTTGGCGCAGATTGATTGAAGCCTATAGCAAAAATTTTCGCTGTAGCTACAGAAACATTTGTAGGCACTACAGCTACTAGCTACGTTTCATAAAACTGTAGCGGCTAGAGCTACTAGCTACAAATATTTGTAGCCAACTACAATAAGTAGTGCACTACTTAGCTACTCCCCCATCCCTATATATAGCGCTACCCACCGTGCCGCCCTATATGTATATATATATATATATATATATATATATATATATATATATATATAGCGCTGTCACCCCAGCAAAGAGGGCCTGGGGTTGATTCCCCGGTTACCTCTCTGTGTGGAGTTTGCATGTTCTCCCTGTGTCTGCGTGGGTTTCCTCCGGGTTCTCTGGTTACCTCCCACAGTCCTAAGACATGCAGTCAGGCCAATTGGACATGCTAAATTGCCCCTGGGTGTGAGTGCCAGTATATATATATATATATATATATATATATATATATATATATATATACTGGCACTCACTCATATATAATATATACATATTTTGTGGGAGATTTTCAGACCATGTCATATATGTCTCACCATATTAACACAACTTCATGGGCATAAAAAAGAGGTCCAATTTGACATTTAGGTAGGTCTAAAATGAAAAATCAACACATGCTTCTGTAAGTTTTATCTGGCTTCTGTTTGAATACCAGAGAGGTGTCCAGATCTTGTATTCAGGGGTACAATGCCATGTTTCCATAATATCAATCCAGACTAATATTTCAGTTTGCAGAAAATATTGCTTTTTCTTTATGTAAGAAGAAAATTCTGTGATGAATACCTTCTTCTAGATTCTAAAAACTAGAGCCAGATGGCTCCTCTTGCACAAGCCAGCTCACCTCTGCCATACTGCCATTTCAAAGACCGGATCCACACAGGACTTAAATAACACATACTACATAAAAATATAGGAAGCTAGCCTGCCAGATACATGCTGATGTCTGTATCTGATTTGGAGATAGCCAGGTAGCACATGGGTTTGCCTCGGTGGGCTACTTGGCCTGTTTAATGGTAGGGGAAGCACTAATGCAGTCTGAACATTTAGCCCTCCCTGAAGTCAGTTGCATGTTTGAATGGAATAATTGGAACTTGTGTTGGATTGGGAGCATCTTACAACATGACTTGAAACTAGATCTTTGCTCAACATACTTTGACAAATTTTTACTAGAGAATAGCTCTATAATATTTACTAGAGATTCTAAGAGAATATAGGGAGATTCAGTCACTGGCAAATCCATTTTGTACTCACAGACAAAATGTAAAAGCGGTTGGAGGTTGTGAATGGAGTAGCAATTAGAGCAGTGATGTGAAAATGAGAATGTGGTTTTCTAACTGTTTTTTGGGCAACATTTAGTGTTGGTTTAATGTGCTCTTTGTTTCACTTTACTAAAAAAGTAAGACACGTTACTGAGATGGTTTAAGTGCAGAAATGACTCACAGCTGGTGTCTGACTGCTCCTCTTAAGGAAGATGGATTTTCAGACGGATGGGAAATTACAGCTATGTATCCCATGTCAGTTGATGAAATGCCTACGAACAATCATCCATTCATTAAACTCAATCTCTGCAGTTATAGGTTAACGGGTTGATGCTCAAGTGTCTGTTTTTAACAGCAACAAAACTGTTGAAATTTGCATGCCATTACGGTGATGCATACAATGAAAAGACTAAGTTCCGAAAGACATCCTCCACTCAGAATTGGCATGCACACAACAAGTAATTATCCAGTCAAATGTGAGTTATGCTGCACGCTCTGCATCCTGCTGAGTGAGGTAATGCCCTGTATAGCTTTCTGGAGTGGTAGCAGTAAATGAGAAAATGTTGAAAAGAGATTAGTTCAGGTTCATATTAGTGTGTTCATACTTTTGGGCTTCATCTTGGCTGTGTTTACATGCAAAGATTTTTGTCAATCTGAATACATTCCATTTATAGCTTATAAGGTGTTTATATACAGTCTGCTCAACTATCCAATGGAAAATATCTGTTTGCATGCACACTACAAGTAATCTGATCCAAAATGATGCTCATGCATAGTGTACCGCTTAGTGTAGACGTTACCATGACAACAAGCATCACGTGAGCCAAGCAGCAGTATGTTTGCTTGAGTTTTCAGCTGGCATGCTTGTGTTTTTAATTACTTTAATATTTCTGAAGATGTAGATGTACAATTTTCAGATTTTTCAAGAGACATTAGCTAGAGTATAAAGCTGTAACATCTAAAAAAACAAACAAACAAGAGCTGTGCATTCTGGGAAGTTATGTAAACCTATGTTATTAAGTTAATTGAACACTATCTAGCCAAGTTAGAAATTAAGTTAAAATTAAATTTATAAAAGCTTTGCAGTTGAAGTTTCCATTTGAATGGAAAATGGTGAAATTGAATTGTGATTTCAAAACCTTCAGAAGTTAAATAAATGAAAAATTAAATGTAGTTTTAGGAATGAGTCTATTTTATTATTATGTTACCTCGGAAGGAAGTTGTCTGCATTACCGAAATATTGAAGACACCATTCATTCTTTAAGACTGATGAATATGAGTTTGTCCTTCCTGTGGTGCTTTATGTGGCACTCAGTTGACTTCATAAAAGATTCTGAGCCTTTGTTTAAGGTTATTGATTTCCAAAGAGGAAAACAAGAGTGTTTACACAGTGGAGTTATGGTAAAGCCTCAATCTATCATCTGTGGTATGGTGCTATATTTTATCAGTGATGTACAGGGAAATAGCTTAGAACAGTAGTGATTTTATGTTTAAATCTCCCTTTTTTCTGTCACTAGGGAGGCTAGGGAAAAAATTGGCTCACTTAGGAAGCCAGGAAATATCGCATAGGAAACTAGAGACAGCAACACTTTTAACCTGGCTTGTCTGGCATGTCATGTTTGATCATCTCTCCTTGCTGGAGAATAGTAGGAGAAGTCTGGGCTGTATACGTTCGCTGGGCAGCTAAGGATGTGAAAATGTTTTTCTTAAAGGTGGGTGGTAAACTCAGAGACTACTCCAGTATGAACTGGAAAATAGCGAGATAACAAGGTATTGCTTTTGATCTATGTGATTCTGTTGGTATGTACAGAATACCATGGTCTGTATACACGATATAAACATACAATCCTGACTTAAATTTTTTGTGCATGCATGATATACAAATATCATTGCCGTCCAGTGAAAAACATGTATCTCAATTTTTTTGTGATTTTTAGTTTTCTGCATCATTTGAGCTCAGCAGCTGTCTTTCACATTGTGTGAAAATGTCATGATGATCAATAGAAATGCTCCAAAATTGCTTGGAATAAAATCTCTTTCTATTAACTTACGTTGGAAGTAAAGCGCATTTTTATGCATTTTTGCCCTGTCCTGTAAAGTTACTTTTTTGGAGGGTATCCAGTCCCATGACTTGCATGTGATTAATAGGAATTACATTGCTGCATCATAGTAACATTTGTTGGCCATTTGGTGCCATACCTCATGGGACCAATTTTAGAATTAATTGCCTACATAGAGATATTATGTAATAATAATGGAGCTCTTTGAGCAGTTTATTTGGCCCCCAGTACTTAGAAAAGTGTTGATTCAAATCCCTGCTTGTCCCTGTAGCTCTAATGACCATTATTGTTGCCTTACAAATCACGATCCAGTTATACTATATCATAGAGAAGACTGAGGTGCACACCCTCACCACACATATTTGGCAAAATCAGTGGTTATGCAATAGTGACTCAAAAAGAGTATATGAAGTTATGCAGACAGCACTTTCCATTCAGCATCCACATCTACCATAAAAAGGTAAGATTCTCCACTTTAGAGGACATTATATGATAATTGTTCATTTGAAAGTTTTACCACCTTACCTACATACATTTTGATGAGGTTATATGTTAATAACTCTAATGCTAATATGTACAGTTTGTTAAATAATTTACTATGAGTCATGTTGAGCAAAATGCATGCTCTGTAAATAGAACCCTCTTAACTACAATCTTCACAGATGATCCTACCTTTTAACCCTAGAATATATATTCACAGGTGATCCTACCTTTTAACCCTAGAATATATTTTCAGTCACTGTGATTTGACTTGACATGACAGATAAAATCTGCAAGTAAAAATTCCAAAGAGAGTGTAAATGATGTAGAAGGCTGGTTGTAGAGAGAGACAGAGAAAGAGAGAGACAGAGGTGGTGGGAAGGATGCTTGTTTGTACCAACATGGCACTTTTTCCGCTGCTTGAAATATTAATCCTGTGAGGGTTATTTTTTCTGCATAAGGAATGAAGGAGAATAATGAATGTTTCAACAAAGTGTAAACAAAACTTTATTTGCATCACGTTAGACCTTTGCTAAAGTCATATGAAACATTTAGATAATTCTGAATGCGATCACATGCAACTCCATGGAAAGAGGCTTACTGCCGGATTAATCTGTGATAATTACATCTTGGGAGAAGCACTGTACTTTGCATTGCATAGCATTATTTGAAGATAACAGGATCTTCTGGTTCTTATGGACTGGGGAGAAGAAAGTACTGTAAGTTCTCACCATTCCTTTTTTCCCCTCCACTGGTTACCGTTGAAGTCAAAGCAAGTTCTCGGGTATCTTTTCATGAGTCGCTTCAGTCGCTTGACTTCTAAGCTATGCAAATGCATTCGACTGGTGAAACTAAAGCGGCCTTTGTTGCTTTTCAGAGCCTCCTCCCGAGTCTTTCGTCAATTCCCTTGGATCAAGACCTTCACATTTCCTACAGTAATGAGAAGGAGAGAGAGAGTAAAATTGTTTTGTGTGTTTGAACAATACTGAGCAGTCTGCTGGAACAAGCAGAGCCATTATAAAGGATGATCAGTAATCTTTTGCTTCCAACTGGTTGGAACGCTTTTTACCTGACTATTTGTTTGAGAGACTATTAAGTTTGAGAGATGGTCATTAATGAATTTTTGGGTTTATGGAGCCTGTTATCTGGTTCTGTGGGATGGATTTTAGCCTGGAAGACTGTATGCTGCCTCAGTTTACTGAAAAGGCTTGTGATAAATGCTTATCTGTCTAATAAAAAATAGCTTCAGTCTTTGCTTGATGGATAGCAGTGGTTTCTTGGTAGATGAAAGAGTATGACTTGCTGTTTTGCTTGAAGGCTATACGGCTACACTGGATTGGATCAATGGGCAGTGACTGAAATCAATAAGAACCCAAAGTCTTCAGTAATGTCTATGCTAGTAGATGTTTTTGGTAGGTTTGGGAAGCTCCTGACACACAGTTTTTATGTGATGCATGCTTCAGCACTTGGCAGCTCCTCTTTGTGAGTTTGCATGGCCTACTGCTTCTTTGCTGAGCTGCTGTTGCTAATTGACGCTTCCAATTCACAATAATAGCACTTACCGTTGACCGGGGCAGAACTGACTTGTGGCAAAGGTGGTGTTCTATGACAGTGCAAAGTTTAATGTCGCTGAGCTCTTCACAATGACCAATTTTCCTGCCAATGTTTGTCTTGCAAACTGCATATGTGCTTAACTTTATTTACCTGTTAGCAGTAGGTGTGGCTGAATCAGAACGGAATAATTAGGATGGGTTTCTGTATACGTTTGGCCATATAATGTACCATGACTGATACATGAACAAAAAGTAGAAATTATGACTAAAGTGCAGAGAGTGCAGTAAAGTGGATAACATGCAAAATATTTAGCATAGTAGCCCAGCATAGCTTAATAGTTTGCTCTTCTGGAGTAAAATGAATAAAAAAACTAATACCAATATGATTCACATCATATATCCCCTTTTTATTTTATTAAATTATGCTCATAAATGAAGTTTATGTCTTTACACTCAGGTATTGTCCTCTTTGACAATAGAAAATATCAGGTTGTTCTACTCTGCAGTTGCTCTGCATGCTGGCTTTTCACTGTTGTGAGATATATTGCCTGTGACGCTCCATAGCCTTCGACATCCAAACGGATCTTTTAACGTGTAAATGAACATATGTTGGAGTCAGTGACATTTCAGGCTTCCTTTGGCCTAAGAGTCAATTGTGTGCAGTGAGCCATTTTCAATGTTGGCCATCGGCCATATTTGGATTATTACAACATAACCATTTAGTTAATTTGATGCCATTTGTCTACATGACAAACAAGTCCACGTGCTTTTTTTCTCCCCACTGTTACTGTTCACGTATTAATCCTTTGTTGCTGCACCATGCCAGCATGCCTAAAGGGTTGATCTTAGGGCATCTGAGAAGTAGTCTAAAAGGCACTGTGACGTGTAGGTGGGCTCTCATTAATTAAGGTCCTGCGCTGATGCCATGGGTGAGCGAGTGCTTGGCATGAGGCTCATTGGCAGTCTCGCGCTAACCTTCCGCTGTGCTGTTCTAGCCCACATCCATTCCAAGTGCTGCTCCTGTGTGAAGTGATGTCTGTTGTCATGGTGACAGCATCCACGGTGCACTTCTCTCATCCCCAACTTCCCTCTTCCCTCTACTATGCATGCCAGGGAATCGCTGAAAAGAATGTGAAGTGATTGCAACCCGAGAGTCCTCATTGCCCCACATGAGCATGGCACGAGAGAGTTAGAGGAGTCTTGAATGAGGAAAAACAAAGGAAAAAATTCTCCCAAGCATCTCAAAAGGGATACTGATCTCTGTTGCAAGCAGTGTTTAAGAGGCTCTGACAAGAACGAAACAGGGCTGAGGTAAGCATGTTGACAGTGATGCCTTCAGTAGTCTTGAAGCTTCAAAAGTCAATGATAAACAGCTCAGATGGCGGCACGGCCGCAAACACCATCTTTTCTTTTCCTCTCTTGCTCCATTCTGTCTTCCGTGCTTCCCTTCTTCCCCCTCTCTGCCTCTGCTCGGGGAGCCACACAGCAACAAGCACAGGCTCTGCTGACTGCTTTCTTCCACGCAAGAGAGCTCCAGTGTTTCATCTCGCTGTATGTAGGCCATGGCGAGATGATGAGACACAAATTAATGGGTTTTGTGCATGTGTTTCACTGTCCATAGAACTGGCACATCAAAATGATCATAAGCAGATTGGTCATAAGGGATGGAAGAGACTCCATTAGTGAACATGTGACAGTGTGATTACATGTGTTATTAAATTCATGGGCACTTCCAAGTTCTTCAAGGCCATTACATGTCTGATCCAGTGCAGGGACAAAGCACAGTTTAATTGGAACCAGCAGGCTAACACTAAGCCAAAATGAAGTCTATAATGAGTGTTGAAAAAGTTTGCTGAAGAACAAGTCTGCTTTGGGGACTGTACCAGTAGATCAGAGCAGGATTGTGCTTTTATTTTAAACTGTAGCTATAAGATTTATCTGATGTTGCCAAATTTGGAATTTTGTAAATTCTACCTACTTAAATTTCCTTATGTTATCAAATGAAGCAACTGCAAAAAAAGATGCCAGTATGGTCAATGGACAGTTCCTACAAGGTAAGAGCTTAGCTTAGACTCAAGGCAGTAAGCTCTGCTTATGCAATTCATTTGTGAAACCAGAATCATCTCAGTGTAAATGATGTATTCAAGCCAGGTTATTAAAAATAGCCTTCAATAATTTGATTGAAAATTTGACATTAAATTAAAAGTTTACTGAATTCTAAACAAGGGCTGCATGGTGGCGTGGTGGGTAGCGCCGTTGCCTCACAGCAAGGAGGGCCTGGGTTCGATTCCCCGGCCGGGCGACCAGGGTCCTCTCTGTGTGGAGTTTGCATGTTCTCCCTGTGTCTGCGTCGGTTTCCTCCCACAGTCCAAAGACATGCAGTCAGGCCAATTGGACATGCTACATTGTCCCTAGGTGTGAGTGACTGTCTGTGTCTGTATGTCTGCCCTGCGATGGACTGGTGACCTGTCCAGGGTGTATCCTGCCTTCCGCCCAAAGACTGCTGGGATAGGCTCCAGCACCCCCCCAGTGACCCTGATGGAGAAGTGGCTTAGAAAATGGATGGGATGAATTCTAAACAGGGAAATAACCTCAGTTGTGTATTGCCTATTTAAAGGCAATAAGGATCATTCACTATCCGTCTCATTCTTTCTCACTATCTCCTGCTCTCTGCCCTCTTCTCTTTCTCTAAAAATGTAAAACATGGATTATTCTTAGTGATTTTACATTTACCATGAAGTACCCCAACTGTTTGCTGACAGTATCAGAGGACTGTTCAAAACCACTTTGAGTTTCTTCAATTGGCTGAATGTTAAGAGTACACACACACACACACACTCACACACACACACACACACTCATATTTGAAATAACAACACATGATGTCAGTCAACTGCCAAAATAAGATCACACTTTCATTTCTGCAGCTCTGACATAGATGCACAGGCACATAGTATAGGACTAAATACTCTGTCACTTTATACAAATTAGTCAACTAATATTGTTGTCTTCTAGTGATGCCAAAATTTAGTGACACAAGTCTTTCACCTGCCTGTTTAGATTAGCAGTGTGAGAAACTACCACAGCATATCCAAGTCCAATGTGGAAAATGGAATGGAGCCACTGCTTTGATCATGCCAGTTTCTTCTTTACACCCCTATAGGACTTTCACTGCTCCTTACTACACAGCTTATAAACTACAAAACCTATAAAAATCACACAGGTCATTGCTATGCTGAAAACGTTTAAAGCTCATCTTAAGCTGCCAAGAAGCTTTAGATACGTTTGACATTAAGTTGGTGACAGCCGTGAAGACACAAAGGAATGTTTTAAGCAGCCATGTACCAATATCAAAGTTTTGTAAGCAAAGTTTAATTCAGGTTGCATAGTAGTGAAAGGTAATGTTTTGATTAGACTATCAAATCGTGTGATAATGCAGTGTTTCGCTTATTGTTCACTTCAGTATGTAAAAGGAATTTTTACCCATTTTGTCTGGCAAACTGAAACGCTCCGGGACACAGTGGCCGGTATTAACATTTCCTAGCAGAAAAACGGGCAGCCATTCAGGCCCTGTACAAACAAAGCAGGAGTTTGGTTCGCATGGCCGGCAGTAAGTCAGACTTGTTCCCAGTGAGAGTTGGACTCCATCAGGGCTGCCCTTTGTCACCGATTCTATTCATAATTTTTATGGATAGAATTTCTAGGCGCAGTCAGGGGATGGAGGGTGTCTGGTTTGGTGACCTCAGGGTCACATCGCTGCTGTTTGCAGATGATGTGGTCCTATTGATGACATCAGGCCGTGAACTTCAGCTTTCACTGGATCGGTTTGCAGCCGAGTGTGAAGCGGCCGGGATGAGGATCAGTACCTCCAAATCCGAGGCCATGGTTCTCATGCGGGAAAGGGAGGAGAGCCCTCTCTGTGTCGGGGATGAGCTCTTGCCTCAAGTGGAGGAGTTTAAGTATCTCGGGGTCTTGTTCACGAGTGATGGTACAAGGGAGCGGGAGATTGACAGACGGATTGGTACTGGGTCAGCAGTGATGCGGGCTCTTTACCGGTCTGTTGGGGTAAAGAAAGAGCTGAGCAATAAGGCAAGGCTCTCGATTTACTGGTCGATCTACGTTCCCACCCTCACCTATGGTCATGAGCTTTGGGTAATGACCGAAAGAACGGGATCGCGAATACAAACGGCCGAAATCAGCTTCCTCCGCAGGGTGGCTGGACTCTCCCTTAGAGATAGGGTGAGAAGTTCGGTCATCCGGGAGGGACTCAAAGTAGAGCCACTGCTTCTCCACGTCGAGAGGAGCCAGTTGAGGTGGTTCGGGCATCTGGTTAGGATGCCTCCTGGACGCCTCCCTTGGGAGGTGTCACAGGCAAGTCCACCGGGGAGGAGACCCCGGGGAAGACCCAGGACACGCTGGCGTGACTATATCGCCCAGCTGGCCTGGGAGTGCCTCGGAATCCCTCCCAGGGAGCTAGTGGAAGTGGCTGGGGAAAGGGAGGTCTGGGCCTCATTGCTCAGGATGCTGCCCCCGCGACCCGAACCCCGGAGAAGCGGAAGATGATGGATGGATGGAAAAACGGGCAGCAAACTAACAATGGTGAACATTCACATCCGGTTTCACTCTCCAGTGTGTACACACTACTTGCACTAATGGTGGGTAGTACACTGCTGAAATACTTGATTCGAGACACAAGGTGAGTTTAATATTTTATAAAAATACTAGATGAGTTTGGATAGCCATAAGTTCAAATAATTCCTATTCCCTCAAACAATCACACCCATTCATATTCCCTCAAATAACTGCACCCATGCCTATTCCTTCCCTCTTTTTAAGTCAGTTTTTCCCTCTCCCTCTGTGTCGTGTGCTGAGTATGCTACTTTTAGGTCACACTTAAATGACAGGGGCATTTTTTAAATTTGGAATTATTTAAAAAGCATTTCTCAGGAAATGATTAGGCACATCTTCTAATCCTCCAGTGTTTTTTCTACAATAGAGCCTTGTTTGTCTCATGTGCATCAGGCATTTTCCTAAAGCCTTGCTATAGAAGAAAGGCTGAAGTTGTAGAAGGCATGGAAATTCCGTATAGTAATTTGTGGCCAGTTAAATTCCATTTAGTTTGACAAGATACATGCACAAACACAGGTATAAGTAGTGTTGTAGTACTCAAGTGCGGTCTTGGTCTCAAGACCATAAACTAGTGGCCTTGGTCTTGACCTCTTTGATTAAGGTGTCCAATGCCTCCATCTGAGGTAACTGGAAGTTACATTTTTAATATTAAAAAATCAGAATAAATAAAACAAGTAGTCCTTGCTCTGTGTGTTAAACTCTCCACTCTGCGCTCTTCATGTTGCACCTGTTATGCATGTGCAGATGTGTTGCTAGGATATAGACAGAAGCAGCTGGAGCTGCAAGACAAACAAAACCGAAGTTTCAACATCCATTTAAAATGAGTAATAACAAGCACAGCTTTCTTTTTTCTGTCACCTGTTGTACGTGTACAACACTGTGAGTAGTCGTTTATGTCAGTTTTTGTATTTATAACTGTTAACTTAGTAGCTCATCACTCTCTATATAAGAGTAAGCACTAACCTGTGCTCTGACAAATTGTTTTACCTTGTCAAAATGTCCCACTGTAGCAAATATTTACAGATAGAGCTCTACATAAATGGTAGGTAGAATATTTTGATGGTTTAAACTGCACAAAGCTTTTTATTTTCTAGCTTTTTGTTGAAAATGTATGTCTTTTGAAACTTTCCATCTTAAATGGTGCAGCAGGTACATTCCGATTTCTCAGGCCACATTCAGGCACCATTTAAGATGGAACTTCTTATCAAAAATATTACCTACATTAATAGAATAATAATGTTACTGAGAGCTGAAATTCACTGCTCATTACATTGTGTACAAATCTGTTGATAGGATATCATTAATCGTAAATCTTTAACTTTTATTATTTTATGTGTCTGTAATGTCAGTAAGTTAATGTCACTAACTGAATCTTTTTAATATTTTTTGCCTTTTTTTCTGAACAAAATCTTTATCTGGCCTTGCCCTTGGGACTACAGCGCTAGATATAACAGTTATATAATTCGGTCTTTCAGCAAACAAAAAGAGACTGCATTTAAAGAATTAAAAAGAAGTCAATGTAGAGATTAATTTAATTTAAGTACTTAATTACTTTAATGTAATTTAATTTAATTACTTACAGACAATGTAAACAGAAACTCACTATTTACCGCTTTTACATGTCATTTTTATATCATAGACGCTTTACTCACACATTCATAGCTTTGCTTGGCAATATATCCCCAGTCTCTTAAATATGAATTTTTAGAGAATTAAGCAATAATGTTGAAAAATGTGATGAGTGAATTTTTAATCAAAGCTACTAGGAGCACTCAGAGAGAAACTGAGCCATTTTGAATTTCAACAGAAAAGTGATTTGGGAAAAGAAAGCAAAAGTACTTTGGCTAATACTGGAAATGTAATGAAAGTGATTTGTAATTTATATCCCAATTTGTTTCTTGGATTACTACTTTAATCACAAAATCATTAATGTGGGAGTGAATCTGTGCCATTTTCGAGGCAGCCCATGCCTCCCAGCACTGTAAAGAGCTAGAATTGTGACAGCTCTGCAATCCTTTCTCAGAGAGTCACATATTATGTTTAGCACAGTGTAATATAATGACTAAAGTCTTCAGAAGTGTTTGTTCATTTCTTGTTTTAGAAGTGCACATTCAGAATTCACCTTTCCAGGCCCTCTCACATGGAGCACAAAAGGGTCTGCCAAAATCAATAAGGACACATCTTAGAATTTTCACTGTTTTTGAGACTGGCAATCATCCTTTAAAACTTTAAATGATACATCATGCAACAGTTCAACTATTGCTAGTTGAGGATAAAGCATCTCCTGCCCTGTACATTGTGTATGTTTGAATATTCATTGCAAGCTGTTGTTGCTCTTGTAAAGATGCAGTTTGTAATTTTGGAGTCAGCTGGCATCCCATTGGTGGTTAGGCATTAGACTGGCAGTGATGTATTGAGAATACTGAAACAGCCTTATTGTTTAGATTTCTCTCTGTCATAAGACAAATGCACATGTCCTCTGAGAAGATGAAGTTAGATAAAACAGGTCAAAGCTCTGTTAGCAAAGCGTCCTTGTCCTGTCTGGACTGGATCCCTGCGCACTTACATTGAGAGAATAAAGAGCAGTGACTTTCAAAGATCATTCATGACTTTAGAGTAGATTTTATGTTTGGGGACGGTGGGGTTGGGGTGAAATAAGCATTGTTAGCTTGAAAGGCAGGCGTAGCACGCTGCAGCGCTACTGCACTTTCATTGTCAACCGTAAACATCATAATGTAGTGTTTTGGGTAATCCATTCGCACATAATCCTTGATAATGAAGTCTGCTGGTGTCCTTCTATTTGGTATAGTGAGATCTAATTCAGTGAGGGAGGAGAAGCAGAGAGAGTGAGAGAGTGATCCAGAGAGTGAGTGGGCATGAGATGTCATGGGGTGGGAGATATGTCTATTTGATATAGTCATCACAATGAATTAAACAACAACAGGCTTTTCTGAGCAGATCATAGATATTGACAGTTAAATAACACTGACCAGCTGCATGTTTCAAGAAAAAGAGTAGCTGTCTAAATACTTTATCTATGCAGTCTGAGTGATTACAGATGAGATCTGTGATTTCAATCCAGTACGATTTTTTATTTGCTTTGCACTTTGGTGTAATAATTGTGGAGTGAATTGCCTTCTGTAATTGGCTGAATTTGAATCCTGTTGGATTCCCCTCACAGTAGGCTTGAGCAGATTTGGGATAGTATCAGGAATCAGTAATAGATTGCATCTATCCTAATGACAATCAACTTGGAAGATTTTAACATCATACATTGACTTAAGATGAACAAAAATAATGTATTCCATTGCACTCCGTCTCCTATATCAGCCCTGATTTGTTGTCTGTTGAGGCAGCACTTATTAGCACTGAGATTATTTTAGCAAGCTGTGATTTATAGGCTGTTAAAGTATGATTTATTAAACTTAAAGCAAGAGCTAACAGACCATATCAATGCTGCAGAGAATGTTGGTTGAAAAGCTCCTCGGCCTGCTGGTTAGGGTTAGGAGCAGCTTCTTAGTCTTTTTCATATGCAAACTGAAAACATGCTCAGTGCAAATTTGTTCTTGTGATATTGACTGCAATTGGAAAGGTACACACCTTTAGAAGTAAAGGTATGAAACTGTCACTGGGGCAGTACCCCTCTTGTTACTGGGGTGGAACCCTCAAGGGTACATCTCCACACCTTTAGTCAGGGAACATTCCTGAATGTACCATAATCCTTAGAAATTCTATTAATTCCACAATCCCTGTCTGTTAAATGCTAACACTGCCCATAATTGATAATACTATCAATCAGCAATGGTTGGGGGCACAATTGAACCATCCTGTGCTGCCCCGAGATGCAAAAACAAGATCTATTTATACACACAGCAGTGTGTTGTGTTGTTATTGTTAGCGGTTTTGGGTGAACACCCAAGATGTCTGGAAATTTGGGGAAATCATAGACACTTTATCCAGTAAGAATCAGGCAGTCAGGTCTGTTACAAACATATTCTAGTACATTTTTTTACCCTGTTGTTGAAAGATTGAAAGTTCAAATCCTGGAAGAGCAATTAATGACAGTGTAATATTGGCTCTGTGTAATTGGATGTAGTTGTAAATGTGTACTTGTACTTGCAACTTTTGGTAGCTTTTTAAAATGTGCTACTGTTTTGCTGGTGTATGAAGCATCATGATTCATATTATGCACAGTGGGAATGTCTTCATGTTTGGTAATATTGGCCGCTCTATTGCATAGCAGTGTTTCTGACTGTGTGTGGAGTGGCTGCAGCGGCCAAGGCTTTCCTGTCAGCAAGGAGATCAGAGCACGCACGACATTCGCCCTTAGCCAGTCCTCTCCTGCAGCCGTGAGATGCAGCAGGAGACACACAGCGTTTGACTTGCCCTCCACTCTCATTGCCTTTTCACCACAAAGGAATGCCTGCACTCCATGTGCATCACTAAAGGTCCCTGTGGCTCTGAATGGCTCTGAATGTGCCCTGTGCTTGGTGCATATCCTGTTAGCTTACCAGGAATAGAAGCTTTTCCAGGAAAAGTCTGCTTCCAAGCCCTGGTTGAATGGCATGATATCATATCTCTTGCATACAGCAATGGTTTTCAATTCTGCTTATAGAGTAGGCCATGGATATTTTAGTGTTTCAATATTTTGTTCCTCTAGCACACCCTCTTCTCTTACTTTGGCAATGCATTCAGAAATGTTGGTCCCCTTTAACCCCCTAAAATCTCAGTCTTATTACATACTAAGGTTTATTATTCAGTAACTACAGGGATTCCAATGCAAAGTGATTGAGCTATTCTCATGCTATAGAAGTGTGTAATAAAACTTTGGGCCTGCCAGCATCCCCAAGTTTTGACAGATGCCCATGTTAGACATAGTAATCACTAAATAGAAACAAGAAATAGTTTCTTTTTCCTCTAGAATTAGCAATTGTAGGCAAATCTAGCTTGATATTTGATTGGTTTTATGATGATTGAAAAGTGTGTATACAGTCTTGTTTTGTGGAAAGAAAAAATATCCTTTGTATTTTGCCCATTTTTTGTCATTTTGTAGAATGCAAATACAATATATAAATAATTATTATGTATAATAAATTGAATGTATAGCAAACTGACAACAGTCATATCTTTATACTTCCGAGGGTTAAATAGTTGATATCTGAGCAAAGAAAATAGCAAAATGTGCAGGACAGCAGAACCCCAATGCTAGAGCTGGAAACCACTGGCCCTGCAGCAAAATTCAGTTCCAGATCCCCTGTTCATATTATTGTCTACTTTCAAAACTTCCTTCCTGTTACATCTCACAGGTTCATTTTCATTCTGTCTAGCTGAGTGCAGGTAATCTTTTTTTCCGCATGAGAGTGAAACAAGCAGAAGCTACTCTCTGGATGAATTGGAGTTATTACACATGCTCTAATGAGCAGGACATGCCGTAATAACTGGGAAATTAGAAAAGTTTCAGGTTGTAATTAAAATGAGATGATATATCTGAATCACTACCTGAAAAATTCTCTAACTTTTCTCCATTACTGCTTACTCATTAGGGTATAGGGAAGTCTGGATTTATATATTTTTGTAGATGTGTTTGAGTTCAGAGAAACTAATTACATTTACTTAGTTACACGTACTTAAGTAAAACTTTTATGAGTTTGCATTCGTACTTCCCTACTTTTTTTCCAGCTGAAGCCAAAGTCCACCTTTTCAAGTTAAAGCCAAAATCCACTACATTCATGTGTTAAGTGAAGAATGTAATATAACATGGTACAGCATTTACAACACATCAACAGCAGGCAGCATCACAAATCAGGGGTGTTTCTAGACTGAGTAAGTATCTGGGGCTTAGCCCAGGATGAGACGTTGAAATTTTTATAAAACGTTGACATTTATGACATTTTTATAAAATGTTGAATGAATTAATTCAAATCTTACTGGGAGCTGCTTTGCTCTATTAGTACTATTGTGCTGAAACAGTTACTGGGCGTAAACGGTGGCTTTGTCAGAAGCAAGTTTAATATGAGATCACTTTTTTGGTTTGTTTTGTTCAGTTTATTGATATACCTGATTGAATTTCATAACTTTAACAGAAGCAGACAAGCACAACAGTTTTGCAGCATTCAGAAAATATCTGTGTATTTAGTAGCAGCCAACAACTTCCCCTGCAGGTCAGATGCCTTGATTAAATTTCCAGATTACTGCATCTGCTAACTATAAAAGCTGTTTCCACTGATACACATAATATCATTGTTTTTGGGATGAAACATTATCTTTACTAATTTAATAAGAATTGGTAACATTTCAGTATAGTGGGGTATTATAAATGCTTTTCAGCCTTAACAAGCAGCAGGAAATACCTAGCAAGCTTCTAATTACTACATTATCATGACCATAGTAAACCTTATTGTTAGCTGGTGGCTAACTTATCTATTAAGTAACTGGTTGCTTATTACTATTTATTAAGCAGTAACTAAGGTGCATAAGGCACGTCTTATCAAGCCAGTAATTGATGAACTGTTGCTTATAAGGATATTATTAAGCAGGAACTGGAGTGAATTCCAAACAAAACTTAACAATGTTACATTTAATAAAAGCAAACTAAAAATTACAGACATTTCCCAGAAATCACTTTATCTGGACCTACTGGAACAGACAGTAAATGCAATGCCTAAGTATATTGGAGAAACTTTATTCAGCTTCACGTTTAATAATTTTTTTTTTTTTTAATTTAGCTTCATTCTGTTGTCACCTTGTCTGTTTGCCTAAAAATCTAAAAAAATGATAGAAGCTGGAGGTAGTAAGAAGTTCTACTGCAGTGCTGTAAGGAAAGAAGCACTCTGGAACACTTTTGACCTACAACCTTTTCTACTCCTACTTGAGTTGTTTTTGACGGACTCCTTTTGCTTCTCTAGTTGAGTCATTATTTTAATTAAGTAAGAATGTCTTTATTTGATTGTTAAGGCTCCTCCACAGGCCTCTGTTTGAGACTATCTCTTGGACATGTTCAGTATGTTCTTGCACCTGAGCTCCACTCGGCAACTGCACCAACAGTTTTTTTTTTTTACTGCTATTCTTCTTTCTCTCCTGTTTTAGCAGTGCTGTTGTTGAAATAATTGGCTGTGGTGGTGCCCACCCAAAATCCCCAGTAGCCTAAGGCAAACTCTGATTTTCATCCCTGCCTGTCTCAGTGGAGAACACAGACTAACAGAGAAGCACTGTCTTTTAACTCACAAATATCAAATGCTTTGACTGGTGAAAAGGTTCACATCTGAAGGTACCTTAGCATTACCACTGAAAGAACACAGGAAATTTTAAGATGGCATCAATGGGGGAAAAGCTGTAATAAAAAAGCCCTCTGTAAATGAAAGGCAGACTCAGTGGGCCTTCTTCCAGAATAATCATGCTGTAAGTTTGCTGCCAGCTCTTTGTCTAAAATGGAGGCAGTCTTCATGCTTTAGGAGCCTTAAAACATCAGCAGTGGTAGAGTTCCATGTTTATCCGTGCAATTATCTTTAAAAGGTACAGTAAAAGTTTCAGCTAGTCATTTTGATTAATAACAAACAACAAAAGGAAGGAAAATCTGAAGCTTAACCGGTGAGCTTTTCAGTTGCCTGCGTTTTGCATGAGTAAATGGAGGGCTGTGCATCGTGCTCTGCCGTAGTGGGCTTTAATTCTTAATTCTCTGTAGCAGCTTATGTGCAGTGCTTGCACACTTCACTGCGCTTTCTCCGTCTTTAATATGAACGACATTAATTATGAATGGCAAACAAGGATCAGAAAAAGGTTGCTTTCTCCGAGGATGTCTCATTGGATGCGGATGAGAGTGCACTTTCTCCACCCCCCCCCCTCCCCCCGACCCCCCCCATGGTGTTAGCAGTGCTGCTGTGTGTGTTTGTTCAGAGGGGGATTGCTTTGATCAGAACTTGGTGTGATTACAATTTGCTTTTTATAGCTGTGTGCTCCAGTAGAGTTCCAGAAAGGCTCCTCTCCTCCACCCCTTCTTCACTCATTCCTCAGGAGAGTCTCCCTCACCCCTCCTGAACTCCCTCACCCCCGCTTCCCCAACAGGCAGCAGGAGAGAGAAGGAGAGCGATAGAGAAAGAGAGCAAGAGAGAGAGCCATGGGCGCTCCGCCACAGCTGGTGGATGACCATCTGACTAACACTCTTCTAACAAGACATGGAGGTTCTTCTTTCCCCTCTTTTCCTCTGTCCTGCTCTCACTCTCCTCTTACCCTGCTGCTTTCATCTTATTCCACCCTTTTGATTACCTACTAGGGATGCCCCAGTGAAATGTTTTGCCTCCCAGTCTGTCATTTTAGGTTGAGTGCCCGCATAATATTTGCATTTTTATTGGCAATATGACACTTTAATGCTCACTTCAAGTGCATTAAAGTTAGTAAAAGCAATCCAGCCTAGATATGAGATGCTACACATGCCCTTTAACATTAAAGGGCTCGTATCATGAAAAAAAAAAAAACTAGTAAATGTGACTCATGATTTTTTATGGACAGTTCAAATTTCAGGTTCTTTATAGCCTAATTGGCTGATGAATGATTTTTGATCTTTTATTTTTAAACTGAAGCTCATACTGTATACTATGTGGGGTAAATGAACACATGAAGCACAGATTTCTAGTATGTTTTATTAGACAAACTTCCAATTTAAGCAACATTTATTTGATCTTTAATAGGCCAAACTGACCTTTAAACTGGCTATTTAAATAACATTCATCAGATGCTGCACTGAAAGTAAAAGGTTAAATGTCAGTTATAATTACGTTACGACATTTTGGTACAGGTGTAGCAGCAGCATTCAAATACAACTCAAGTGTGCTTACCGCCTTCACATTATTTGCATTATAAAATCTCAACTCAGACTGAATGAAATTATAACAATATACTGGCCTAGTGCCAATTCCATGTTTTGAACAAAAACGGTCTGACTGTGATCTTTAACAAGGGTTACCTTATTACAGAATTTATGGGCCAGCTAGCAAGCATTAAAGCCCACCACTGTAGTCACAATGACCACCACCAACTAGCCAATTTGATTATGGTTATATTGGAAAATTACACATTCATTACCATCCATTACCATAAACCCTAGGTAAAAAGAGCATAACATTTATCTGGCTAACATTATTTACTGTAACAGCTGACTGAATACCACAGTGGGTAAAGCCTAGTTAGGAAGAAGCCTTTTAGGTGTAGATGTCTAGGGTATCTTTGTTTTCTTTACAATGGTCGTGTTACGTCTTGTTAAGTAGCCTCTAAGAACCATTATAGCTCACCTAAGTTCTTAGCTTCAGCAGAAACAGTGGAGCAGACTAACACTGTGTTCACAAGGTTTTTGAAGAAAAGCTATATAGCACAAAAATGGGTTTTGCTGTTGTTATGATGTCAAGTTAGTATCAATAGAAGAACCTTTTTTGGTGCTATATAGATTGCTAGTTCTATATAGAATCATCTACAGCACATTCTCCATCTATCTGAACACCCCTTTCACGATGCAAAAACCTTTTATATATAGAATCATTTTCTTTACTAAAGAATCTTTGAATAACAATAACTTTTAAGTGTGTAGTCTGCTGAAGTATTGTGATGATTGACAGAAAGCTTTGTAAAATCTCTTCATTTATTTAACAAAGGAAAATGTCATGAAGGTACACTTTTGTCCAAGACAACCCCCACCCCCTTCCTCCCTGAAGCAAGGCCTCTGTTGTGCACAATGAACTGACATGATTTGTCCTTTTAAAAAAACTTTTTTTAAAAGAAATGTTCATGTTTTTCTTTTAGGTTATTGTACACTGGTAGAAATAAAGGTATTATGCAGGTACATTTAGCATTTATCAAAGTGCAAACAATGTAAATATATCATTACAGATACAAGATTGGATTTATGGTCCAGCTGTTGAAGTGAAAAAGGTGAAAAGTACATATACCTTTTTTATAACTTAATATTTTTAAACAGAACAATAAAATAAAAAGCTTGAAGACAAGATGTAGTGTGCAGAGTCGATATAACAAAACAATGATCATTTCATTGGATTATGGTACAATTATGTTCCCTGACTAAAGGTACTGAGATGTATCCTTGAGGGTACCGCTCCAGTGACAAGAGGGGTACTGCTGCAGTTTACTACCTTTATTTCTGAGATTTTATCTCGAGCAGAAAATACCTCTTTTAAATTGCTGTTCGCAGTAAGTGTGGCTAGTATATGTATGTTTTGACAAAGCCTGGCTAACCTAACCACAGTGTAAAAATATGTGTAAACATCACAATTACCGGCTGTTGAGCTGTTTTCCTTTTCCCCTTTAAAATACATTGACATTCAAAACACTTGTTAACTTCTGAATACTTCTGAGTGTTGTGGGAAATATCTTTTTCACTTCTACAAAATAAATATAGTGAAAATGGTGTAAATACATGGAGTGGGCAGAAGTGTCAGGGGTCAGAATTTGATTGGGCTCTTTATCAGTCCATTAAAATATTCCTTCACTAGCTCTAATAGTGACCCATTGATTCAGACTGGGGCATTGCATTTACCTATCAGAAAGAAATTACATGATGAAGCTCCTTATTTGACTTTGTGTAAGGTTCTTTACGGGTCAGGGCTGGATGGGAGAAGAGGTGCAGTGTTAGCTTTCTGAATTAACCTGGGATGGCAGCTTGGGTGCATTCTGTCACACCTCCCACACAAACATGCATATGTGTGCGAGTGTGAGGAGTGCTGTGGGGCTCCTGGTGACACTCCTCTCTTCTGCTACTCTGCTTCTCTGATTTAAATAGTACTGGGATTAGCATGTGGTGAGCCTAATGTTCATTCAGAGAGGCAGAGCAGTCAGGTCACAGAAGACTAGGACAACGCAGAGGACAGAAGTCAAACAAACTTACTGTCTTGGATGGTGAGCTATTAGACCTCAGTGCTGTGATTTACTGTGGTGCAAGCTGCTCGTTATTTTTCACGGCAAAGTCCCTCAGGTGGAACACATGGTGAAGGTGATAACTCTATGGTGTTAGCAGATCTATGACTGCTCCTCAGTGGAGGGCAGAGAAAGTCATAAAATTACTTTGTTGTAAGCCTTATAAAAGGGAGGGAAAAAAAGGTTTTTAACCTTCATTGCTCTCCAAGGACTCATTATTTCCACAGAAAGTTGGAGATTTCCATATAACATGCTTTCCTCATTTTGTGAACCACTGAAAAACAGCAATTTATCTATTTGATTTTCAGGTTAAGGTGATACATACAAAAATTTGCACTTTGCAAGTGTCTTGTAAACACCTCCATCATTCAGTCTTAGAAGTTGGTTATGTTTTCAGATTCTCACTATATATATATATATATATATATGTGTGTGTGTGTGTGTGTGTGTGTGTATATATATATATATATATATATATATATATATTTACACACACACACTCACCGGCCACTTTATTAGGTATACCTTGCTAGTAAAAGGTTGGACCCCCTTTTGCCCTTGATTCTGGTTGGTTATTTGAGTTACTGTTGCCTTTCTATCAACTCGAACCAGTCTGCCCATTCTCCTCTGACCTCTCACATCAACAAGGCATTTTCGTCCACACAACTGCTGCTCACTGGATATTTTCTCTTTTTCGCACCATTCTCTCTAAACCCTAGAGATGGTTGTGTGTGAAAATCCCAGTAGATCAGCAGCTTCTGAAATACTCAGACCAGCCCGTCTGGCACCAACAACCATGCCACGTTCAAAGTCACTTAAATCACCTTTCTTCCCCATTCTGATGTTCGGCTTGCGCTTCAGCAAGTTGTCTTGACCACCTCTACAGGCCTGAATGCATTGAGTTGCAGCCATGTATTTGGCTGATTAGCTATTTGTGTTAACAAGCAACTGAACTGGTGTACCTAATAAAGTAGCCAGTGAGTGCACACACACACACACACACACACACACACACACACACACACACACACACACACACACACACACATTATACTTATAAAATTACATACATATATACAATTAATATACATAATTTGCTTTTAAAATGTAAAGAATAAATTTAGATGCATTGGTGGTCTTAAGTATATCATTTTAGAAATGCTTACATCCATACAGCAACAATATTCAGCTGTGTTCCGCCATAGCCCATGGTATGTGCCTTTTTTTGTGAGAGATTTATGGTTTAGCCTGCACACTCATTCTAAGAGCTGCTGTTTTATGACATTTGAAGCAAAAGGCCTGAGGTTGACATCTTGGCACCTGTGATTGGTGGCACAGTGCCTTTCTGAACCAACCAACCAATGATCTGAGTCATGAGATCCATAATTTGCATAAAAGTTCCAGTGGCATCATCCACCATGGTATGTGAGACAGTAGGCAAAAGTAGAGCAGCAACAAAACTTACATTTAAAGTGTTGTTGGTGTCGGTAAGTAGACTATGATAATTGGAATTAAATCAAACACAATGTCTTTCCTCATAATGTATCACATTAGCTAGGATACCCTTGGCTCTCTGTACATAAAAATGTTCTGACTGTGTTGAGCTGTTAGTGAGCAATTAGTGATAAGAAGAGAGGGCTGAGATTCCCCTACCATGAAAGCAAATCACACCTCTCTACCATGCCAAGATGAGAAAGAAAGGCAACATAACTGTAGCTTTCTTAATATTATAAGTTGTGTGTACCTACCACATTAAAAAATAGTATTTACGAACAAATGAACATCTTCTCCAAAAGCTAATAACCACTTGGGATTTTGAAGATTGTGAATTTAAGGTAAGACAAAGGAACAAATATGAATTTAGTTCTGTTGGATACCTTTGCATGACTGTACTTGTCTTATCCAGTTGGTCTTCCCACCATAATGAGAATAAAGAAGATTCTGGCATTCTTACAGACAGCTGGATATGACTGCCTCATCACTAGAGGTAACCTGAGCTTGAACACTGTCATGGAACACTCTTTTTTACATAATTGTAGGTTGTACTGTACGGCCCATCACAACACCAGCTCTATTTAAAATAGGGTATGTGTTCAGATGATAAATACACTGATTTGTTCAGCCATACTCAAAATACTGAATGGTGGTATCTCAGACCATTGGCCAATAGTTTTATAACGCAATTGAGGATGATTCAATTAGCAGGATTTGATTCAGTTAGTTGAATTTAATATATTTAGGAGCCTCTTGTCTAATATAATTACAACCCCATTCCCAAAAAAATTGGGATGCTGTGCAAAATGTAAATAAAAACAGAATGCAATGATGTGGAAATCATTTAAATCCTGTATATGATTAAAACAGCACAAAGACAACATATTAAATTTTAAAACTGAGAATCATTTTGTTTCATATTGTTTTTGAAAAAATGTATGTCCTTTTTTAATTTGATGCTAGCAACATATGTCAAAAAAGTTGGGACAGGGAAATAGAACACCTGATGGAACATCTCACAACTAATTATCAAAGGTCAGTAACATGATTGGGTATAAAAAGATCATCCCTGAGAAGCTGTAGTTTCAGAAGTAAAGATAGTGAGGTGTTCACCACTCTGTGAAAGTGGTGAAAAAGACAAATAGTGCAACATTTTATATAATACATTTTCTCAATGTAAAATTTGCAAAGAACTTGCAACATATATCACCTGCCTTACATAATATCATTAAAAGATTCAGAGAATCTCTGAATGCAAAGGACAGGCCAAAAAACAAAACTGTCTTGGTTGTGATCTCCAGGCCCTCAGATGTCACTGCAATAAAAACAGATGTGATTCTGTGGTAGAAATCACTGGATAGGCTCAGGAACATTTCCACAAACCACTGTCTGTAAACACTGTTTGTCACTACATCCACAAATGCTAGTTAAAAATCCACCATGCAAAAAAAGAAACCATATATAAACGTGTTCCCGAAACACCTCTGAATTCTTTGGGCCTCAGCTCATTTGAGATGGACTGAGGTGAAGTCGAAAAGTGTCCAGTGGTCCGACAAATCAAAATGTTAATTTTTTTGGAAAACAAATAGCCAACATTTGTGATGGTATGGAGTGCATTGGTGCACATGGCATGAGTGACTTGCACATCTAAAGGGGGCCCCATTAATGCTAAACAATATATGCAGGTTATGGAGCAACATATGTTGCCATTCAGACAATGGCTTTTTCAGAGAAGGCCTTACTTACATATTTCAACAAGACAATGCTTGACCACATTCTGCAGGTATTAAAACAGCATGGCTCTTTAGTGTTAAACTGGCCTCTCTGCAGTCCAGACCTGCCACGTGATAAAAACCTTTATGCATTATGAAATGAAAATTATGACAAAGAAGACCCTGAACTGTTGAGTAGCTAAAATCCTAAATCAAGAAAGAATTAAAAAAAAAAAATCACTTTTAAAATTCTAGCAATTGGTCTCCAAAACACTTAGAGAGTGTTGTTGAAAGAAGACGTGATGCAACATTGGTAAACATGCCCCCATCCCAACATCTTCACTTGTAATGTGTAAAAAAAATTTTTAAGTCATTTGATATGATTTCACGCTTGGTTTGTTGTCTTTGTACTGTTTACAATTAAATATAGGGTTTAAATGATTTGCACATCAATGTTTTTTGTGTTTAATTACAATTTACAATGTCTCAACTTTTTTGGAAACAGCGTCACACATAGCAAAAGTCAGACAAAAAGTTGTATTTACATTCTGTTTCATATCATGTATCGACAGGTGTCTGTCCACGTCTTTGTTTTGATGTCAAAAAATGCCAGAAATGTAAATAATGTACAACCAATGACAAATTCAAATCATAAAAAAAATCTTTATGCAAATTCAAAGTGTTCATTGAAAGTTATGAATCAACACATCTGCTAGAAATCCCTCTTCTGCTGCAGTGAGCTACGAGTGAGTAATAATTAATATTTAATTACACCATGTTTTTGTCATCACCAGCGATGACTGTGGCTTCTAAGGTTAACTACTTTTTGCATGAATAATACAGTGTGTTGCCAAAGTCCAGCAATAATGCATAAGTAGTCTCTGCTCAGCAGAGAGATTTGTGGATGTATTTAATATGTGCAGTTTTAGAGAAAAAGCATGTCTGCAACTCCTCTCTCTGAGCTGTTAAATATTTCTTGTTTGACACTACAAGGCTGTGTGAAGAGTTTTGGGCTCACCCACCTCTCGCCTTTTTCTCCCTGCCCTACACTTCACTTTTTAAGCTCTTTCATTTTTCTACATTCACTTCTTTCATTCACTTCTTTAATTACAGTCTACTAACTGAAGGTGTTTCCTGCACTCAAACACACCTTTAAAAAAAAAAAAAAAAAAAAAAAAAAAAAAAAAAACAATTTACTTTGTTCAAAGTTACAGTTATTGCCAGAGGTCAAAAGCCAAAATAGCAATGCATCATAAACTTAAATCAGCTGTTTATTGGTACACTTACAGTCTGCAAAATATTTCATTCTGTCAGGTCCTCTTACCATATAGGTGCATTCAGTAAATGTACAGTAAATGTGCTTTTCCCATAATCTACTAGCATTACCCTATTCGTCTATAGTCAGGACCCCCAGGGACCACAGCTGAGCACATATTGTTTGGAAGGTGGACTGTTCTGAGTACTGCAGTAACACTAGCCAGGTTTCCATTCAGCAAAACTGATGTGAATTAGGCTGTGTTTCCATAGAAACTCTCTACGGTCATGTCTGTAAAAAGAGGGAAATCCTGTTTTTTTTTTTACTTTATGCTTGAATTTTTGTATTTCACACTGTAAGAGCTTGACTTCTACTGTCTGCTTATCATCCAATATCACCATACAATATTCCTTTTTCTTTGATAGATTAGATATTTTAGATATCCGGTACCTGCTACCTTCTATCACTTTTTTTTTTAGCTATTGTGGACAAAAAAATGAAATATGTGATCAGTAAAATGACTATATTCTATTTGCTTTACATTATTTATTTGGCAAATGTGTCTCAAGTTAGAGCATCTTTTTGATTTGACAAAATGTGCATTTCTGGCAGTACCACACAGCAAAAATATCCAGGCAAAGGCATCCTTTGGTCAGAAACTGACCACTGATAAAGGACTAGAGAAAAAGTAACACAGCAATCGGCTCTTGAAGGGTTCTTTAGTAAAGAAAATAATTTTATATAGAACCTTTTGCATGCTTAAAGGGCTCTTTGCATGGTGAAATGGTTTCTCAGATTGATGGAGACTGTATTGTTTATGGTTCTGTATATAATATTTTTGAAAAGGGTTCCATAAAGTGCCAAAATGGGTTTTACTATTGTTACAAGCTTCATATGATAGCAACAGAAGAATCCATTTACATACAACACATTCTCCAACAATCTGAAAAACCAGTTTATCATGCAAACAACTCTTTAAGCCATGCAGATGGTTATTTGAGCGTCCGTGGTTCTATAACCATTGCCTTTACTAAAAAATCCTTGTAGAACCATCTTTTTAAGAGTCTAGACATCACAACATTTCCATATCATAGGCATGGACAGTTATTCTGCATACTGAAGGTATAATAAATGAACAATACATTGTTGACAGATTGTTTCTCAAAGTTAATGGAAGCAGGTTATTGAGTAAAAAGATTGACTTGGAAAGTAAATTAAGAAAAAAATTGATATGACTGCATCTGAGAACACAAATCTCCTCAAATTCCGCTTAAGTAACTGAGAGCCACTCAGCAATGGTACACCTACTGTGTAATTCCCTAGCTCTGACCGATTTTATGGGGCCGTAAGTACCTCCATGTGTTGTAGAAAGGGCTCATGAATGTCACAGTAAAATGTCAGAAAAAATGTATTTACTCCGAGGTTGCTTGGAGCGTTGTGGACTGCAGTTACAATGGGATTTCTCACAATTCTATATTGTAGGAATATACAAGCATAGATAACTGCTGTAGCCAGGAATCTGATCAAAACTGCGCTGCCAGAAAAAAAAGGATACATGTACATTTTTGTTTGTCAAGGTGCAAACAAATATGATATACCCTTAAAGGTACAAGAGTGGTCCTTATGCTCCAGTTGGGAGCATTAAATGAGTTATAAAAGTATACTAAATTCACTTCTTTAAGGGAAAAGTGCATGCATGTACCTTTTCATAACCTAACAAGGTGTATAGAGGTAATGCAACTTTAAAAAAGTAATTGCTACAGGATATGTTAAAATTCTAACTTAAAGTATGGAAGACATACCTTTGCCAGTGATGGAGTGGTACCACTCTAATGACAGTTTAGTACCATTTTTTCTGAGAGTGCATAAACCACGTGACACATAGTATTTAAACATACTCTGATGCCAATTAACTTGCTATTTAGACACATGCAAATTTTTATTTCTTTGCATTTTTAACTCATTATATTCAGTAAAATCGACGAATGTCCATTTTTGGTTTTGCCAATATTATATTAAAATAATGAGAACGCTAATGCACTAATGTTGATGGAGCAGTTAGCATAATTTTGATTAACCGTTAGATTGATGATTAGCAGTAGACCAAAAGCTATTTCCAGTTGTTGCTGCATCTATATTTTTACTCAGAGCCCCACAAAACTGAGTGCCTTTTCAGAAAAACTGTGTACTTAGTATTGGCAGTCACAGCAGCAGAGAGAGCCCCAGCTGGGAGAAGATTAAATTATCTTCCTAGGAAGGTGTACTAGTGTCTTCATTGGACTGAGGCCATTATTAATATGCAGTGACACAGGCATACATTCACAATGATCCTGGATGTCTCGTCATGGATCATAAAATTCCCCAAGGTGCCTTTTTGCTCATTGCATATTGAGAACACTTCCTACATCTCTGTTATAAATCATAGTCTTTCCATTATTATAAAAAATGTCTTTATTATATTGGCTGAGTCAAAATTGCACTGGTTTCGAGCAACTTCACAGTGTGCTTGGTGATATTGCTCTCTCTTGAGGTTAAAAGAGCAAATGGACTGATTTTCTGGTCCGCGTGGCCTGTAAATAGGTCTGTGTCAGGTTTGATTCTTGTGGGACATGGTGAAAAGAGCAGAGATGATTGATTTTCAGACCAGCCTCAAGGTACATTTCCCACATTTATTACTAAAATGTGTCTGTCAGCTAATGAGCCTACTTAGAATTTCATTTTTCGCTTCCTATGTAAATGACCACAAAATGAGCTGCTGAAAATAAAATCTCTTGCTATCTCTGTTTTGGTCAAACTTGTGTCTCTAGAATACTGTTGTAGCTTCCCTGTTGAATCAGTGTGAACTGTACGTAAATAGTTTTAGGGGTTTGTTAAACATTTGTCTTTCATTTTTAAACATGCTTAATACTCAGTAATAGTCTTACTTTGTTTTACTGACTCCAATCAATGCAAGAAATAAGACTGTTCCAGTAAACCAGAGGTCATGGAATGGGCATTAGAATATGCTGAGTGCACAGAAAGTAGATGACCTAAGTTCCTATAGGCACAGTCAATATAGAAAGAGTCAATGAGTTACTCTTGTCAGAAACTAAACCTTTATGTACTGCCAGGGTCCAGCACAGTTTAGTGATTTCCTTGCTCAAACACATTGATTAAACTCATGTACTAATTGCTAGGTTTAGTTGGCAGTTAGCAGTAAAATCCCTAGACTGTGCTGGATTCTGGCCCCCACTTCATTTGTTTAATGTTCAATTCTGCCTTTCAATCTTGTGTCAAATGTCAGAGTGAAGAATATGGAAAGAATTTGACAGGTCTCATTCTTTCCACACTGAGATTAAATTACCTGTTGTTTAGATTTTATTTTTGAGAAATGGACAAACCATATGTGTTTTGACCTTTTTCCCCTAAAGTTTAATACTGTCCCACATTAAGAAAAGCCTGAATGAATGGTTTAAAAGATTTCTGTGAAGCAATAGCTGAATTAGGAAGGCAAAAAGTCATCTAAAACAGTAATCTATTGGAGATGGAAGCCTTGATGGGGGAAAAAATGTGATGAATGAAATGTTCATGTTCCACATAATGTTTATGCAACCACATATGTTTTATGCAACCATATGAAGTTGCAAATGTTTACCTTTACTAAACATTAACTGTCATTAAATAAAGAAACATGACCTGTGCTTGAATAAGTGTATAAAAGGAACATACTCAACATTTTTATATTACATTTTGATTTCATTCTTTGTGCAGTTTCAACTTTGGCTCCATCATTGGTTTAAAGCACAGTGATGCCTCAGCCCCCCATGAAGCGGAGAGTAGGAGTACTTCCACACCTGCCTTGTTTGGTCAGGACCATGGTTGGGACCAAAGGACCAAAATTTGGTTTAACCAAAGAAGTGGTCTCAGTACAGATCAAGCTGAACAATGGTTTGGTTCGTTTGTAGTGTGAAAACACCTTTTTGGGATGGTTCAGACTTTTGGACCAATTACAGGAAGTTAAAGCAGGCTATTGTCACAACAGAAGAAGAAAAAGAACTGGAAAAGAAGTAAGAATGAGCCGAGGTAGCACGGGGGGAGAGGTGGATGTGAAACATGTTGTAATTTGGTTCCACGAAAAATGCAAAGTGAACTTGAAAAAATGCATGAAAACGTTGAAATGTATACCCTAGACAACATAGTAGCAACAAAATAAATCTGTTTATTCATTTTTCTCCATTCAAATGGAAAAGGCTGAATTGTCAGCATGCCAACATCGCACAGGTCCCTCTACAAAATAATCACCGTTATAGGCAGATACAGCCCATGTAGTTAATGATGACAGGATGCGGGTATGTCATGTTAAGTTACTTGCACTCACTAAATTGCCACATGAAGGCAAAAAGTAGCCAGATCAAATGTATACAATGAACAAAGACATAAGCCTTGTTTCCGGCCTTGGTCTGGACTCTCAGGTATGAAAACACCCTAAGTGTAGGACACGTTCACACCTACCAATCTCAGGACATCATGTCATAAATAGGAGTAAATATCAGACAAAAGCATTAAGCACTTCAGCTTATAAAGAGGCAAAGCATTCATTTTTTGAGAGAGCTCAACTTATAAGCTTAAGTTGACCTTACTTTGAATTTAATGCTGTCATGATTAAATGATACACTGTGTAGGAGATATACGTCCAAGAACAAGGATGCTGTTTTATTACTCAGAAGATCAAGAGTAGAATTGGTGGTTAGACATTCTCGGAAAATAAATCCATTGATAGGTGTTGTATGGTAGATTTGTTGCTATATCTCATGTCCAGCCCACTATTGACCAGTTTCTGATAATGATGATAATGGAAGATGATGGAAATAATAGCAGCCATGTAGAGTAAGTTTGATTGAGTAAGTCCCTCAAACTGTATCGACATGGCTGTGATTAGTGGACTCCTCCTCGGTGCAGCAGAAGCAGAGCTCATTAAAAATATGAATGGGTGTCAAGCGTGGCTGTAGAGGTTAAACATATCCAAGCAAGGCAATGGCTGTTTACTCAGTAATTGAAATTTCAGCTTTCCCTTCCTCTGATAATCTAAATGAGCTGTCATCCATGATTGATTTTCACATTTTCACATTTCAGGGATGCCTGCCTTATCGGTGCATCATTAGGAGCCTCCTATTGACTTGGCTGTGCTGTGTTTAATACAGAGTGGAGCGGATCCGTGTGCACTCATGCACAGCTTGTATGGGCCTGTTTCAGCAATACAGTTGGGTAAGAGGATGCCATACTGGCTGATGAGCTGATGTTCCTCTTGGCCTCCTAGAATTGATGTAAATATAGCACCACGATTTCATTCGTAGCAGTACCAACCCCCAGTTCTCTTCTTTTCCATCTGTGTGCCTGCTGACTTAGCACCAGACATTGATTCATTTATCAGTGCATGACATTTTGACAAATTTATATGTGAAATGGTCTGCATCTGTGCAGTAGCTTCTCTGGCACTTTAGACCAGGCGGTCCTGGAACAGGGTACTGAAGTAAGGACACAAACAGTAATTCCTCTTCCCAGGAGCTCATAGCAATTTATTTTTCACATTAGTCTGCGTAATCTAGTATAGATTAATCTCAGAGTTTCAACTTTGGAGAACTGGTGTTTCACTTCAACCCCTTAAATGGCCATGACCACATTTTTTATTACACACTTCTAAAATCTAAGAATAACTCAGCCAGTTTGCGTTGTAGTCCATGGTAATAAGACTGGTTATGTAGGTCTGGGATTCTAAGGGGTTCAGCTGAAAACTAATGGAAGATCATTTCTGTGCTGTGATGTTCAGAGAGATTGAGGAGTTCTGTGCACCAAGAAATATAATAGTCATATTCCTTATCATTCAATTCAAGGTTGCCCACACACCAAATTAGCCTTGGAATCATAACTTTTATCAATGATAATGCAGTTTGACCTCTAAGTCATCATTCAGTACAATATAACATAAATGACTCATGATAATTCAATTTATAAAGTCAAGGTTTATCACTGTTGTAAAAAAAGCAGGTATCTCAGAAATGGTAATTTTATAGAAAACAAAGAAATGCTGTAAACATCAAGTTAATGTACAGCACAAAGGTCAGTACAGTATGTAACCTTATCACCCTTCCTTTATTTAATTTCCATTTTTTGAACATTCCTGTCATGATCTACCCCTCCCAATCTTCCATGTGCTTGTGTGTACCTCCCAGTCTTGGCCATGTGCTTTTTGTTTTGATTCTTCACTGTCCTGCCCCCTTGTTTCGTGTCTCCGGCCTTGATCGTTTTCACCTGTGTATGGTTTACACTCGTTGTGTTCCTGTATTTAAGCCCTGTGTTTTCCTGAGTTTCTGGCTGGTCTTTGTTTTGTTTGATTTGTTTGAAGTATTATTTGATATGTTTGATTTGTTCGATGTTTGATATGTATTGTTTGGTCACTGTATGGTTTTATTTCTTCCGCCTTCCATTGTTTGTTTAGTCCGTGTTTATTTCATTATGTCTGTCATTCCTGCTCTCCGTGTTAGCTCTCTGACCCTGGACCGTCTCAACCCTGATTCTGGATTTGCCCATAATAAATCTCACTTTTCTCTGCATATGCGTCCGCCTCCTCATCGCTCCCAAATGTTACAAATCTACTTTGTCACTGGTAAATAAAGATTCAAAAACGTCACCAAATGTTGTGGTAGTGTCTGTTTCAAGAGTGACCTTTTTAGCCAGTTTTAATCTTAGCTCAAAAATGTTAGCCAATATATGACCAGCAAACATAGCTTTAAACAGTTGTACCCACTTAAAATCATAATATTTTCATTAAAACACTAAAATGTTTACTTATTTGCAGAAAATATGTGTTTTGATAGCGACAGTTCTTAATGTTACACACTGATTTTCAGACATGGCCATGAGGGACAGGGATGCAGTCTCACTTCCTGATTTAAAATGCAGGGGTGTGGCTAAAATAAGACTCCGCCTATAGACTAAAACTTTGACTTTAGGCAGTGATATGAAAACATGGAGTAGCATTTTCTTAATTAATTTTTTTACTTGAAATTCATTCTAAAACAAAAAATTTCCATGGTCACAATAAAAGAAAACAATCTTTAAATAGGTCATATCATAACCCTTGTAGTTATCTATGTTCGGAATACTTATTTGTTATTTTCAGTTTGTTGTTGTTTGTCGAATGACTGCAGTCAGCTTAAACAATTGCAATCGTCTAAAATAATTGTGATTATATAATTATGTAATAATAGTGACAAGGCTGTTTGCAAATCAAATGAGCTGCTAATGTTCTAAAAACAATTACCTGTCCACCCCAGAGTCCAGATCTCCACATCATTAAATGTGTTTGGGATTAATTGGATCAAGAGAAGCAGAAAATGCAAGGCTGCACTTTAGAGATGTGGAAAAATGTCCATATCCTGAAAAGCATGTAATCAGTAATAATAGCAAAGGGTACAAACATTAAATACTGAAAAATGATATCATATTCAGCTGTTGAAGCTTCAGGGTGATTTTCTGCTGTGTTTTCTGCTTTTCGTTAAAAAGCTTCACCACATGCTGCTGAATCAGAAAACCAGTTTATCTCAGAACTGATGTCCATCATTTGGTTTTCTGCTGCTTCGATCATATCGTTTGATCATCTTTTTATGTAGGTACAGTGCTCAGCTCCATGCTGTGGATCAGCAATGCTGTTGTGCAACCTGTGGAGGGCCAGGCTACTGGCTAGCTCCTCCTGTGTGTGTCTTAAAAGGACTCATTGAAAAACATGCCGCAGCACTGATGGCATCTGCAAACAAAGAGCTCCTCAGTGGCCCACTTAATCAGTCAGCTTCTCTGCTGTGCGTTTGCTCTGCTCTCTCTGCCTTCCCTGCCCTTTCACTTCGAAATGCCACGCGTGGGCGAGGCGGAGCCCCGGACATGTCGACACTTTATTGTTGCTTCTGTAATTCATATTTTAAAAGCAGATGTATGAGCATGGCTGATACATTGCAGCTCTTTTTGTAAACTATTTTTATTGCTTATTATACTAATCACTCTTGATTCAATAGAATTTTTTAAAAAAGATAATCTCTTATAATCTCTGTTTCTAAAAGTTCAAAGCAAGAATTAAACATCCAGTAGTGTGGAGTATTTTTGTCTTTGCTGCAAATTTCACATACATCTGGCAGAAAGATAGTAGTAGACAAAGAAATTTCATCTTCTAAATTTTAGAGTAGCAAAACATTCTAATGCATTTAACCTTTTCATTCCTTACAGGCAGGACGCCACACAGTGCAGTAGTAGTAGTACAAACAATCTGGAGTGTGAACTGAAGTTTAACATGTGTCTGCCAAGTATGACAAAATGAGTGCATCTAGCCATTTTTTATCTGGACAAAGTAAGAAAGCTAGCTACCTCTGACTGATGTATTACTACTGTGTTTGTGCAGCCATAGTATGTTTGGCCCAGATGGTACTGAGGAGGACAACAGCTGGAGAAAAAGTTCCTCATGCAAGGGCCACAGTTTTCTTGATAGTGATGAATTCTGTGCGTTATCATGTTTTATTAAGTTTGCTTTATTGCCAGACTGGCCACTTACCGAGTAGTTTAGAGCATTATTATCTTGTTTTGGAAAGTAGAACAAACACTATTCTGGAACTTTTGTCATCTAAAGAGCTAATTACACGCCACATTAAAATGGCAAGAGATATGTTGCAGTTATGTATTTGTGCTGAGCTGTTGGCTTTGCAAATGAAGAGTTCTTAGTTGGTTAACGACCTTTATAATATGTGGAGGTTTTTTAAGGTTTAATAAGGTCATCACACTCATGCATCTCACTTACAACAATGATTCTTGAAAGAATCTTCCATTGAAAGGTTTTTGGGGACCAAAAGTTGGCACATATATTTTTGAATTGTAGACAATAATTTTTCTGAATAGAAGTAAAGATAAATATTTTGGCCTGAAGTGCTGAATATAAGGTCTGTTTTCGTTCAGTACCAGGTATTACTGATACAGGCCAGACCTGTCAGTATAGTTCAAATGAAAATGACTTTTTAAAACAAAACATTTTTTGTGTTTGTACAATGCAATTTATTCCGCTCAGTGAACAGAACTCCTGATCACTGCATTGTTTGTTCTTAGACGTCCCCCTGACTGTGATTGATCCTAATCAGTCATGTCATTTGTTCTGAGACCTACTCCTGACTGCAATTAGTCCACTGTATGGAGCAGACTTCTAGCGCTGTTGAGACATACATAGAGTTATTTTAAGTATAACAGTGTGTTTGGCGGCAGTTTGATTTTGTTTCGTTCTTTTGTCAGTTGAAGTGTTCTGCCAGCTGTAGTAGACCTCAACTGATGGCAAATGCAGCTCAAGCTCAAATAAACAAACATGTAGTACTTAGATGGCAGTGGTTACATTTTGGGTGACACTTTATTTTGAGTGGTCCTTTTTAAATGAAACAAACACCCAACAGGCTCTCATATGAGGGTTATCATTAGGTTTTGGGTTGTGTTTAAGGTTAGGTTTAGGATTAGGGCCAGGATTAGGGTTAAGTTTTGGGTCAGGTTGGGTAAAGTTAGGTTTTGTGTAATGGAAGTAACATGTTAACGAAGCATCTACTTAATGTAAGTAATGTATCAACAGTCAATCTACTCCAGTGGTATTTTGTTGATATGTTACTGATAAGGATGTATTAATCATCTACAAATGACCGTTCCAAATAAAGTGTTGTAATAACAAATAAAGTGATCACAGATGCAGCTCAAGCTCAAATAAACTGACATGTCTCACTGCTGCCCTCTAAATGTGTCATACTATACTGTAAAAGGTGACTCATCAGATCTACTTCAAAAACTTCATGCGGTAGCAAGCAATTGAACTGGTTTTATTCAAATTTAAGCACTACATTGATAGAAACTAGTTCATTTACTTGTTACTACATGAAGTAACTTTGAAGTAAATCTGATGAGCCACCTTTTACAGTGTACTCTATGTAACACTATCAAACCATATCACAGATTATACCAACTTTTTTTCAGAGGTTATTTCAACTTTTATATTCTGTATTTATGATACTCTGCAGAACTACATGGCTAGGCGTTCTTTGCTGTGGATGCATGGAATGACATGAAAGAGCATCTGTATCATTCAAAATAGATCAAACTATCCTTTACTGTGGGGCTTTGATGTTGGTGAGTAGTTTCGTTAATGCTGAACATCATCCTCAGAGGCTGGAGGTTCAGAGGGGCCTGGTCTGTCCCAGGTGAACTGGATCCAAAAGATAGTGTATGGGGGGGAGGGTGTGACATTGTGGGGAGATGGAATAAAACTCGGGGGAACCAGCGCAGCAGGAGAGCTGGACTGCTGTGGGCTCTGAAGCGCTGCAGCTGCACAGGTTACCATGACCTCCTGCTGATGTGGAGAATTGGTTTTGAGCAGATACTGGTCACGTTCGCCACAGCGGGTCACCATCAAGCTTCGCGTTATACTCCATTACAAACTTCTAACGATTAATGCCTTTGACCTCAAACATCTGAGGAAAAGATTCAAAAAGACTGTTCACAAGCTACAGCTATGTGTATACATTTTAAATGGCCTATATACCGTGCAGTGCCATAGGCAGTATGCTGTCTTTAACCTGATTTTACCATATAGTCTTTTCATGGAAACACTTTGTTGTCTGTCTCCAGTCTACTATTAGCATTTCTTATACGCCTTCTTGTTCGCAATGCATGTGAATGATGTGGCAGCACAGCAGGCAAATGTTATACAGCGCATTAACAGACATGGCACTTTAATAGTGTCTAATCTTCCTGTCTAATGAGCTGACGAGGCACATGCATGCATAGAGTGTTAGTAAGTTCGAGTATCAACCTTTTTAGACTGCTTCATTTTAAAAGGAAACTGCTTAATTCAAACAGTCCATTAGGTCATAATGAAACTGAGTGTTTTTGGTTAGGACTGGAAGCACCATCACTGTCATCCAAGAAATACAGTGGCCCAAAAAAGCATCTGGACATTTGTGCCATACTTAAACATGTTAACTTCACTGTGTTAGCATTTCTTTTAAAAGACCATTCCAAGACTATAAAAGCAGCTGGTATATTTCAGATCATTATAGCAGATGTCTTAAAGACTTCTACAGGTTTGCATAGGTCTGATTTCATGATCCTATAAATGAACACAAGCTTCATGACTAGGGATGTAAATGATCAACTGATAAATTATTAACCGACCAACAAACAATTGTTCGACCAATGCTTTCAGGCAAGAAACATTCATTTATTTCTATTTCATTTCCAAAAATGAACAGTTTATATTTTAACAGGTGAATTTGTCATTCCTGTTAAGGAATGTATTTTTAACCATACGTCTGAGGACAAAATAGGCACTCGGTTCCATTACGCTGCCTGAAAAATCAACCGTGGGTTTATAAATAGTGTTTCTACAAATGGTCAACACAACTACAAGCATAATCAATATCAAATGCAAATATCTGCAAGCAATAAGACAGACAACTTTTCTGTCAGTGTTCTTGTAGAGTAAGGCACAATCCCATTTCACCCCTTGCCCCTAACACTTAGCCCTATCCCTCCGTTTTGTGCGTTCACGTCTAGGGGTAGGGTTGTCCCAATTGTTGTTGAGATGGAGGGGTAGGGTGAAGTGTTAGGGCTACATGGCCCTTCAAACGGAGATTTTTCAGAGGCGCACTAGAAGCGGAGTGTTATGAGAAAATTCCCAGAATGCTGTACGATTCATGGGCAAGATGGCTGCACAAGTGACCAAAGAGACACATAAATGTAAGTATTTTCTCTGTTATAAAGCCGTTGTATTGTAAGACAACCATTGTAATAGCATTTTATGGTAATTTCCTTCATAACACATAAAAATTGCTAGTAATATGCTGATGGTGCAGCAGGTACGTTCTGGTACGTGAGGTTGCTGCACAATTTAAGGTGGAACGCGAAATTGATCATGAAGCTGGCAATTAGAAAGCTAAATTCAGATTCAGATTCAGATTCCTTTATTGATCCCAGGGGGAAATTGCAGTTGGTACAGTTGCAGCCATTTATGTGAAAATAAACATTTTACTAATAATTTAAGACAATATAGAGAATTTACAGTATGTACACCAGATTTAAGTACTTAAGAATATAGTAAGGTGGCGGTGATTGTGATAGTAATATGAAACATCAGGTATAAAGCAGTTACAATTATTTAAATTATTTAAATTAAGTTAGTGTCTCAGCTTCATATCACCGAAGAATTCTTGGTGGTGATAATAAATAATTGTGATCCCCCTCTTTGAAGGCGTATGATGCCCTAAATGTATTTAAGCAGTGAGGAGCTGAATTTTCCCCTCCTCTGCTGTCACTGCAGACTGGCAGGGTCACCTACAGAGCAGCGCTAGTAGCTGTTAATGAAGTGATGTAGTTTTTTGTTTGTGCTCTTTTCATTCAGTGACTCGTTTGATTGATTGATGCATAAAACTGAAGTTGTGAATGAATCGCGAGCGCCCTGCTTTTCAGTCTCCTTCGGATAAATGTCAGTTTGATATACCGTTATTGCTATAGTCTGGAGACAAAGCAGGAAAACACATCCTGGTTATTTTTTCCTGGCTATTTTAAATATGATTCACCTGTCCTTTCATGTGACATACAAGTGAGATCACCACAGCTGGAGGCGGCATATTGGAAATGGCCGGAAACCTCATCTCGTCTGTTTACGTAAAAGTCGCATATCCGGTTCTTGAAGGGTTGTCCCATTTCATAGGGGGAAGATTTCAACCACTCCCCCTTGTAACTCAGTTTCAAGGGAGAGGGTTACCCTCAAAAACAAGGGGTAGGGGTAAAAATAAGAAACGGGATTGGGCCTAAGTGTGATGCATGGCAGTGTGAATACACCTGGTGTACATTATACAGAAGGATGTTGTGGATGCTGACAGCTTTGAAAAGTTACTGAGCTACACTGAGCCAAAGCTAGCCTGGGACTAACCACTTCAGTGGGCAGGGACCACCGGCAGGCCCAAAGTTTTATTACACACTTCTATAACCTAAGAATATTTCAACCAGTTTGCACTGATGTCCCTGTAGCTACTGAATAATAAGCCTTAGTATGTAACAAGCTTGGAACTTGATTTAAGCTAGTAGTACGTAATATAGATAATATTGCTAACGCTTTGGTTCTTATGAAGGGTATGTTTAATATGTTTTGGGCTGTTTACTTCATATAAATGTGCCTGGCCTCACCTATTATTACTACATTACACAATCAATAGTAGGAACACTTTTTAATATGTCTGTGCTTGAATAGAGTTCAGTTCACGTGTACACTCATATCAAGGATTTTACCATGGCTGTGAATGTGTCTCAGCCAGTTAGATTTCAGAACTGGATCTGTTTAATAGCTTATAATTCCAATTTAGGTTTGCCAGTTCATTTTTATTCATCGATTAAAATGCATTTTTATGCACATTAATATTTCCACCTGTATACAGCACCCTTACTGCAGACTGGTCAGGAATTTCTCCAAAGAAATTTCTCCAAAGAAAGTTTGTTAAAAGTTTTTTTTTTTTTTCATATCATTTTGTTAACATTTTTAAGTAACCTAAATAACTTCTGCAAAGGTTACCACATGGTTAAATGCTTAGGGTCCAGATACTTTTCAAGGCAGCTAGATAAATGATAAATCTAATTTCAAACAATGTAAGATCTCCTATGTCTGCTCTATTCACAAACCATAGGTTTTAGTGCACTAAGTTAGGCTTAATTAGTACTTATCATGACATTAAATGATAGAGCAGATCATTCTAACAAAATCGTCTCAGTGTGCCAAATATGGTAGCTAATCAACTGAGTACATGTCAGTTGTTATGGTTCAGATCATATGGTAATGACATCAAGAAGTTACATCATTCTCCCGGCTTTACATTGTGCTTGCATAATTGTTTCTGAATGTAAACTATTTAGAGCCCTTCTGTAGCAAGCATCCACATTATTAAGCATGCAGAGGGGCCCATCAGGGATTGTTAGTGGCCATTTTGCTTGTGTCAGTGCTAATTAGGGTCTGTAATAAGAAGAATGAGACATCCCAAAGGTGTGAGGGGACTGTTCTTTAAAGGCAAGCACAGAAGAGCTGTATTGTATTAGGATATGCTTGCTATACATGTTCTGTTTGATTCAAAAGACTCTTTTTTGGTGTTATCTGACTCTTCTCACAAAAGCATGAGTAAACTACACAGGCATAGTCATGCATCTGCCAGTGAGAGGATATAACTGCATTCTCCTTTGGGTATTTTCATGCCTTATATGTTATAAAACGATAAAAGAAAAAAATTGTCGCCATAATGCACAAACATGAATTAGCTTTTTTCCTCTTTATCATATGGTAATTTCTCTGTTGATGCAGCCTCAGCTTGAGGAAATTTCATTCTCATAAAAAGAGAAAGGCTCAAGGGTTCAGTCTGAAGTCATCTGAACGGCTGTGAACAAGCGCGGTGCGGATTTTTTTACAGTTCTGATCCATCTTAAAAATAAATGATCCATGAATCCATACCCCTTCTGTCATATTGGACAGGAGGAAAAGGCCTTTTGAAAGATTGCCAAGCTCTTTTCTTTCTTCCTTGTTCTTCCACTGACCTGACGTTTAAGTACCCTAGTGTCTGAAGAGGAGAGCAGAGGCTACACTAGAGTAGGAAGGCATTTGTAGTTCTTCTGTGGTGACAGGTATCTATAGATGCCATTGACTTTAAATTAAAGTGGGGTGTGTGGTGATCAATCATAAGAGAACGTCTTAGACAGAGGCTCTGGGCTTTGATGCATTAGCCTGCTCCCCTTGGCTTCACTGCTATCATGCTGTGATCAGAGCTGAATTAGCCCAGCGACCCACAGTAGCCTGTCCATGCTCCGAACACTCCCACTCCACTCCACTCAGTGAACAAAGCCTTTTTGGTAGGGTCATTTTCCCTTGCTTGGGATATTATGCTGTTTTTCAAAAAAATAAATTGTGTTTTTTGTGATTCCATGCGTGATTTTGTGTAGGCTGTCAGCCCAGAGACATATTTAACACTTGCTACATCATGCTTTTTACTAACAGTTTCAACCAGAAGACCCAGATAAACTACAAAAAGATATCTGAGAGCACACAACAAAGCTTGCTAACTAAAGGAATAAATTGCAATATTAACAAATCACTATGAAAAACTGCTAGCTGTAGAGCAGCTACCACTGCTAGCTGGTCTCCAGCCCTGATTCTGGCGAGCTACACTGTTAGAAATAAAGGTTCTGTGCAGGTAAATTTATCGTTATTCAAGGAACAAACAATATAAATACACTCAAAGGTCCAGTTGTGTACCTTAAGTAAGTTTTTATATGTGAAATAAGCATATTTCTATTTCTATTCATTCTGATTATCAAGACTCTGTAAACGGGGTAAGCTGTGTTTCAGATATTTTTCAGTGGATGTCACAAACCTTTCTACAATTAAATCATGAAAAAACTGCAATACTGATCCTTGGTACCAAAACTCAGAGAAACCTGCTTTATGAGAAATTCGGTTCTTTAGCTTCATATACCAAACCTGAAACATGAAACCTGGGTGTGATCTTATACTCTGAGCTTTGTTTTATCCTGCATGTAAACACAGTCACTGAAGCAGCTTTTTATTGTTTGAGAAATATTGTGATAAAGTTTTTCTATCTTTCTATCAGAGCAATGCAAAGAACCTTGTTCATGCATTTGTTACCAGGAGGGTTGATTACTGTAATGATCTTCCCACTGGGCTTCCTAAGAAAACAATACAAAATGCAGCAGCACACATCCTAACAAAAACTAATCACTCCTGTTTTAAAAGAACTGCACTGGCTATCCTGCGCTCAGGATAGATTTTAAAGTTCTGCTACTAGTTTTTAATGACCTTAATGCATCAACCTACTTCACAGATGTCTGTCTGTTTATGTTTCAACACATAATCTTAGATCTGGTGATAGTGGCCTTCTGCAAACACCTTCTGTAAATATAGAAGATGTTTAGAGGCCTCGTTCAGTTATTATGCTTCTGAACTGCGGAACTCAATTCACCTTTTATTAGACAGTCAAGCTCAGTGCTCACTTTCTAAATACATCTTTCACATCTAAAAACATATTTTTTTAAAATGGCATTTAATTAAAACTATGTCTCATGGTATTTCAATTCGGTATGGTATCTTTCAGTTTGATCTGTGTCATTTCCTTATGTGATTATAAATTAGAATTTATTTAGATTTATCACCTGTCTGTAAAGTACTTTGAGCTACCACTTGCATGAAAAGTGCTATATAAATTAAAATATATATATTATTATTATTATTGTTATTATTATTATTGTATTTGTAAATTTGTAATAACCTAATGTTTTAAAAAAGAACAATAAAATAAAAAGCCTGGAGACAAATGGTGTGTGGAGTCAATACAGCTTAGAAAATATCATTTTAATGGATTATGGTACAATTATGTTCCCTAAAAAAGGTACTGAGATGTACTCTTGAGGGTACCACACCAGAGACATGAGGGGTACTGCCCCAGTTTTGTACCAATATTTCTGAAAGTTCCAACCATAATCTACCACACCTGCCCCAGCTAATTAACATCTTCAGAAGTCCCTGGTTGTCTGAGTCAGATCTATAAGTGTTTGGTAAGGGAGGGGCAGCATGTCAGAGCTAAACTCTGCAGACAAGTAGCACTCCGGGACTAGGCTTGGAGACCACTGCTGTAGAGGATATGGAAACTAGTTAGCTAAACCCAATTAAGAAACTGTTTATGAAGAGCCTCTAGTTTGCTGTGGAAACCTGTTGGCTAAACCCAGTGAACAAAATACAGTACAAACAGATCATCATGAAGAACCAATAGCTACAGAGGATTTTAAAACTAGTTAGCTAAACCCAGACTAGATGGAATATAAAGACTGCTAAGGTGGGCCACCCACAGACCTACAGCACTTTTAAGGTGAGTTCCATGTTTCATGAATTAGCTTGATCACACCAGACATTTAGTCTGCAGTATTTTTGGAAAGGTATGGCCTCCTTTTAAGTTTTTTTTTTTTTTTTTATATGTTGACAATGTTTTTAAATACACTGACATAACTTGATCTAAACTATAAAGATAGGCTAAATATGACTGTATTAATTGTGTAGTAGCTAATTTTACATTGCACAGATTTACCATTTGTGATTTATTAATTTTTTTAATCAGTTTGTTTTTTCGAATGGTGCCTAAACTTGCATAGAGAATAATAAGTGGTGCTGTGCTTAAAATGTTAGGTCTGTCTGATTATGAGTCTGACAGGTAAAAAGGTGTCAAATGAAAGAGCAGTGTGTCTTTGACATTAATTTTATGGGGGCTAGTCTCTATCCAGAGTCTGGAATTTAATGCTCACAAATCATGTATCTACATTAACTGTGTCAATCACATCCAGACTATTTAAAGTCGAGGCACTGAATTGAACCTGAAAGGGTTCTCTGAAGCTATGCTATAGAAAAATCTCTTTCATAAAGGAGTCAGTGGGCGATTTTAAAAAAAAAAAATTATTTTTTATATAAACCTTTTTGTAAATGATATGTGCAAGTATTAAGAACCTTTTTAAAGTTTAAAGAGCCTCCACATAATCTAAAGATTCTCCATGAGTTTAAGGCTTCTCCTAGAGCTTTGTTTTCAAAGGTGTTGACCTGTACACAATGCCGTGAAAACGAGTCACTAACATGAAGAAAGGAAGAAAAGTTTCCTTAGAAGAAATGAACACCTTCATTTTAAGATGGGGCCAAACATTGTTTGACCCTTGTGGACTTTGGACCTTGTGAAATACATAAATTTTTAAAGCAGGGTAAAATGGTGCCACACGATTCATGTTGAAATTACTTTGCTCAGTGAAGGTCAAGGTCTAGGCCCCTGTTGAATCACAATGTGTAAGAAGACAGTGTGTTCTTGCAGTCTCTGACACCTCACAGTACTAAGTATTACGATGGCTGGACTTTGGCATCTTTCTCTGTTTTTCGCTCTCTCTTTTTCTTTCTCTTTCTGTGTCTCTGTACTGTGTAAGTCCCTCTACTCAATTTCATGCCCCCATGCCCACCTCATTGCTTGAGAGGGCATATTGACACACACTGCGTGTCAGAAAGGCTATGATTGGTTATAAAATATATTTCAATCACTTCTTTGTATCTCTTGATTTGGGTTTTCAATACTTATACAAAATGCAATGCATTGCTTGAATGAGAGGGGGTGTCTAGATAATTAGATACTTTATTGATCCCAAAGGAAATTTAGCATGGCATGATTTAGATATGGCACAATAACATTACTTTCTTGCACGTTCTGCACGAGGTGGTACTGTGAAGCTCTTTTCCAGAGCTTTTAAAATGTGTTGAGTTTAGAAAGGAAGTGTTTAAAGGACTGGTTTACTATTTAACACATATTTATTGTTGTGTATTGCATTGGTACCAAAAACTAATTTTAATGACAGAATCTGTTGAATTTAGGACAAGAACAAGCTTTCTTAAAGTCATAAATCAAAAAGGACTTTGTTTTTTACTTTGTTAGTTTATGTCTCTGGCAATATTAAGTATGATTTATCACATCGTCATTAGACAAAATGAATATTTTCCTGTAATCTTTAATCAAAGTGTTGTGCCCACCGTGAAGACCTCTTCTGGCTTTTGGTTACATCACTTTGCACCAGAGGCTGGGGAACAATAATGAACCATTAATAAAATGTCTGGCCTCCTCCTCCTACCACACCCCCTATAATCAAGCAAAGCGCTCAGCTAGTTTAGAGATCCTTCCTGAGGCAGGTTTTCACTTAGAAATCTGTCACGGTATGCGTTATGAGAAATGCATCATGATTTCCTGTTTACATTGACTTTAAAGGATACAACAGCAGTTTAAGGAATAATTTGGCACATGTGAAATTTCTTTTTGGAAAAAAAGTAATCACATTACTCATTACTTTACTTGGGTTCCTCTCTAAAATCCATACTAATTTGTAGCAATTATGAAACATAAGGCAAACCCCAGTGATCTTTTTTCAATAGTTTTATTTAGAAAGAAATAAAACATTAGGTCCAAGTTCAAAACCCACTTTGGATTTAACTGACTCGGACTTTAGAATCAGAATCCTTTATTGATCCCAGAGGGAAATTGCAGTTGTTACAGTTGCAACCATTTATGTAAAAGAATAAACACTTTAATCATTTAAACCAAAGATATAGAGAAATTTGCAATATGTACACGAGATTTAAGTTCTTATGAGTATAGTAAAGTGGCACAGACTGTGACAATAAATATTAAACATCTAGTATAGATAGAGATAAAGCAGTTCAAATTATAGTACCTCTGAGTTATTGCACACAATTATTATTACATATATGAACAGTACAATTTGGTATTGAGACTAACATGCTTTTGATTTGAGTGAAGCTACTTTATGTTCATTTTATTTAAACAAATGGTTGAACATTCCATTTTGCCACTAAAATTCAAAGACTACACTACTGAAACTTTTCCAAATGTTTCAGTAGTGACTGTTTTAACAGTGACAATTTTAGCTCATTTTGAGCAGAACTCAAAAACCCTAGCTAGTACATGACTAGCAAACACAGCCATCAACAGCTCACATTAAATCTGTTAATAAATGTTTCTGTAGTGACATTTCTTAATGTTACATGCTAATTTTAGACTTTGGGACACATTTACTTTAAAACAATGAGATCTAACAGCTCACCATGCAGCATAAGGGGTGCAGTCTGATCAAGGATCACCAATTTGATCTTTAAAAAGATCTTTTAAAAAAAAACACCAAATACCAAAAAGAAAAACAAAAATTTAAAAGAAAATTTAAAAGTTTAAAGTTAGGGGGTGTGTTAGGGTCTGGAGGAACCACCTCCTGATAGAAAATACCCTATTAATGAAGACTAAATATTTATCCACTTCCTTGATGATTTCTCATGCTAATGCAGTTATATGGGTCATGGTAAAGTTAAGCAACTGCCATCTCAAAATTAAAATGCCTGTTGACATAGGCAATGTCCATGTGGCATGTTTACAGATTAGGTGCCATAATTCATGTTTTGGGCACCAACTGACAAAAGAAAACAAAGCCATTGCATTCACTCTCTGCATAAATGGCTGTGATTCATCAGAAAGTTCACAGAGCATTGACTGAGCGAATCTCCAAAGGAAATTTCAATGATTTGTCAGAGTGCCCCTTTGTTCAGTAGTGCTTTGATAACAAAGTGTTTCATTTTAATGCATCAGACATACCTCTGAAAGTACTGCATTATATGGGCTCCTTTTGCAGTGCTATATTACAGAGGTCAGCATTGCAATAACAATAACATGTCATGTGTCCTATCCTGTGCTGTAGTGTTGTGCAATAATACCACAAATAGACTGAAGCACTGAGAGAGTGACAGTGTTTGTGGTGGGAAAACATGTGAAGGCAGAGTTCATGTGCCTTTGAGTAAACATGCATCTTTCAGTAAAAGTTTTGGTGGTGCTGTTCACTACTGCAAAATGGAGACTAATGTAGAGAAAAAAAAACTGAATGAAATGATGGTGGAACTGAAAATTGTAACATGAGGCTTGTTAAGCCTGGTTAACTTCAACTAAACTAGGATTTAAGATTCTTATCTTTCATTTTGCCACATCATATAGACTACAGGTTTAATAAAATGCATATTTAATCCACTACACTAGCCAGATTGTTCAAATGTCTTTCCTATATTTTATTTTACTGCAAGCACAACGTTGAGCTAATTATACCCTTAAATGTGCAATATATAGCTGTGGTAAGTTAAAAATATCTTCATGCACATTATACTATATTTCCATGGGGACAAAGTGTCCTCCCAGAAACACTGATTTGTAAACAAACAAAAAAAGAAACAAAAAAAACTAAAAAAAGAAGCACAATTTGTCTTCATTACATTACATTACATTACATTACATTACATTTAGCAGACGCTTTTATCCAAAGCGACTTACAAATAATGTGGTACATAGAACAAACATAGTCAGGCCTTAAAGGAGGCCAAAGGGTAATAGCGGGGTAGAGAAGGGAAGGAGGGCAAGAAGGAGATGAGGTCTTCAGTGACCATGTCCTTAAGCTTCTATAAGAGCTGAAAGTGTGTTATTTAATACAATGTGGAAAATAATGGCACACCTTTGGGATTTCAATTGACATTAAAAGGCAAAGCTCATTAATTAATTTATTTGCTCATCTGTTATGGCCCAGAAATAATTTTACATACTCCCATATTTCAGTAATGGCTCCCAGCTGAGCTCCTTAAGGAGCTATCACTGACTAAAGCTCTTTCCTCATTTTCCTCTGACACATATACTGTGCATAAGAAAATCACTCTGCCTCAGTTTTATTGGATCTTTTACTTGCAAGTAAATCATCCAGCACTCAATAGTTGTTTCATGCTTGCGAAGATTTGTGAGTATGGCATGGTTAGAGACTCAGCAAAAATGTGTACGTTAAAGCAAAATATCATCCATACACTGTCACTATAAATGGTCAGGAGTGTGATAGCACCAATAAATATATGGTCCTTTGCAAAAGTCGGAGATTGCTCTTCATTTATTTCATTTCTGGTGAAACAGCCATTAGGTTCTTCATTTTTGCAGCACCAGGAAAAAAGCAGGAAACATACATTTAACAGAAAATTACACAGAACTGCCAACCTTAACCCCTTTCCAAGCCACTGTCCAGTTGCTGGGCCCAAAGGTTTATTCCACGCTTTTATAACCCATGAAAACCACAATTAGTTTGCACTGAAGTCCCCGTAGTTAATGAATAATAAGCCTGAATATGCAGTATGCCTGGAATATAAAGGGGTTAAATATAATAAAAATTCCATGAGTATTTATTGTGCCCACATGTTGTCTTTATCACAGCTTGCATTCTTTTCAGGAGCCTTGCTTTCCGTTTTTCCAAAACCTCAGAAGTTGAGTCTTAGAATTAGGTTACATTTTGTGCTTATCACAATCACAGACACACTCAGTAATGTTAATGTCTGGTCTTAGAGATGGGGTGGACTGCCCTTTGTTCTGAGAACTAATTCTTTGTTTTGAGAGCGAATTTTCTTCTTTTTTATCTATCTCCTTTTCCCACTAACTACTTCTGTACAGCTTCACATCCTTTCAGACTCCTAGTGTTAAGTTCTTGTCTCACAGTGGAAGGACTGACAGAAGCACCTGTGGATTATTTCAGATCTGATGGAAGAGCAGAGCTTGATGATGACAGGTTTGGTTTGTGTCACTGAACAATAACAAATGTGCGTGGACAAAATAAACTGTTATCCATGGAAGCTCGAAGGCATGCTCATGTATTTGTAGATGGACTTGTGTAGACAGCGTAGTTCTTTTTGTGTGGCTCTGTGGACTAAAGGCCCCATTTCAAAACCTCTTCATTGCAGTATAGTGGGGAGGGAAAAAGAAAAGCTCTAGCAGCTCTAGTGGAAATAGGAGTCTTTTGAAAGCTGGGACTAATGAATCTCTTTCACTTATGGTGCTATTACAGCACAGAGAAACACAAAGAAAAGATAAAGAAAAAGAGAGCACTGCTGAACAACAAAAATCATCCTTTCTTGTTTATGTGTATTGGGGATTTTGCAAAGTCATTAAAATGCGAACGCCATGGAAAAATACAACAAATAAGGACTCTGTTCTTGTCTGTTGAAGCCAACCTTGTAATTCCTAATTAGAATCAGAAGGTTGAGGTTTAGTAAACAAGCCTAAAATACCTCTGGCATGAGTAATCATTCCAAAAAGTCCTCATCGTCTCACAAGGTGTTATCGGATGTTGTTTTTAAAGAGAGCTTTTTCTTTACCACTACTGCAGTTAAAACTCAACAATACCTACAAGAAATGTAATATCATCGTACTTCACAATATATGACACGCTTAACAATATTTAGTCACTCTGAGGTTTGGTAAGTTGCACAATGTGCAGAAGTGTGTTCTCTGTAGAGGATGTGAACTTGCATGTAAAATCAATAAAACAGTTAGAAACATTTAACTGCACAGAATTTTGCAAATGACTATAAATCTTATTATGCTGCCTCTATAAGGAAACATGTAGTTCCGTGTTCTTTGTGTACAGATGATATTGTTGCTGTCCATCTCCAAAATACTGACTTTACAGGAGAAGGCAAAACCTCTTACCTCTCTATATACACTGCTCAAAAAAATAAAGGGAACACTCAAATAACACATCCTAGATCTGAATGAATGAAATATTCTCATTGAATACTTTTTTCTGTACAAAGTTGAATGTGCTGACAACAAAATCACACAAAAATCATCAATGGAAATCAAATTTATTAACCAATGGAGGCCTGGATTTGGAGTCACACACAAAATTAAAGTGGAAAAACACACTACAGGCTGATCCAACTTTGATGTAATGTCATTATAACGAGTCAAAATGAGGCTCAGTATTGTGTGTGGCCTCCACGTGCCTGTATGACCTCCCTACAACGCCTGGGCATGCTCCTGATGAGGTGGCGGATGGTCTCCTGAGGGATCTCCTCCCAGACCTGGATTAAAGCATCTGCCAACTCTTGGACAGTCTGTGGTGCAGCGTGGCGTTGGTGGATGGAACGAGACATGATGTCCCAGATGTGCTCAATCGGATTCAGGTCTGGGGAACGGGCGAGCCAGTCCATAGCTTCAATGCCTTCATCTTGCAGGAACTGCTGACACACTCCAGCCACATGAAGTCTAGCATTGTCCTGCATTAGAAGGAACCCAGGGCCAACCGCACCAGCATATGGCAGTCAGGCTACCTCTGGCGAGCACATGGAGGGCTGTGCAGCCCTCCAAAGAAATGCCACCCCACACCATTACTGACCCACTGCCAAACCGGTCATGCTGAAGGATGTTGCAGGCAGCAGATTGCTCTCCACGGCATCTCCAGACTCTGTCACATCTGTCACGTGCTCAGTGTGAACCTGCTTTCATCTGTGAAGAGCACAGGGCGCCAGTGGCGAATTTGCCAATCCTGGTGTTCTCTGGCAAATGCCAAGTGTCCTGCACGGTGTTGGGCTGTGAGCACAACCCCCATCTGTGGACGTCGGGCCCTCATACCATCCTCATGGAGTCGGTTTCTAACCGTTTGTGCAGACACATGCACATTTGTGGCCTGCTGGAGGTCATTTTGCAGGGCTCTGGCAGCGCTCCTCCTGTTCCTCCTTGCACAAAGGTGGAGGTAGTGGTCCTGCTGCTGGGTTGTTGCCCTCCTACGGCCTCCTCCACGTCTCCTGGTGTACTGGCATCTCCTGGTAGTGCCTCCAGCCTCTGGACACTACGCTGACTGACACAGCAAACCTTCTTGCCACAGCTCACATTGATGTGCCATCCTGGATGAGCTGCACTACCTGAGCCACTTGCGTGGGTTGTAGAGTCCGTCTCATGCTACCACGAGTGTGAAAGCACCACCAACGTTCAAAAGTGACCAAAACATCAGCCAGAAAGCATCAGTACTGAGAAGTGGTCTGTGGTCCCCACCTGCAGAACCACTTCTTTATTGAGTGTGTCTTGCTAATTGCCAATAATTTCCACCTGTTGTCTGTTCCATTTGCACAGCAGCAGGTGAAATTGATTGTCACGTCAGTGTTGCTTCCTAAGTGAAGAGTTTGATTTCACAGAAGTTTGATTTACTTAAAGTTATATTGTGTGGTTTAAGTGTTCCCTTTATTTTTTTGAGCAGTGTATGTTTATGTAAAGAGGTTTTAAGTTATTTTAGAGCATTTCTATTGGTCAGTTCATCATGAAATTGTCCACAATGTAATGGACAGCTGGTCCTTTACATTGTGTGTTGAAATGATGTAGAAGTTTGAAAATTGTTAAAAATATCCATATCAATATCTTAGAAAAGCATGCTATACCAATATCATGGTATTGCCCACTCTTATAGAAGTGCACATCTTCTGGCAGATATTTGGCAGGTACTGACAAAGATACAGATAATGGAATTTGGGCAAAACTGAAAACACAAAATGACCAAAGCATCAAAGTGAATTAATATTATTTCACAGTGGGTGTGGAATGCTGTAGCATAACGATAAGTGAAAGCTCACAGCGGGAAAAGCTTTCCATTTCTACAGTGCTTGAGGCAGTGCTGGAGGTGACGTCCTTTTCCAAGCCACGAGCGAAAGACCCTTAAAGTTAAAGTATTCCTCAGTGTACTGTTATATTAGAATTTATTAGGAAGTATCTTCATCCTGAGAAAGAAATTTACTTTACTTATTTGCAAAGTACTGCAGCTTTTGTGAGAGGGTCTGTGAATGAAGCAGCTCTCCAGATAAGCAAATGATATTTTTCTTGGAGCAAACAAAAAAGGCTCCTGAATGTGGAAGTGAACAATGTCTCAGGATTCTTTAGGCCATTGTTGTAGTTGCTGAATTTGCTGACGGTGTGCCTCTTTACCTCCTCGAATGATCACCTTTATTGCATCCTAATGTTCTTGTCGACATTTTCTGTTCCCTGAGTAATTATAGAGTGTTTGTGAGGATGTAATTATTTCTCAATAGATGTAATTATACAATCGCACCTTTTGTTGCTCAGTTGCCGGGTGCGTTGCGGACAGTGTCAGTGTTTTCTTGTTTACACACCCGGAAAAAAAAACAGGAGGTAAGTATGCCTGTCTACATGCAGATCTCAGCGGAGTTACTGCGTTCACCTGTTTCTAATACGGTAACTTTAATCGAAGCTTCCTGTGAACTGCTCCTTTTGATCAACATTGCCTTCCGTCGTAATTGAGCTCTTGTCAGGGGCCTGCGCACTTTTATTAATCATGACTTTTCGGGAGTTAATTGAGATGGGAAGGCGGGAGAGAAAACATTATTTGCATGTTGTGCTAAAGGTGGCACATCAGGTGCTAGAGCAGATCACCCACATTGCGTTTCAATCTCTCCACTCTGGACTGCAGGCTTGGACAAAGTGGCGATGTTCCATTCCATCTTTCAAGCCATTTTTCTTTTATCCACACCAGTCATCGCCTATTTCTCTTCAGCCTCCATTTTATCTCTTTTTGCTTATCATTTTCCTTTCAGTGCCATCACCTTCATCTTATTTTGCCATTCTGTATCTCCCTTTTTGTCTGTCTTATTTTGTTCTGATCTGTCTCCGCTGCCTTCTTCCATCTCTCGCTCTTGGACTTTCCTTCCTTCCCTCTCGCTCATAAGACACCCACCGAGAGAAAGGAGCAAACACCATTCCTCACCCTTCAAATGAGCACCTTGTTATCGTTTTGTCCTCACCATGACGCTGTCAGACACTTTTTTCCTCCACCTCCCCCCTAGTTTTTTTTTTTTTCCCTTTGCTGATGTTTGACTAATGGCCTCCCATCATTCTCCACAGAGGCGATTTCTCAGAAGTGACACGCACATTTGCTGAGAACCAAGTGTGCAAGCCAGTGGCTCTTGCCTCTGTTTGATTTACACATGTTTAAGATTCATTCTCATGACATTTCATTGTCAAAGAAACATTTCACACAGCACAATTCTGTTCCCAGAGCACATTTATCACAGTGGAGAAGGGATTTGGACAAAATAGATGATTTTGGCTCCCATCTCTTTATTTTGGCTGACATGCGAGGCTGTAATGATGCATATTTTTAGTCCAATTCATATGGATTAATACATGGAACACCAGCGTAGGAATATCAATGTGATCCTGACTCTGTAATATTATTGTAAGATAACATTCTTCAAACATTAGGATCAGCTCTGCTGGCTGAGTGAAATGAATCACTAATGGCTGTCAAGGTCAGTGAACAGAATTTGGTCTGCTTGGATTCATGATACCTTTTTTTTTTTTAAAGCTGACACTGATATGTGATACATGTTGAAGGGTACAGCTTTCTTGAGAGGCTGTCCAGATGCATTAGTCATGTCCATCATACGGGGCATTTCATTATTACTCTTGCTGTATGAGTAATGCATGTGCTGTCTGATATCAGACAGATCAAATGAATCAGGCTGGAAAGTATTTCTTAGAGCTCAAAGTTGTGATGACACTAGCTTTAATCCCAGTTATGAATCTCACTGTGAAAAGTGAAAGAGAAGGGAAGGGAATCTCACAGTGAAAGGGAAGACTCAGGATCAATTCAGGTTGGTGACTGGTGGCCAGTCATTGGCAGTTCTGTTGAAAACTAATGGAGAACTAACCCTGGTCTCCTGGCTGGGAATTGAACCCAGGCCCTTCTTGCTGTGAGGCTACAGTTTGCTTTCAAAAAACGTAATATTTCAGTTAGAAGAACACGGGTTTGTTTCCTGTGAAATCATTAAATGGATTTGATAAAACCCACCAAAGTTTATTCAAATAGCTTTGCACTAACAAACTACTAAAATCCCAAAGTTTCTTACAGGTAAATATATTTCTCATGTTTTGACAGTTTCAACATTTATGGTTCAAACTGGAGGTTTAGCTCTAATCAGTTTCTTAGATTCTCAGATTATCACTAAACACTGATCTTTAATTATGTTAAACCGCAGGTATTTTATAATTACATGTACAAAATATGTAGAACTTGTTTCCTTTGTTTCCTGACAAAAAAGCCTTAAGGTGAATAGCTTCTTGCTAAAGTATTTTTTTTATAGTTCACAGTAAGTCACACTTTACACTAAACCACACTGACAAGTCTGCGCAACCTTAACGGAAACCTGCTTTGGGTTTGAGCTGCTTAAGAGGAGTTTTACCGAAGTATTTATATTTTTCTTTAAGATTTGGGTGACTACTGACTTTTAGTATTTGTTAGCAATGTTAGCCTCATAAAATGTGGACTCCAAACATATCTTAGCAGGTCAACTACTTCTGGGGTAAATGAAAAATTGTCTAAGTTGTTGCCATCTTTAATAACAGAGCTATATTGTCATTGTTGCACATGTATTTTGTTTGCTCCATTAAATGTGAGCAGCTTTGAGCTGAAACAGTGCCTTGAACTCCCCCACAGCTTTTGAAAATATCTTCAGCTTTAGCATCTATGTGAGTCGGAAGCTCTTTCTGTACTGTTTAACATCCTTTCCAAAGGAAAGGGCCTTCCCACAACTGTTGCCACAAAGTTGTAAGCACATAATTGTGAAATTTCTTTGTTTGCTGTAGCATTAACATTACACTTCACTGGAACTTGGGGACCAAGTCCAAACCCTGAAAGACAATTATCCCTCCTCCACTAAACTCTGCTGTTGGCTCTATGCATTTCTGTAGGTACTGTTGTCCTGGCACCAACCAAACTCAGATTCATCCATCAGACTACCAGATAGTATTATTCATTGCTTCAGAGAACATGTTTCCACATGTTTTCACCACTCCAGTCATCACTTGGCATTGCACATAGTGATTTTATTAGGAAATCTGTTTCCTGAAGCTCCAGAAAACAGACCTTATGCTTCATAAGAGTGATGTTTTTGCTTCAGTGATGTGTTGTGTCCTTTCTCATACATGGACCCATTGATGACTAAAGACACGGAAAATTTTGTTTCTGTTTTCCCTGTGTAGCGGTCAGCATGTTAACACTTTACTCATGCCACGGCTCACAGGTTAACTCACTATTGTGTATGAATCTGGACCAGAGTTTCATAAATCAGCATGCTCAAAGAAAATAAATACAAAAATAAAATTGGTTCTATATATCAATTTCATGGCAGTTATTGATCATTAGCAATACAAGTGATCTCAGCCCTAGAGTAGTCCAATCCATTTCCCTCTTGTTTTGAATAACATACTCATTTTGATTCGATTTGACCCTATGAGAGCGCCACATTGTTATGCAAGTGATTAAAAACCAACCTTGTGTGATATTTTTATTAAATTTTTTTTCCCTCACTTGACCCTGCTGGTGGTTGGGCTCTTTGTGTTATTGCCAGTGACACGCGGACTCATCTTGCACATCCAGCAGCTTTGCTAATCCTCATGAGGCTAGACTGGGCCCATGGTACTGGATATTAAATGCCTGGTAGCATGAGCTTAGTTAAGTGAGCTCGGGAAAAGAACTTGTGACACATTATGTAGTCTGATGCTCTCCTTCAGGAACCATTTGCTATGCGCACAGGCAGATATAAAAGGATCAAGATGGATATGAGTAGACTTTTAATGAGCCTACCCTGGCCAATACTGACCTTTCAGCTTGGCCCAAAATGTTTTTTCTTTAAATGTGGCACTAAAGATTTCTGTAATATTGATAATTGTCAATAAACATATATACTTTATGAATCTTATTTTATCACAGTACATGACACAGCAGAATATAATCTACATTCAGATGGTGTGTTGTTAATAAAAGTAGGAAACTATCCCACCACTGAGACATTACACTCATTTTATGTTGTTGTGTGGATAGGGGAGAGCAGGGCTGTTTGGTTGCTATGACTTTTGGGTCAGCAGGGGAAGCTCTCACAAAAATGTAACAAACAATTGACAATGTCAACACTAAAAGATGAGTAAATAAACTTAGCACACATTATGAGTCTCTTTTAGTAAATATATAAATGATTTATATAATTTGAAAATGCCAGCTACCTAACTCGGCTGAAGTAAATGCAGATCTATGCTTTGATTTGGATGGGGTAGGTTGGCACATGTGTCAGCCTGCCTAAGTTTAGTGCTATTGTGACAAACATACATTACTATCATACAGTGCACATAAAATACCAAAGAGCATCAAACTAAACAACACTACTAGAACACAGTCCTATACACTGTTTAATCTGTGGGCCTTTTAATGACAAGTCAATCTCTCAAGTTGAAAAAAAAAAATTTTTAACCCAAACTATGTATGTCATGTTATTTATGATTTTTACTGAAAGAATTAACTTAAATTTAATTAATATTATTTTTAATCAATTTTAAATTTACTAAAGGAAAAATATTTACAGTGACTTATGTTTTAATACAGCCTAACAAAAAAAGTTAAATTTGCAAAGTTGTATTTTCTTATTGTTCTTTAAAACCAGCAATGATACATTGAATGAAAGCTTAGTAATGTTTAACTGATTCAAAAAACGTTTTGATCGCCATTGAATGATATATTTGTGGTTTGGTTTTACAAATCTCTGATTATTTCTGTTGCTTTATTCTTTACAGCTTTTTATCCTTGTGCCAACCATCTGGATAATGGCACAGGGTAGGTTGGCACAAGAGCACCAATGAATTTAGTTTTGAATGCACAAATTCCAGGAAATATTTTTTGACATTGAAGGTGTCCAGGGTAAATCCCAGAATGGGAAAACTGCCAAAGAACCCTACTGCCCCCTATAAATAAACACCTTAAATTCTAAGGGCCTCAATGTAGGTACAGTTCCTTGATACATAGTTTATATACTAATTTCATAGTGGTTACCAAAAAATTACATGTAGTTACTGAGTAATAACTAGAAAATAGCTGAATAATAATGCTGGATTTCACGTGTTAAACAAGCATGTTTTTTTGTTTCTTAATTAGCATCTTGAATACATCTGCACATCATGAAACTAGAACGAATGATTCATTGCTAAATATTTCAGCAAACATATATCCTTTAAATATTAATTACTTGAAGATTGATATGAACTGAAAACACTCCATGAAACATTAATCCTTTCATTGCTTCATGGCTGCATGTTTTTCAGCACTTGATGAGAGTCTAGCCGTGCATCATACTGTTTGCTCTATATACTGCTGCATGTAGCAAGCAAATAAACTGGATGCTGCATTAGAGCTGAAAGAACTGCTGTGGTTAATTAAATAATTTTTTATTAGATATTTTTAACAAATGTTTTCCCTTAATTACCAAAACAGATGCTCCACTGAAATGCATATGTGGTAAATCTAAAAGATTAAAAGCAACAGAGGAGAGAAAATGACAGCCATATAAAGCCCCAGTGAATCTGCCAGGTGAGGTCTCAAAGGTGAAGTCTCAAATCTGCAGTCCATTCTCCACATTTTTCCAGAGAATTAAGCACTGCTTACTTGGAAAGGCAGAGGAAGAAAAACAAAAATACTTTCAGTGCTGTTGTCCAAAATATACTTTTCTTCCAATTTGTATTGAACCCTTCAAACGATCCCAGACTGCAGAATAGTGTTTAATAATGCATTGTGTTTATATAAATCTTAATATTACCACAACAACAATTCTCTTAGAAGCGCACGCTTTCCAGAAAGGGAAAAACATCAGTTAAAAAATAAATTAATACATTTTGCAGTCACTGTAGGTCACAAACATTGTGCTTTAGATAGACAGATTTATTCGACTCATTTATTAACCCCTTAAATGGGCCTGCTCAAGGATTTATTACACACTCATATAACCTAAGAATAGCCAGATTACATTGAGGTCCCTGAACAATAAGCCTTAGTATATAATATGTCTGGGGTATTAAGGGGTTAAGGGCATTTGTCCTGGTCTTCTGAAAAGATGTTAAGCTGACAGTTTACAAAAGATGCACTTTCTAATATGTTATTTTGTGATACAGTTACTTGATAAAAAAACATTTTGAAATGCTCAGTGTGACTTGTTATAGGACCTACATTGACCTCTTAAATGATCAAGGCCTGCCAGCGGCAAGTTTTATTACACTCTTCTGGAACCTAAGAACAGCTCAACCAGCCCTCCATCCAGGTAGTTACTGAATTACAAGGCTTAGTATGTAACAAGTCTGGAATTTTAAGGGGTTAACATATTGTTTGTAGGAAATAAGATCAAAATAAGAATCTAAATCCATTCTAATTTCAACTCGACTGTAACGCGGAGCGAGGAGGCGGACACACGTGCTGAGATAAGCGACTTTTATCATGGGCAAATCCAGGGTCATGGTCAAAACGGTCCAGGGTCATAGATAGAACAACAACACGGATAGAATGATATACAGACATGATGACAAACAATAAATGGTTCAAACGGTTCAAACAGATCAAACTAAACAAACACATCAAACAACAAAGACCAGCAAAGACCAAGTACAAACACAGGGCTTAAATACAACAGGGATAATGAGGGACAGGTGGAAAACAGGTGGAGACAATCAGGGGACACGAGGGGGCTGGCACAAAAACACATGGGTAAACCAAAACACCAACACATGGACTGGACTGGGAGGGGCCAATCGTGACATCAACACAGTGGTATTGCAGAAGCTTTATGACCCTTATTATATTTTACAGCTTTTATCAGCACAGATTGTTAGTTTCTTCTTGCAATATGAATAATCAGTTATGTTTGGAATATGCCAAAAACACTTTCGTCACAGTGATGAGGTAATGTTTGAGAGGGAGAGAAAGAGAAGAAAGAGGCAGAAAGACAGAGAGAAAGGGAGATGATGAGAGTTATAGAGAGAGAGAGAGAGAGAGAGAGAGAAAGAGAGAGAGAGAGAGAGAGAGATAATGAGAGGCAGAAATACAGAGAGAAAGGGAGATAATGAGAGTTATAGAGAGAGAGAAGAAAGAGGCAGAAAGACAGAGAGAAAGGGAGATGATGAGAGTTATAGAGAGAGAGAGAGAGAGAAAGAGGCAGAAATACAGAGAGAAAGGGAGATAATGAGAGTTAGAGAGGGAGAGAGAGCGAGAAGAAAGAGGCAGAAAGACAGAGAGAAAGGGAGATAATGAGAGTGAGAGAAAGTCAGAGAGATGGAGAGAACTAGAGAGAGCAGACAGATAGAGAGCAAGAAAAAGAGACAGAGAAAAAGAATTAGAGAAAGACAGACAGATAGATAAAGAGACAGACAGGTAGAGCAAAAATATGTGAATGAGAAACAGAGAAAAAAGACAGGAGAGAGAGTAGAAAGAGAGAGAGACAAAGATAGAGAGGGAGAGGTAAAGAGAGTTAGACAGAGATGGAGAGCAACAGCTAGAAAAAGAGAAAAATAGAGAAAAAGAGGGAGAATGTGAGAGATAGGTACAGAGCGTAGAGAGAGACCGACAGCAAGAGAGGGGCTAGAGAAAGATGAAGACAGAGAGACAGACAGGTAGCGGAAAAGAGGGTGTGAAAGAGAAACAGAGAGAGGGGGGCAAAGAGAGACAGAGATGGAGTGAGAGAGATTGACATAGACTGAGAGACAGTGCATCTATTCATGGCATTTTTGTGTGGATGTCCAGGTAGATAATCCAGTTGAAATCCATTTTGGATTTCGTGCAGAGCAGGAATAATTCTGCATGATGGATATCCTGTACAACCCTCTGAATTTCTGTTGTAACATTGCCGCCCCAGAAGACAGAGATGTTTTTTAGTTATGCTCTATGCATCGCCCCCACATATCCTGCTGTATGAAGGATTTGTTTCTGCTATAGGCTGCGAAGAGCATCACACTTGCACGTTATGATGATCAGTTTTGGCTCATAATATTAGGGGATGCATTTGGGGTTTGGAATAAATGCTTTATTTTTGAGAAATTGTTTGAGAGAGCTTACCTGTTATTGTTCTGTTGTTTCTGATATGTGCTTAAACAATGATGTGTTGCTAATTTAATCTAAATAGTGATATAAACTCAATATAAACTAGACTATAAACTAAGCTATAAAAATAATAGTGCCAGAAGGGACTCTTTGGACCAGTGCCATAAAAGAAACACTTTGGGTTCCCTGAAGAACCTATCAATTGAGGGCTTTCAATTGAATTTCTATTAAAGAACCACCAACTGAAAATTTCTTTAGGGAACCAGAAGTTGTCTTTCTATGGCATCGCTCCAAAGAGCCCTTTTTGGCACCTGGAATATGCATCAGTTTGACTGGGACTATCCAAAAACATGTGCAATGTCCAAACATTAGTGTTTATCCCCACCTTTCATAGGGAGGGGTAATGACATGCCTGGGTTTTTTGGCAGGTTTTGCGCCCTCCCTGGCCCCTGTTGGGGCTATGGATAACTCGAGCAAAGCCAGTGGGCAAACCCAGCTCTTTGCATGCTCTATGGCCATTGATAGGATGATCACTCAGTATCCACCATTTGCCAGGCAGTCATCAGAGAGTTGCTTGGCACTCAGCTGTACATCTAATTCTCAGAGGGAAAACAGCCTGCCCATTCCCAGTCTGAATTTAGCTTTTGGATCAACATTCAGCCAATCGTCAAAGACCTGGCCTGTTTTAGCCTATCATTGGGAGATTTAATACCTCAGTCCAGCCAATGGGGGTCTTATCCACCTCCACAGAAGTCCGATTAATGTTGTTTAGTGATACATACCCTGAACAACAGGCTAGTGGTGCCAGAGTGCCAGCATAAAGCTGTTCTGGACTATAGGATAGCGTCCACAGCTTAGTCACACACAAAGCTGCCTTGGTGTGTTTCTCTGAGCTGTGTGTGTGCATTTACATATAAATATAGTAGCATCTCATACATATTTCATTTTCATAAAAGTTACATCTTCTTACTTGAGGCTGTACATACAGTACTGTGCAAAACTCAGAGACCACCCTTCATTCATTTAGTTTCCAGTTCAAATGCCCATTGAATGTAAGTTGATCATTTTTCAGAAACCGTTTCTAAAAATATTAGGAATAATATAAACCGCATGCATATGAAAAGAGAGAATCAAAGGAAAAAACAATGAAAGTTTCCAAATCTGGAGTTTAAAAAAATGATTAAAAGATAAAGAGGAAATTCCAACAACCCAGTAGACCACCAGAACCCACCATGACGCAAACATTTTTCAGAACAATGGACTGACCACTCCAGAGTCCAGGTCTCATGCCCATGCAGACTCCTGAAAAGAATGAAAGCTATAAATAACCTAACCTAAATAAATCCTGAAAAACAATTATGTGTGTATATCAAAACATATATATTTAAATGTATAACCTCGACAGATGAACATTGTCCCTGAATTTAAGATAACTTTATTCTTCTAAAACAATAATGCTGTGAAATCCATCATGTTTATAGCGTTAAAAGTAACTTCTCTTGGGAATCGTTATGTGGATTCAGCATAGCGGTTATGTAGGCTATAATGTCCCTTCCTTTCCTCACACCATTGCCCTGCTGTGCCCTGCAGCACAGAACCTAACCTGCTTTCTCCAGAGATAGAGGAACATATGTTATATGGTATGTTCAGTGAACATTTTCTGTCTAAAACATTTAAATAAATGAACTGAATGTGATTCAGCTATTGTACCCAGTGTGCTGGAACAGTTATAAACCTGATGGGAAGTACCTTGTATGCTTTGAGAAGATTGAGTATAGTGATTTCCTGCAGTCAAGAGAGACCTTGTCTGACAAGAAATGACTTTGCCTAGACCTCAGTGGAAGGGTGTATGTACACTGATGTAAACATTCCTAAAATTCTTTGCTGTCTTGAAAGCTGTATTTACATGTGTAGGTAGTTCAGCCATGAGGCAACACACAGCCTATGAGTTTGTTTACCATGTTTCTTCTAATTTCTCAATCAGGGAGAACAGCTTTCAACATGTTCCACAGTATAAAATGAATATTCAAAATACTGAATTTTAGGGATGTAAATTCTGTTAAATTCTTTTGACCAATAACTAATAGGTTAGGTGCACCTATTAGGTAATAGGTTAGGCTGAGCTGCATTTAAAGTCTTAGTAAAACACTTCAGAATGCATATACCAAATTAATTTGATTTTAAAATGCCAAGATAAAGTGTTTTAAAGTGTTGCTTCTAAAGTGTTGCTTCTATGAACTGTGGAACATTATACTGATAGGGGGGGCAAGGCAAAAGCATGCTTATGATGTTTAGTAAAGGGCTCAAAAATGACTGTGTATTAGATGTACGTTATGCAAGAACTTGGTTTTGTTTGAACTGATGGGCTGAATGACCCCGTATGTTCAATAGTAAATCAAATCAAATCAAATTTATTTGTATAGCGCTTTTTACAACGGATGTTGTCACAAAGCAGCTTTACAGGATTTCAGAAAAGACAAAGTTTCCACAGGACTGAAAGAATGTACAGAATGTACAGAAACCCCCCAGTGGGCAAGCCAGGGGCAACAGTGGCAAGGAAAAACTCCCTCAGAACTGAGGAAGAAACCTTGGGAGGAACCAGGCTCACCAGGGGGGACCCATCCTCCTCTGGTCAAACTACCTACAAGTGATTATACTACTAATATTAACAGCAGTAATATTGATATTAGGAATATCTAGGAGTCTATGAGAACATCAGGGTAGGGTGGGCAGCTCATCCAAGGTGGTTGGTGGTAGGCGTGGGCAGCTGGTCTGAAGTGGGTAGCAGGGGGGCTCGGCAGTCAGTCGTCCTTCAGTGTCCAGCCGGACATGTGGGCAGTTGTATACTCGGAAAAAAAAAAAAAAAAAGCAGGTAAATGGGATTAGTTTTGTTCTATCCGTTTGTATATAAACAGGGAATGTAAACATTTACAGAGTGTGGCTAACGACTCCGGCAGATCTGACTATGACAGCTTAACTAAAAGGAGAGAACCGGAAGGACACACAGACACGGCAGCACTCTGAAACAGTTCGGCATCCCTCCACTCCACCGTCCACAAACTTGAGTGACCGCGTGCGAGCAGCGGGACGACAGCACCAGCGTCTCAGTTTAATATAATTCCCTGTGTCCATGGACCCCTGGATCTGCTGCCTTTATCTAGGGGGGAACATTACCTACCAAAAGCTAAACTGAACAAGTGTGTTTTCAGCCTAGTCTTAAAGATTGAGACTGTGTCTGAGTCCCGAACAGTTTCTGGAAGATCATTCCAGAGTTTGGGGGCTTTATAAGAAAAAGCTCTTCCCCCAGCTGAAACCTTCTGAATTCTAGGAACTATTAATAAGCCAGCGCTCTGGGATCTGAGTGGTCGTGATGGCTCATAATGAGAAATAAGGTCTTGCAGGTATTCAGGAGCAAGACCATGTAGGGCTTTATAAGTCAGTAAAAGGATTTTATAATCAATACGGAATTTAATAGGTAGCCAATGAAGTGATGATAGCACTGGACTAATATGCTCAAATTTTCTAGTTTTAGTGAGGACCCTAGCTGCGGCGTTTTGGACTAGTTGGAGTTTGTTTAAATTCCTGCTCGTGCATCCTGACAGTAGCGCGTTACAGTAGTCTAGCCTAGAAGTAATAAAGGCATGTACTAGTGTTTCTGCATCACGCAGGGACAGGGCATTTCTGATCTTGGCGATGTTGCGAAGATGTAGAAAAGCTGTCCTAGTGATGCTGCCTATGTGTTGATCGAATGATAAATCTGAATCTATTATAACGCCGAGATTTTTTGCTGCTGAGCCAGGTGTGGCTGGAAAGTCGGCAAGATTTAAGATTAAATCTGGTGATTTACTTCTTGCTAATTTTGGACCCAGAAGGAGAACCTCCGTTTTGTTACTGTTTAATAGGAGGAAGTTGCGTGACATCCAGCCTTTCACGTCTTTTACACAGTCCTCCATATTCTTTAACCTGTGTTGGTCATCAGGCTTGGCTGATATGTACAGTTGAGTATCGTCTGCATAACAATGAAAGTTTACGCCATGATTACTTATAACTGTGCCTAACGGTAACATGTATAGTGTAAATAGTAATGGTCCTAATATAGACCCCTGCGGAATTCCAAATCTCACTTTTGAATAATTGGAAGATAAATTGTTTACCCTAACGAACTGATAACGTTCTGATAGGTAAGATCTGAACCATGATAGGGCCGTCCCTGTGACTCCAACCATGTTTTCTAACCTTTCTAGGAGAATATTGTGGTCTATTGTATCGAAAGCCGCGCTGAGGTCAAGTAGCACTAAGAGAGATATGTAACCTTGATCAGAGGCAAGAAGAAGATCATTAGTTATCTTAACTAGAGCCGTCTCAGTGCTATGGTGTGGCCTGAATCCAGACTGAAATTTTTCATATATATGGTTCTTGTGTAGATATGAACTAAGTTGTTGGGCCACAGCTTTTTCTAAGATCTTAGATATAAACGGTAAGTTAGAAACAGGCCTGTAATTGGACAAAACGGCGACATCAAGATTTGGTTTCTTGATCAGAGGTTTGATAACACACCTGTACACAGATGCTCATTCTAATTAGTGAATTAGAGCTACTTTAAGGTGCCCTCCTTGCTAATGTGAGTTCAGTTGTACCCACACAGTATGTGTATAATCTCCATAGAAAATCACAGCAAGCAGAAGCCACACATGAGCCTAAGGTCAGCATGCCCAGTGGCAAACATGAACTAGAGGGGAATAAATCCTCCCAGCTTTGGCTGTGGAACTGTGTTCTCTGGATTGATGGATCTCCATCCAACACCTTTGGGATGAGTTGGAGTTCTCTATTTTTACCTTTAGTTTCAGAAGAAACACTTGGTCAGCATGTGTCCATAGACTTTTGAACATATGTCATCAAAAACTAAAAAGCTGATGAAATTACTGGAATGACTGGGTGCTGAAAATTCTAATTTATATAGCTGTAGTTGTAGTGATCACATTACACCAGCCCTGGGTAAAGCAAACATAAATTCCCTGACCAGAGCTAACTTTGGCTCTGTGTACCTCAGTTGCTCTCAAATGCTGTCTCTGTCCAACATGTCCTTCTGTGCACTTTTGCACACTTATGTATCACACTTTCTCACTGAGAATGTGGACAAAATAGTTGTCTTACTGCTTGGGAGTGTTTCAATATTGATCATCTCAAAAATCCTAAACAGCACTGTTAGCTGGATATAACATTTTTTGTAGCCCTAGAAGAACTAATTTTTACCTAATAGCATTATTTGAAGGATTATTTATTTTCAATTAACAGTTAATTATTTACATCCCAACTGTGTTGCCATTATCTCTCAGCCTCTTCCTTAAGTGATCAAAACTGAGTATCTAGTCACAGAATTAAAAAAGTGTGAGCTAAGTTAAGGTGCAATGGGCATATTTTACACAGACACACACACAGGTAATCAAATGCCATGTAGTGGATAAGCCCAATGTATAGTTAGTGCATCAGTGGTAAGGCCACTTTCAGCACCATGGAGAGGGACAATTAGAGAACTTGTTCACATTGCACTCTGTCTCTTCACGAGGCTCAGGAATCTGAGGCAAATGTAACTTTGGCATGTGTCCCAGCTGAAAGTGGCTGATTTTTTAGAATTGATGGTGTATTGTTGTTATTTAGGACACAAGCAACAAGTTGAGGATTTATAGTAGCGTTGTATAATCTGTAATTGAATTTTTTTCAAATTCATGTTGCTATAAAATTTATACCTTCTATTATTATCAAGAGAGCCCTCTTGTTGCATTAGTGACTATACCACACTCTTGACTCACAATGTTATACTACGTAATGAATGTCTCTATACTGAATGTGTTAGTGGGGGAAAAGTGCTTTATTAGTGCTTTAGTGCGTTAGTGCTTTATTTTATTGGACCAGATGTGCCCAAAGATCATTTGTGTCACTAAATAAATATATAGATAAACAGTCTGCCAGCTTTGACTTGAAATGTTAATGAGTGAATTCAGGCAAGAGCAAACATCAAGCATCAGCTTGGTTCTCAATGGGATGAAGGGAAGCCGGCACCTTTTTCCTTTAATGACATTTTTTTTGCACTTTAAAGGAAGGGATCCAACGTTAGGGTGCACTCTTTGACGTTTATCCTGGTTTGTTTGTGAGTAAAATGCATGCTTTCTTCACAATGCTTTGAAGAGATAATCTTGATGGACATGTTATCTTTGCAGTTTGATTGAGATTGACATTTTCACTGCAGCTTCAAACAGATCTCCTAAATGTCTAAGTAGTTCAAAGACAGTGTGAAAATTCAAGCCATTTTTGTTCACTCTAGCTGCTGGCCTAATGTGTTTCGTCTAGTTTAGAGTTATATAATATATCATAAGCTGACAGAGTGTGTCATAACAGGTGTCCGCCACCATCAACAAAATATTAACCGCTCATGTCTAAGTTTAGAAAGAAACTGCGCTGTGTGCATTTTTCCCTTTAGTTGTGGCTGCAGTCTTTCTGCTTGACTTACTGTATCATATGATTGTATCACACATTAGTGAGTATACAGTTCCATTTTAGATAAGGATACATATAGGAATGCACCAGAATGCTTTAAGCAATGCACTGTATATGTCATATTACTGTTTTCAAATATGAGGCATTCTGGATTATTACTATTAAAGTAAGCCTAAAATGGTCAGATTGGCTGCTTAGCTATCTTACTTCCTAACTGTCCATACTTACCTGCTCCCAACTGATGAAAGACACAGCCTGATCTCTGATAAACAAACACAACTCACTGGTGCCCTCGAAAGGTGTAAAAGAAATTTGAAATTGTTGTCATTACAGCAGGTGAAAATGCACTGTATTCATGTTCTGAATCATAAGATCCTGAAAGCTAACACCAGCTGAAAATAACTGTGATCAGCTCAAATAATTGCGATCAAGTGATTACTTAATAGTTGTGATGGGCTTAATTACATCATCATTGTCAATGCTATATGGCTTTTTCTGTTCTTTTAGAATCATTTCCAGGTCCATTCAGCATTCTGGAAACAGCTACAATTTAACAGGATCTAATGTAATTAAATGTTTCCAGTTATTTGAAACCTACTTATTTTGAATAGAATCACTATCATATTATTACATTTTATATACACATCTATAACAGGATTTATTTTATATAATTGAACATTCCAGAATATTTTATGTTGTTTTTTGCACACACTCCTACATTACTTTGAGGTAGAAACTATACAGTTTTGATCTATAAACTATACACAAGTTACACAAGTGTGACTTATTCATGATGTAGATTTGTCTAAGCAATATGAAAAAGCAGAATATCTCTATTTGCAAAAAAAATAATCTGTCCCCGATGTTAAAAAATTGAATCTGAATATTTGCCTTTTTGTGGTTTTTATTTGAGTTGCATTTATTTTGTTATGGACTTCCGACACACAAAGTTTATCCTGTGTATCACTGTCCAGTAAACTGCTTTACATCTTCAAACAAAATGTAATATAAGACAAAGGCAACCTGAGTCAACACAAAATGGATTTTTTAGTGATCATTTAATTTCTTGAAGGAAAAAAGTGTTATTCAACACCAAACGGCCCTGCATAAAAATGTAATTGCCCCCTTAGCGACTCAATCAACCAGTTAACCAAATGTATTTGGTAATTGGGATCCATTAAACTAGACACATCCAGGCTTGATTACTACCAGCACTGCTGAAGCTAAACATTACTTATATAGAACCTTTCCAGCAATGTGAGTTAAAGCTAAAAGATCTCAACAATTCTGAAGGATATATATATATATATATATATATATATATATATGTGTGTGTGTGTGTGTGTGTGTGTATGTATGTTCTGTAAAGGGTTAAAAAGCCACTACGAAGGTTCTGGACCTCTATGAACCAGTCTTCTAAAAGCACAGTGAATCATTATCCATAAAGCCACAAAAGAACCCAGATGATCATCTAAGGACTTTCAGGTCTCAGTCACCTCAGATACGACCACTGTTCATAATTCCACCTTTTGAAAGACTTGGAATGATATCCATGGAAGAGCTGCAAAAAACCTTACTCCACCCCAAGCCTTTTGGAATAATGTTCCCTGGATTGATATTGAAAATGGAACATTTTGCAAAAGGGAGGGGTCTGGCATACAGCTAACAAAGTATACAAAGAGTAAGGACATCATACCAGCAGTCAACCGTGGTGGTGGAAGTGTTATGGTTTGAGGATACCTTGGACAATTTATGAAACCATGCTCTCTATCAGAAAATCCAGCAGGAGAATATCCATTCATTAGTCAGTGATCAGAAGCTCAAGAGCAAGTGGGTTATGTAGCAAGACAAGAATCCAAAGCATAGGAGCAAGTTCACTCATCAATGGCTCTAAAGAAATAAATGAATGTTTTGGAGTGGCCTAGTCAATGTTTGGACTCTAAGGCAACACATTAAATAGGCAGTTCATGCTTGAAAGATCACCATTGTAGTTGCTTTAAAGCAATTCAGCAAAGAGTGGGCCTAAATTCCTCCACAGTAATGTGAAAGACTGATTTCTAGCTAAAGGAAGCATTTTGTTACAGTTGTTGCAGCTAAAAGTGGCACAGTTAACATTACATTTATTAAGTTTGGAAAGCAGTTACTTTTCCAGACAGGGAGCAGACAAATGTCCAAAAATGTCAAAATGTTCATGCCTTCCAGCAGCCTGAGGATCTTTGGTACCCACCAATAGACAAATACATGGACAAACACACACACACACACATGCACGTTGATTTATTTGTCAAATTTAGCTTCTACCCAACTGCCAACAAATCTCTTACCCTGGCAGCACTTCAGCCTCAAATTTAACCAAATCCATTTCAATCTTGATTGGCGGTGTAGGATAAATCTGTTTCCATTCTGTGTGAGGACTCTCCAGTGGGACTGGCCTGGAGCTCCTGTCACTGTGCTACTTAGACAGTAGGGAAATCATGTCATTATTAGCCCAGGGTCACAGGCATGGGCACAGCTGGGCTCAGTGATGCCCTCTGGCATCTTCCTTTCCATTTTTATGCTCCACACTCTGAAGACACTGACCTTTTCAAGTGTACTAACTGTGCTAACATTAAGTCGACCTGCTCTCCAGTCAACCTAGCACACGTATAAATTTCCAAATGAGTGTTTTAACTTGAGAACAAGTAGCTGAGTTGCACGCTTCTGACATGAATGGAACTTGCAGCGTTCACATATTAAGGTAGTGATAAAATCAAAATCTGTTCAATGTAAATCAAACGTAATGCATGTGACATGCAGGGAAGTTGATCTGGCATTAGTTAACCTCTGACTATCAGCATTATGCTAAAAGCTTCTTCTATTTTAATCGGGAACCTATATTTACTGTGACTTTCAACAGTGAGACTCAATTAAGAGCTAACATCAGTCTTGTTATTTGCAATTCAATGAAATTGAGTTCTCCAAGGTGGTTGTAATTCAGGTATTGGCAAATTGTGCTCGTAACCATAAAGCAAAGCTGCAGAATACTGATTCCCATATTGATAATTGTGCATTCAATCATTATTAATCACCAGCACCACTCCAGTTTGCTCAGACAGCTTGGTCTATGTCCTGGGTCTGACGGTATCTAGCAAGGATGTTGGCTTAGTGAAATAAAATGTATTAGGCTTTGTTTGTGTGGAGCCCTAGGGTCTAATTCTGAGCTTTCTTTTGTCTTAAGCTCCAGCCTAGCGTGAACCTCACCCACTCCGTCATGTGCTCAAATCTCTCTGTTCTCTGTGGAATTGGAAAAAAAGCTAATCCATGTGTGGGATAAGAAGCATGGCTAAGGACCGTCCTCGGGTAACTGGTTCGTTTGGATTGGCTTTGGTATGATTTGCTTCTGGAATAAACACTAAAACGGCGGTCATTGATCAGAGCTGCAAGTGTCCAAATGTTGAGGTTTCAAATGCTTTTCTGTCACGTTTTTAACGTCAGTGTTTAGTTCTGCTGTTCTCCTAATTGAAATTAGGGAAAGCTTGACTAATACCAACTAAATGCCAGGTTTAAGGAAGAGAACGCTTTTCTAATCATGTGGTATTTGTTTTAAATAATGGCATTTGTTTCGTGTTAGTCATGCTTTCCTCAATTTCTCCTCCAGTAAACACTGTGATTTAAATAAAGCAATACGGCTAAGAGGTCACATTACTGTGACTTTATAATGGACAGAGGGTGTGGATACCCCCACAGTGATGATAATTTCAGCTCGTGCCTCAATGTGCTTTCCTATATTGTTTTAGAATCAAGCTAATGGTGTCAGGCACTGGTTTTCCCATTCTCCCATTCCCATTCCATTAAGGCAGATCTAAAGCATGGACATTTGAAACATCTAAGATATTAAAGTAACATATTGTTGCTGTCGGAACAAAAGCTTGTATCTCAGTAGTGGTAACTTTACAGAATAAGGAAAAACACATACTTTACTTTTAATGGAAGTAAATGGAAACAGACTTTTTTCTAAGTCTACTAACTACTACAGGCTTTTTCAAATTTTGTCAAAAACTGAAAAATGACAGAAATTGAGATGCAAGGTTTTGATCTGACAGTAGCAATATTCTTTTTATTTTGCAGTTTTACGGTGAATTATCTGGTATATGGTCCAGTTCAAAGCCTAAAACTGAATATTACTGTAGAGGCAGTTTAGATTAGCTCTCTTTTTGCCTTTTTACCTTGTTCCCTTTAGCATGTTTGGCCCAGATCTGTTTTATGAAATTATTTAGAAGCCAAATTGTTGGATTCACAATGTGAGCTTTTAAGTTTACTGAGCTGCATGTACTCGAGTAATATGTAACTTTCCAAATGCTAATAGTTCACATTGAGTTGCTAACGCTTTTCAGTGCAATTTAATTCTGTTTCTTCGGGATGTGCATTGTTTTGCTGCTTTTTATTTTTTTGTTGATTTTGAATTCTTCATTTATAATTATTTCAATTCAGTACAAATTGAGTATCTATATCTAAAATGAATGTTTGGAACAGTGTATCAAATTTTAAAACTATCATAAATACACCTCTCAGTCTCTTATGAGGGTCTCTCAGTTACTGTCAGGCATGGGGTGCATCCTGTCCAAATAAAGTGAGCAAGCAGGAAGAGGGTTTATGCTATGCACCCATGTGCAGACAACTTTTGTTTTGTTCCTGAAGTCACTTAATACCTTCATTTTTGAGGTTTATTTTGTTAGATGGCAGATCTATTTGAGCCAAATCGATCTGTGTAGAAGCCTATGTAATTATAGCTCTGTAGAATCACATTCTAGCATGTAAAATATTGAAAAATGACTTTGAGCTTGAAAATGTATGTATTGTTAAACTTCAAGTACTTGAGTTATTTCATTAAATTAATAATATGTTTGCTTGAGTGAAGTCACTCTACCCACTTAAGTCAGGGCTGAGATACAGGTGGGAAAGAGGTGTTAGGAAGCGTTCCAGTCACCTTGTACCTGGTAAAAACACACAGACGGCTTCCCCAGACCACAGGGAAAGACCTCTCACCTTTTATTAGTAGCATCACACAGGGCCTCTGGGGAAGCTCCTCTACACTTCTTTACCTGAGCGAGAGCTATCCTATTTCCCTCACACACCTCCACAAAGCCCATAATTGTCTCCTGGAGCTTTCATGAATTAGTGAACTGACACAAGGGAAGGTGGAGAGGGGTTGCATCACCCAGATTTACCCCTCCTCCACATCTCCATCTCTCCTTGCTGAATGACAGAAGAATTTCACTACATCAGTGTCCATCATTGTCCATGTCCACTGTCTATTCATTACTATGATCACTGTACACAGTCAAGGCGAAGAGTCGCATCTATGGAAGTTACAGGCTTGTTTTAGAAGTGGTGTACATACATTAAGTGGGCAATGTTGCATTTATTTATTTATTCTTTTGGTCTCAGCAAAGTAATTCATGCATCATTTCAGAATTAGAATTTTCTATCACTGCCAAATAAGAATGTACTAATAATTTCTCTCTCTTCTTTGCCATTAACCCCAATGTAAATGTTTTAGCTTTATTTGCTGATATAGGCGCCTAAGCTGATGTTTATATTTTTATAAATAATGCTGCCACAAGGATGTTAAAGTTAGTAAAACCAATCCAAGTACAATACACTGCAGACAACCTGTGATTAATGATTGAATTGCCTTCTTGGTCATTCTAAGTTGCCAATTTCAAAGCATCTAATTGCCTAAATAGCTATGTTGCTAGCTATATTACTTAACACTACTTGTGCTGATATGAAATATAGTGTCTACATTATGCTTACAATTACAAGGAATCATGTTTAGGATCAAAGTGTACACAATCATATGCAAAAATTAGAACACCCTGGTCAGATCAACTTGATTTTCTACTTACATGAATACGTACATATTCTCTCAGAACATCAACAAAACGTGTCGTATGACCAGGTACACACATTTTTGGATACAACTGCATTTTCTTCTGTTGTGGATAACATAGGTGATGCTAGCATTATCCTTCTAACCAGTATCACCATCTTCTTACATACTAATTTACATCCTGGTGAACTTTTGCGATGCATGTGTTACCAAAGACAGAGACATTTGAGTACTGTTAGGTCCTGTTGGTACCAATTGTGCTAGTACCAACAGAAATGGAGACTCAAGTGAGCAACTTGGATTCAAGTTAGTAGTTAGTTAGTTTAGTTAGGGCTCGGTAGCTAATTTAGATGAAGTTTGCATCCAATCTAGAAAGAGTTTTAGTAAGCAGTTAGTAACAAGATTCAACTAAAATTCTCTACTTCGGTCTCACTCGTATTTGCATTATAACCATATCTTTGTAAGTGTTCAGCCTGCACCGCCTGCTGCCAGCAGAAGGCGACGGCAGTGAGACGCCCAGCCCGCGCCACCTGCTGCCGGAAAAGTGCCGTGGATCAATTAGACTAACTCGACGCACCTGGAAGCCTCCTTATATAATGTGCTGGCAAACGCCAATGTTTGTCACACCTTTGTAGAGGGGTGACCGGTACGGTACTTAGTCTTCAGAAAGAAGAGAAAAGAAAAGAAAAAAGAAAAGAAACACCCCAAAACCAAAAGAGGGCTGAGAAGAAATTGCCCCCCAAAAATAAAGAGAGACGAAGAGGGCTGGAAAAAAAAAGAGAGTAATTTCCCCAAATTACTCACAAAAACTAAAATGAAGGAAAGTCTGCCTTACCATCATAATTATGGTAGCAGTGTCTCGTGTTTTCATTTTCATTTGTTTCACCTTTCAACCAAGCCTTAGTTTGAACGTCGGTTGTGGCGTTTCCTTTGTTTGTTGTTCGTTCCCGCATTTTTTTTCGCCTTCCTTGAGGTGCTTTGACCATCATTGCTTGCACACTGCAGTGGTGCAGCAGTGGCACTGCGGACTGTCAACCATAACAGTGACGGTTCGGACCTCGGTCCGGGCGCCTCATTAATAGCGACGGCAACTGCATATTCCGTTGCCCCTTTTATCTTGTTGCCTTTTTTGTTTTTGCTGGGTTTCAGTTCTGCACTTGGGTCCGCTTCTCCGCCATCCCGTAGCAATCTGGACACCAAAAACCATGTTCAAAAACTTGTTAACTTCAGAAAACATGCCTTACTCTTGCAAGTTGTGGAATGCATCTGTTAATGTAACTTCTACAACAGAGACATAATTAGAGCAGAATAGGGTAAAACAGCCTTAACAAAAGACTGGAATTGGGTGAGGCTTAATATAGTTGACAGTTGTCTGCCGTGTTTGGCTTTGATTCTAGTCTTTCAGACTGGATTGGGTTGTGAAAGTGTATATTTGTTCATGTGAATGGAGATGTGAAAGGAGTCTCTTTTGGGAAACTTTCATGAGCAGTGCCACTTGCCTGTTGAGATCCTGGGAATGAAAAACTCTACCCTTTCTAGAAGTAGGAAACCCCCTAAACCATGACTCTCTGAAGATAAATCCCTCAGAAATATCTCATTCCCAGGCTTTTGCCATTAGTCTCAAGCCTGCTTTTGTAGAGCACTGGTCTTAAGACAAGAAGATACGGGAGGGATGAAAGGCCTTCCATTCAAAGAAAGCTGCCAGAGGTATTCAGTGAGTGCAGGTGTTCAAAACTTCATTGCTCTGAAAACCATAAGATTGATTACTTTATAATGGACTATCACCTTGGTGTTAGTGTTTAATAATTCTAAAGTGTTCACAGAGAGTATTTTTCATACGTCTTTATTATTTGTGTAATTTGTCTCTCTGTGTTCTTGAGGTTGTCAGATCTGATTCATGTTTTTTTGGGGTTTTTTTTTGACTATGCAGCTGAGCTTTCATATGTAGACCATGCGCAATAGCATAGCCATTTTCAATGATGTCCACAAAGAAAGATAAAGTGCATTTCAAATTGAGTTAACAGAGGTTATTTTTATACTCTTCAGTGTGCTTCTTTCTGTTTTTATGCAAGCAGCATCCTTCATTGTGAAATAAGAGCAGACAGTGCCGTTAAGTGCCCATTTGATGACGCAATAACATTTTGTTGCAGCTCTTATTTAATGTTGGCATCAAAGCATTGAAAAGCATAGCAAAAAGATCCCTTGGTTGATTGTGTCTGTCACTGGAAATGTGTCTATTGATAAATGGACAGAAAAGAGCAGCATACCTATTTATCTAATTCCCAGTACTGGCTCTGTGGCTGACAGAATAACAAGACAGGTTAAAATTTATCAGCAGTTATTTCCATTCCAATTTCAGATGTCTTCCTGACTGACTGTTGATGGTCCGACTGATAGGTTGGGATTTTCTTCTTTTTTTTTTTTGAAAACTGAACTGCTGGTTATATTTTGCTCTTTGCTTGTGCTCTGTCCACAGCTCCCCCTACTGTCCGGATCGTGCATTCGGGCCATGCGTGTAACGTAGAGGAGGAGCGCTACACAGAGAGAGTGTACACCATTCGGGAAGGCGAGACCCTGGAGCTCACCTGCCTGGTGACTGGACACCCCCGGCCACATGTGAGCTGACCACAGCATTACTCACGAGCTGCAGTCTATCATACACTAGTATTCTCGTTATCAAACCCTTAAGGTCTAATAAGCTCTCGGCGGATCCAGATTTCCATTCTTCACTCTCTTTGATAAATACAGAGATATTACAGACGCACAAAGACATTCCTGTACAATAGTGTATGTAGATCACTGACACATACACTTCTGCTCCTTTCAGTGTCAATAACTGCATGAGTGCAAGTGTAATAAAATGATCATTTTATTGAGTTCAGATTAGAAAGAAAACAGATGTCGCTTAGCTGAGAAATTCAATTTTGTGCAGCACACGAGCAAGGTGCTGACTGTCTGTAATGACACACCGCGGCAGAGTAGATTCACAGTAGTAGAGACAGACTGAAACACGGACACAAATATAAAGGTGTGTGTGTGTGTGTGTATATGTATATGTACTTATATATATATGTACAGCAGCAGTACAAAGTGATTTTTAAATGGTTCTTGGCTTGGGTGCACATTTGTAGGAAAAAACATTTTTAACAGGTATTGAACTCTTACATTATGTGGAGTCTTCATTTTTTACATTGCATTTACAAAAATTAAAGGATAATCCTTTGAAACGTCCTTAAGAAAACCAAATGTTGTTCTTCACTAACATCACTCAAAAGAACCATTTTGATATGCTAGCTACCTAATAAACACAGTGGTGGTTTTAGCTAGTATTGTTTGGCTAACTAACATTATCTAGACTTTGCTAGTTTTGTTTTAGGATAATATATTATAAATATCCGTTATTAATATTAATATTAATAGTTTTATGTGACCTATCTAAACAAGCATTGACGTTTTCTCTTCACTAGCTTGACCATGCTGAACAGTAGTTATGCTAAATAGCATTTTAAAAAAGTAGCTAAACAAAGAAGCTAAATTTCCTTCGGGATCAATAAAGTATCTATCTATCTAGTTATTAAACTGATATTTGTCTTAGAAATGTATACAAGATATTTATATTCCTGTTAGCGTCTTGTTGATGTTGCTGTAGCTAGATATGCTAGCTAGCCAAGTGTCATTTTTAGCTAGCATTAGTTGACTACCAAAGCAATAAGCCACAATAGGCCATGCAATACTGCGATTTTTATCATGGAGAAGCGTGTTCTTAGGCACAACACGAGGCAGAGTGATGATGAAATATACATTTTTTTTTAAATAATTGATTATTATTAGTAATAATTGACAAACGAGTTTTTTGCCAAGAAATGTTGTTCCTTTAGCATATGGTATAATTGCTGAGCAACCATGGACTGCTGAATAGAACTTTTGATCAGTCATCAGTGTAAACTGCAGCCATTTCACCAACTTTTTAACTTTTTGTCATGTAACCATCAACATATCATAACATAGCACTGTTTAATGCAAAAGTATGCACTTTATAGGTATTTTTGGTCATCAACTTACCCATGCAGGTCTTATTGACATTCAGTGGCACACTTCTTCTCAAGCTGGGCCTAAATCTCATAGAGCCCTGCTTCCTACATAGTGCACTACATAGGAATTTAAATATTGGTTTTTACACCCCAATAGTGCATGATGTAGCTATAAAATGGCTCTTAAAAAAGTCATTAAATTTAATTTGGGATTCAGCCACATCCATAATCATCAAATAGTGCACATATAAGAGTCCACAGCTAGCACCCTATTTGGAGAGTACGTACGGTGTTTAGGATTCAGCTTGGAGTTGACGTGACTTCTGACTGAAACACAAACATTAAGTATGTAAGCCATTCATGTGACATTCCTTAGTTTTATAGTGCAGTTTTACAGCAAATCATCAATTCAAACTTGTGATATTATTTACTTCATCATTACATTCAGTGGTCCATGCAAGCAACATAAGAGTCAAAGATTAGGGATTTTTCGTGTCGTGGCACATTAAGTTGTGAGGTGGACAGGCGTGCGTGTATCATATATTTTACAACAGCTTCAAATGCAGCTTAGCTAGTCAGATTTTAGGACCAAAACTATTTATTTTATAATTAGCATTATCTCTTGTGCTAGATTTTTTGGATTGTTTATTATTGTCAGTAATCATATTTTAATTTAATTTAGCTAAACAAGCACTGACTTACTCTGCCTACTAGCTTTACCTCCCCACTTCTAAACCACATCAGGTGCTCAGCTTCTAGCATCTTGCTAAATCTATCAAGTTAGTTAACGATATATGCTGCCTAGATAATGCAGTGTAGTCTTAATGTTAGTTGATTAAGAATATAGCTACTATCTCACCTGTCAGGTCCCACTTCCAAACAAAATCAGGTACCCATGTCATGGTGGCTACTAACTCTACATCACTATTAGTCTTAGTAACTTAGTAAGCCAGCAGTTAAAGGGTGCATGCTCATGCAAGTACAAGAGGAAGCAGTTCCATTGCTGTGTAATTACAGGATGTGCCTCTTTGTCATAAATGTACATACAAACTGGAATTTGCCTCTGTAAGCAATATCATCCACATTTTGATGTCTCACCTTACACTAGCAAGAATAAGCAACATTTTGTGAACGCTTCACGGCACTGCTCCTTTGTGACACGTTTTCAGTTGAGATGGCAAACAACACATCCCACCGCCGCAAGGGCTGGAGAGGCCATTTGAACACTACTGCTCTGCGAAATCAATCTCTGAGTGTAAAACCATCCTAAAGCACACTCAGTTTCTCTCAGCTGTCTCCTTCCCTATCTCCACCCTTTGCCAAATCTGTGCAATTAAGACATTAAGGGAAATGAAGGTGTCAGTCTTATTTATTAATGCCTTAAATTATCCAGCCAAAGTCGTAGCTCTCACCTCCTGCGTTTCCCAGGAGGAACTGGAGCGCTGCTGGGAGAAACGGCTCTGTGCTCTAATCCATTCTGGTGCACTGGGTCTGCTCCTCACATATTTCCCAGCTGACTATGCCCGCACAACGAACCGGATAAACACCACTAACCCAGAATAAATCCATTTGCTGGGGCTAAATCAAGCGGAATTTTTTTTTTTTTTTTTTTTTTTTGTGGCTCTGTTGACAAATATGCTTTATTATAGGAAAGGGAAGTCTTGAGTGTTGCTTTTGCTTTGAATTTTAATGTAGAGGAAATACTATCAAGAAAAGATTTTATTGATATTATTATATACCCATAAATATATGAAGCTTAAGGTATGAACTAATCAGCAGATCCACAACGAACTGGATATACTATGGTCTGAATCAAACCTTTCCTGCCCTTGTGGCTTTGGTTTTGCTCTCACAAACAAAGAATGCACATATAGCATGTGCTACAGTTTCCCACTGCCATCTACAGAACAGTGCTGTGGGCATCTAAGCATGAATCCTGTGGTGTGGTGAACAGTGTGTGCTGCTGTACTGCATCAAATCTTTCAGTTCACTGATGTTTTAAGGCTAAAGCCGACTGTGTGCTCCATCACTTCGATTTCTAGTCCATGCTGTAACATGTGACTTCGCAGGAGGGGTGAGATGTACCAAGGAATTGAAAGCTGAGGCAAAAAACAACTGCTGCCTTTTTACACCATGAATTTTAAAGATTTAACAATTAAAATACTATTGAAAAAATAAACAGAAAAAATAACCATTTAAAATGGTGTATAAACATTTGTGTAGCTAATATGCCATTTGGTCTCTTTCTCTTTCATAGACTGTCAATGATGAGAATGAGGTTTCTAGGTGCGTCCTGTTAGAGTAAAGTGAGTGGAGAGGGGCACCCTCCCTCAACTGACTGGGTTTTTGTTAACTCACTTATAATTCTATTGCAGTTACTGGGGCTTATTTTGTTGGGCCTGTGTAGCAGGCGTTGAAAATTAACTAAGGTTTATCTGAGCCAAACCAGTCAGTGTAGTTTATAATAGTATAGTTATATGCAAATGTTAGAACTCCTAGTTCAAATGACTTCTTTTTGATGTTTAAATGAAAATAACACATCAACTACAAGGAACAAACCTAAAAATAGCATTCTCTGCATATTTTAGTGCACAGTCTTTACTTATTTGCTGAACTATGACCACAGCCAATGCCCCACTCCTCAAATATGTTAATTGTACACTTAAAATGTGCGGAAGTGTGTTCTCTGCAGAGGATGTTGACTTATTTTCACTTAGATTAAAACATGTAACTTGACATGGGGCGCTTTAACACGTGCGTATGATTGTAGCTCTGTGGGGTCAAGGCTAGCATTACTTTACAACATAAAATATTGACCTTTGACCCACTGTGATTGTAAAAATGTCAATTATCATACACCATTTCCATGCTTATTACAAGCTTATTATTTAGTAATGCAATTAACCGTAAATTATGAGTGAGGAGTGGAAATCTGGACCTACCAGCAGGCCTTGACCATTTAAGTAGTTTAATCTACTCCTCTACTTACTGAACACTATTGTTGCATATGTTGATTTGTGCAGAACTTGATCTAAGAAAGCTAAAAATTATTTTTTTTATGTTGATTGTGTCACAAATGGAAAGCACAATACTTCTTTTTTCGTGTTATGATACAAATATTGAATCCTTGAGTATCAGCAGATACATTCCCATTTGATATTTCTTCTTTAAAGCTTTTAAATCTCTTCTAAGCTTTAAAATGAGCTATTTTAAATGACACACCTCATTTAAGGAGAGTTTCTAAAAGTAGAATATCATGCTCAAACACTCAGAAACATGCATACTTTACACTTCAGTCACTTTTACTGTTGCTCCCACAAAATGAATAAGCTTAATTTGGTACTGCACTCTCAAATTACCACAGTCCAGCAATGAAGGCAGCCTCAGGCTTCTTTTATACAGGGATAGAAATCACAAAGCTGCAGTTGCACATGCTGATCAGTTTACTGTGCTGAACATAGAGTTTAAGTGATACTTATCAGTCCCACAAATGGGGAAATTCTACCTCTGCATTTAACCCATCCGTGAAGTGAAACACCACATACACACTTGTGAGCACACATACACTAGGTGGGCAGCCCTATCCACAGTGCCTGGGGAGCAATTGAGGGTTAGGTCCTTTGCTGAAGGACACATCAGTGCCTGGGGATCGAACTGGCAACCTTCCGGTCACAGGGCCAATTCCCTAACCTCCAGCCTATGACTACCCACGCACACACGCATATTGTCGCTGTCCAAAGAAAATGTATCTCCAAAATAGTAACTTTAAAAGAGAAGGCAAATGTAAGTAAATGTAAGTTAATGTAAGTAAATGGAAAGAGCTTTAATTCCTAGGCAATTTGGATGCATTTTGCTTCATTCATCATGAAATTTTCACATAATGTGAAGAACTGCTGCTGTGCTTGAATGATGTAGAAAAGGAAAAATCTTAAAATATGAAGATACATTTTTTCTTTGGACAGTGATGGGGTTTTATCTGCTTTGGGGGGATTTTAATGAGTCAAAGGGGAAAAAGAAGATTCAGTAATTACATGGTAAGGGATTTTGAAGTATATCACTACAGTACACAGCAGTATGGATGGTTTGTTTACTGCTGCGGCACTGGGGGGGGAATTTTAGGTTAATTTTGTCTGTGGTATGCCGTTTTAATTTTGATTCTGCTCTTAAAAACATTCAGCAAAATATCAAGAGGCAAAAGCCTTGTCACTACAGCACCACAAGCCTCTGTGGAGTGAGTATCCTCACTTGATCTTTTAAGAAATTCTGCTTGCTCAAATATTTATTCATTTAGTGCTTATTTAGAAGGAGGAAAAAAATTGTTTCAACCTCAACCAAGAGGTTGTTTTTGCAGTGAGCTCAATTTGCCGGATTGGATAAATTAAATGAGACTTGTTAGTGTCTTGGGGATTGACTCTGCCCATTTGCCCTAATTAATATTTAATTTGCCTTTGATCAATATACAGCCCATTAATTTGTACACTCCTGCTCGGGACTCTTGCATAATAGGTATCGATTCTTATATATATCGTTTGAAAAGGTGAAGCCCCTTGAATTAGTGAGATGCCACGACATGCGATTTATCTCCTGTGTGCCATGCGATGACGGCTTCTTTGCCGCTGTCTCCACTCTTAATTAAAATTTTAAGAAGAGAGTGGGGGAGAGATCAAAGTTCCTCCATCTCGGTGGGAAGAGAGTGAGTGTCTCCTTTGAAATCAAATCATTAAGATATCCACTTAGATGCGGCAACAGGGCGGCCGCTGGGCCACAGCGCGGACCCAGCCACTGCGTTCCAGACCACAGGAGCTCCTCTGAGAATGATGTGGAAAGTTTTCATCAGAGGCAGGGCATTAATGAGATGTTACAACTTGCAGTCTGCATTAGCTGCTTCAGTAACTGTGTTATCTGTTTTTATTAAAAACTCTCTACACTTCATTCAGTTTTAATACATCAAAAGTTTTTCACAGGGAAAGAAAAGAAGGCTGTGCCAGAAAATGGAATTGCTGGATTCGTGTACATATCCTCAAAGCACATGTGAGCAATGCATCACACTGGATTTTTTTTTCTGTCTGAAACTTCAGTGACTAACATGCAAATTCTTTCAGAGGGAGAGTAGATAGATGTTCAAAGGGAATATAGGTAGATATTTTAGCACTAACAAAAGCTTAAAGCAGAGTTTTGAGCCCCCTTGCATCAGTTTGTTTGCTGTTCAGAAAACCTTTCCTATGCGGGAGAAGAACAAGCTTACTGGGTGTATTCTGACTGAGCCATGTGTGTAATAGCATCAATAGCATATGTGGCACATGGGTCATTTCTGCCCTAAATGCAGTCCCGGTTGGCACGTTCACAAGTGTTTAATTCCTTTCATGTTTTTCAATATTCGCACACTTTAAATTAGCCAGCCATCACCCCAGGGGGCCACCCTTAGATGGAGCTACTGGACCCCAGCCAAGAGCATGGCAGCTTTCACTACGGGCTCGAACTGTCCTCGGACCACCATGAAGGTGTGGCCAGTCCAGAGAGGAAATTAAAAAGGAGGAAAAAAGGGGGATAAATCATCGTACGTACGTTCCTGAAACAATTTTCTTCTTACACGTGATTGGCAAAGCAATGCTTTCACGTCAGCCATTCAGATATGATGCTGTGCCTTTGTTGCCTGGTTACGCAGTTAGGTGCTGTTGGAGGATGTCCTCTATCATGCTCAGCAGGGCTACAGAAGACATGTTACTACGACAACAGCAGGTCAGAGGAAGTGGCGGCGTCTCTCGTGAGGACAGCTGGAGTTAGAGCTTGCGGTGTTGATTAGAATCACAGTAGGAGAGGGTCAAGTCCACTGGCCTCAATTCTCACAAGACTATTGCGCCAAGTTTTTTTGTTTTTTGTTTTGTTTATTTATTTTTTTAGTTTTATTTTTTATATTACTCCCAGCTCCACATGGTGTCTTAAGGTGAAATAGGTTCATTTCATTTCCTAAAGCAATTATGATTTTACTTTACCAAGCATACTTTTATCTGAATAATTGAATAAAATGTTTACAACTTGGGGATCGCACAGACTTGGACAGACTTGTTTCTGTGCCACCTTTAGCACAGGACACATAGATACATTGGGAACTGTTATTTAAGGGAATTGTTTGGGAAAAATTCTACAACCCCAATTCCAATGAAGTTGGGACATTGTGTAAAACATAAATAAAAACAGAATACGATGATTTGCAAATCCTTTTCTACCTATCTCCAATTGAATACACTACAAAGACAAGATATTTAATGTTCAAACGGATAAACTTTTTTTTTAGCAAATATTCACTCATTTTGAATTTGATGCCTGCAACATGTTCCAAAGAAGTTGGGACAGGGGCAACAAAAGACTGGGAAAGTTGAGGAATGCTCAAAAAACACCTGTTTGGAACATTCCACAGGTGAACAGGTTAATTGGAAACAGGTGAGTGTCATGATTGGGTATAAAGGGAGCATCCCTGAAAGGCTCAGTCGTTCACAAGCGAGGATGGGGTGAGGTTCACCACTTTGTGAACAACTGCGTGAGAACGTAGTCCAACAGTTTAAGAAGAACGTTTCTCAATGTGCAATTGGAAGGAATTTAGGGATTTCATCATCTAAAGTCCATAATATCATCAAAAGAATCTGGAGAAACCTGTTCAAGTAAGCGGCAAGGCAGAAAACCAACATTGAATGCCCGTGACCATCGATCCCTCAGCCGACACTGCATTAAAAACCGACATCATTCTGTAACGGATATTCCCACATGGGCTCAGGAACACTTCAGAAAACCACTGTCAGTGAACACAGTTCGTCGCTCCATCTAAAAGTGCAAGTTGAAACTCTGTCATGCAAAACGAAAGCCATATCTCAACAACACCCAGAAAACCACCGGCTTCTCTGGGCCCGAGCTCATCTGAGATGGGCTGACGCAAGTGGAAAAGTGTCCTGTGGTCTGACGAGTCCACATTTCAAATTGTTTTTGGAAACCATGGACATTGTGTCCTCTGGGCCAAAGAGGAAAAGGACTGTCCGGATTGTTTTCAGTGCAAAGTTCAAAAGCCAGCATCTCTGATGGTATGGGGGTCTGTTAGTGCCCATGGCATGGGTAACTTTCACATCTCTGAAGGCACCATTAATGCTGAAAGGTACATACAGGTTTTGGAGCAACATATGCTGCCATCCAAGCAACGTCTTTCTCAGGAACATCCCTGCTTATTTCAGCAAGACAATGCCAAGCCACATTCTGCATGTGTTACAACAGCCTGGCTTCGTAGTAAAAGAGTGTGGGTGCTAGACTGGCCTGCCTGCAATCCAGACCTGTCTCCCACTGAAAATGTGTGGCGCAATATGAAAGCGCCAAACACTACAACAGAGACCCCGGGCTGTTGAGCAACTGAAGTTGTACATCAAGCTAGAACTGGAAAGAATTCCACCTACAAAGCTATAAACAATCAGTGTCCTCAGTTCCCAAATGCTTATTGAGTGTTGTTAAAAGGAAAAGTGATGTAACACAGTGGTAAACGTGCCCCTGTCCCAACTTCTTTGGAATGTGTTGCAGGCATCAAATTCAAAATGAGTGAAATGTTTGCAAAAAACAATAAAGTTAAACCATTTGAACATTAAACATCTTGTCTTTGTAGTGTATTTAATTGAATATAGGTTGAAAAGTATTTGCAAATCATTGTATTCTGTTTTTATTTGTTTTACACAAGGTCCCAACTTCATTGGAATTGCAGTTGTAATTTAAATCATCTCATGATTTATATAATTTACCTTATTTACCATATATATATATATATATATATATATATATATATTTACCATATATATATATATTTTTTTTTTTTTAGTAACACTATCATAACTTATCAGACATAGTAACTTTATATAATAGTTGAATGATAGTTAATAGTAGTTCTTAGTAATTGTTAATGATAATATTTCACTTGTATATATATTATATACTGTGTGAGTTTCAGTATCAAATAACTAAATTATCATTAACAAACTATAAATGACAATTCGAAAACTTTTTTAAAAATAATTTTTATCACTAAGTGGCTAATGATTCAAATTAACACATTTTTAAATAGCATTTTTAAAGCTGTACTATGGTAACATGTTGATGAAGATATGATGATATTCACATGCATCCTCAGTTGTTTTGACCAAGTTCTCTTTGAATACTCATTCAACGCACTCACAATCATCAGGTTCACCCACTCGAGGAAGGGAGCCCAAGCACAACCAATGTTACAAAATGTTCTTTCCACCAGAGAGGTCTCCAAATCTTAGATAGTGGTTTTACTGTATAAGCAACAGTTACATAATTATTAACTATCATTAACACTTATGATGATAATGATTAACTCTGCTGTACATTTTGACCAAATGTTTGCTTTGTTAAATGCAGTGCTTAATTTGCTTTAGCAGTAGAAGGTTACAGTTTGAGGAGCTGGTGTTGGTATATAATAGTATTGAAGTTTAATAGCAGGTGAATATTCATGTGAGATCATTCTAGCGCGCAGCAGCGTTAGCTTACTTTTGAGCATGTTTTTAGATTTATTCACATTTGGCTACGAAATGACCTTGTAACCCAGGTGGCCCTGTGGCACTTGGGAGAAGATAACATTTTTGCTTACCACAAGGCAGTATTTATTTTTAAAATGCTGTTCATTTTTCCAATAGAGAAAACCAGTTCAGACACAGATACTAATATGGGCATGACACCAGTTAGAGAATTGTGCATGACTTTAGAGGTCAAATGAATGCTAAACTGGCCAATGAGATTCAGTTTCAGATTCAGACTATCCACATGTGAACTGGGTTTTATCAGGAAGAACTTTAGCAACAGTTACCTGCTCTGGGCACCATGATAACAAGGTATCTTGGCGACAGACATAGATGCAAGATGAAATTTCGTATATATGAAAGTTTGTTCATTCAGCGCCAACCTTATTATTTCCAGTCATACAAGATCAGGCTCCCATTTGTTTGAATAGTAAGAGACAAGGCTAAAACCGGAAACCACATTAATGTTTTAAACACTTTTGAAATCAGTGGCAAAATCTGACAGAAATCACAGGCATAGTCTGTAACGATTGTCAGTTTAAATAACACAGAAAAACAGGTTTCAGCTTCTTCTGGCGACTATGCATGCACATATGTTCAAAGTAATGAGGGGCTTTTCATGCTTAAGCATTCAACAGCAAGCTGATTGCTGATTGGCTTTACTTAGTAAAGGTTGAGAACTGGCATGTTGAGCACTAAGAGCTATTACATTTTTTTTTTCAACCAGTGAATTGTCATCTAATTTTATGTCTCTGTTAAACTTCAAAATGCACCAGACTCTCTGGTGATAACTAACACAGTGCTTCCATTAATTGTGAGTTTGGCCTTGGAACTCTAGTGCAAAACTAAAGATGCAAACTTTAGGCACCAAATATGTCTTTGCTGATCAACTTCATTTGAAGTGAGGAGAAATTTGTGAATATTTGATTTTTTTATGTATTTTCACCCTGCGATGGACTGGCGACCTGTCTAAGGTATATCCTGCCTTCTGCCCAATGACCGCTGGGATAGGCTCCAGCACCCCCTACCGCGACCCTGAGGGAGAAGCGGCTTAGAAAATGTGTGTGTGCACGTGTGTTTGTGTGTGTGTGTGCACGCGCGTGTGTGTGTGTGTGTGCATGTGTGTGTGTGTGTGTGTGTGTGTGTGTGTGTGTGTATTTTCCATTTTCAATTATCTACTCCTTTAATTGTTCTAAGAACCAATTCATTAGAAAACACCATTATGCTAAGAGTAGCTGATAGACAAACTCAAAGGAATCATGAACCAGCCGTTCAGAAGCCTGGAAACCTAAAGAAAAGACACAATATTCTGGAGAAGCACTATATATGGTTGCATGCTGGCACTTAATAGTAACTCCTTTAACAAAGCACAGTGCAGATTGTTTTGTATCGAATTTAGAAAAGCTGAAGCTGAGTTTCTATCTGTAATAGCAGGCGGTCCTTTGTGCAGTTTATGTGATCAGCTGCAGCCTTGGTAGATTGAATGGTAATTCCAGGCATAGTGTGGGCGCATATTGTGAGCACATCAAGGCACATTTTCCACTGTGCCTTCAAATGTGCACACATCTGGCCCTCAGTGTCTTGTTCTGGACTGACCTAGACAGAGTTGCTTCCTGTTGCCATTTGTTATAGCCAGAGGCTCAAAGCATGACAAATCTACATAAACAGTAGGGCAGCTATTCTTCTCCTTTTGATCACCCCTATCTTCTACACATGAAATCTCAATGCCCTCCCCAGTCTTTTTACCTACACCTTATCCTTTCAGTTTGACTCAGAGTAACGTCACCGCAGTACTCTGGGTAAACGGTTCACCTCTTTGTTTCAATTAGCCTGGGCCGGGTTCAAATCATGAGAGTAGGGGGTCGTGGTCAGGAATTAGTAGACGCAGAGCGGAGAGCTCTCACGGCTCAGTACCACTGGCCAGAGAGCAAACAAGGATATGGAGCGGTTGAGTCAGTGTGCGGCTGCCCCGCAGTGACGGCTGCCTCCTTTCCCTCTCGCTCCGTGGCCTGTGGCACAGCCCTTTTAGAACGCTTCAGTTGGTCTCGTTTTCAAACGCTCGTTATAAACACAGTTGGACAGCCAGAGTTACACAGCGGCTCTCAGTGACGAAAATGTGTGAATTCCCATGCCATGTTGCCACTAATAGCAGGCAAGTGGTGTGAGAGTTATGACTGTTTATTCTGTGATAATTGTATCCAGGCCAGCAATGCCTTATTTTGGGCCTTGTTTTTCATCTCGTTATTATTATTGTTTCATTATTTTCTCCCCGATTTAACACACTTTAATTTGAATGACCGATAGTCTGTTCATTTCACTTCTAATTGTTTAAACTGCATAGCTGTGGTTGTAAATCTAATAACTCTAGATCTAATCTCTTGTTATGGCATCCTTGGCGGTTTGTGCAGAATGGTTCTAGAGCTGTCACAATTAATCGATTAAACTCAGTTACTCAGTATTAAAAAAGCTTTAGTTCAAATTAACCTGCTTGATCAACTGGCAGTAATTATTTGTTAATTTGCATAATTATATGCACATTTTTATCTGCCTATCTTTGTAATGGTCTCTCCTTCAGGTAGAAATAGTGCATGACACATATAACCATTTATATGCATTCTTTCCATGTAAATTTTTTAAGGCATTTTGAAATCATAAATTATTGTTCACTTAAGTTCATATTCATTGTTAGAGCTTTTTACTGTTAACCAACAGATATTTTGGAAAACATTTCCCTCAGTTTCTTCTAATTGAAGAGTTTGATTTAGTATGTTAACAATGTTATTGGTCCATTCGTTATGAAATATTCACACAGGGCATGTGCTGTTTTCAAAAGAAGTATAAAACAAAAATAGTTGATAGACTTTTTTTTTTGGGACATTGACAATGTGCAGGTTGCACTGTAGACCCCACTATGTCCATGACTTGCTAACATCATTATCCAGCTTTTCATGGCAATGTTTTTGATGAGGTTTATCTATCTAGCATTGTTTTGTTGCTGGAGGGGGCATCTATAAAATGCTGATGTTGGATGAATGAATGGATAGACAGATGAATGATCAAATGGAGCAGTGACAGCTGAGCTAGCTTAATGCTTAATTATGCTTACCAGGTTAACTTTTGCTCATCGTAAGCTTTAAGGTAAGTTTACTGACTTGAACACAAAGAGACTGCGTGAAGTTTGCTAAACCTGAATATAAATGCCTTTGTGTTCGACATGGTGCACCATCTGGGCGTAGAATTTCATCACCTACATAAGACACTACATAGGAAAGAATGCATATGAAATTCAACCTCAGACTGGCCAGTTTACATCAGTTAGTTTGACAAAATACATCTTTTTTACAGCCTTTTAATGGATTTTGGAAATTATTCACTGGACGTATTTTGCACTTGTGAAATCTTAACTATAACTTTGAATACCCCTTGTCAAACTACATATATTGTTGATTATCTAAGTCAAAGCATAATTCATATTTATTTGCTGATTTTAAGATTTTGGAAAAAATAAAACTTACAATATAAAATGTGCCATAACTTTTGAACAAGCCACATATTATTTGTCAATTTTTCCAATGTATTAAATTCAGCAAATAACTAGTAATTATGCAATAAAAATCATGTAATTTGACAAGGGCTGCCCAGACTTTTGCATAAGACTGAATAGTGTGTGTGCACAAGAGCAAGATTAACTTACTGAGGAAAAAAAATCTGGATTAGGTTCCCTGATGATTTAAAACAAGCTTTGATTACTTGACTAATTGCCAAGATAATTGGTGCATTTTTTGATGGTGACGGCCCTTGGTTCCCATTTGTGTTTTTCATTTGAATCCTGTAGAAATCAGTGAGATATGCTGATTGATTTGGCCCCCCAAGCCTCTGATATTCAGTTAAATTCCTGGCTTTACTGTGTACATGCAGGCCTTCCTTTTGCAGGAATACAGAAAGCAGTAGTGCAGTTGGAAAGCAGTGTGAGATGTCTGGTGAGGAGTAATCTCAGCAGGTAGAGAGAGATTTACTCACTGTTCGTGTCCTGGCATGCGTGATTAGCATCACTGCAGCCGCACAAAGCATATCAATTAGATCTCCTACCAAAGCACAGGTAAATTAATATCATCAAGCCCCCTGATTCTTCTGGCTGCGGATGAAACAGCAGTGCAGCTTTCCTCACATCAGGGGCCCTGTTTTTGTGGGTGTGCTCTGACTGGACCTTGGACCTTGATGACCTTGGCATGTGTCTTTTGGCCATTTGGTGCCCTATGGAGTGGACCTCACATTGCTCATGGTGACACGGTTGAAGCAACCACACAGAGCTCTTTGAAAATGAGACCACAAGGCAAGGTGGTGGGATTTTTGTTAAAAATGTATGTCCTGTGATAAGAACCCTGAAGAGTCTGTCTGCACTCGGCACAACATCTAAACCCAGTGCAGTCTGATCATTTGTCATTTGATGATTCCAGCAAACTAACTGCACTGGAAACATGCTGGATATAATGGATACAAATAGGTTTTTGATTGTAGTTTTTGTCATATATTTGCTAATTTGAACAATGTGCTGATGTACTCAACACGTTTTATGCTTTCCTTCAGTTTAAACAACTCTTTTCCCTGCTGTTACCTTCCTGTTTGGAACATGAGTTTTTCTTCACTCTTGTTTTCTCTTCTCTCTTCATCATCTGTTATCTTCACTGGCTGCTTCAATAAAGGCCTCCCAGATTAGTTTCAGACACAAAATAACATCTTACAAAAATGACTCTCTTCATAGCCATATCTTGCCTGTCACAGTTATTCCATGTGTTCCCTGTGCTAGTATGTTCTGTTGTGGTGTTCTACAGTCTGATGCTCCACTTGTTCCTGCTGTGAAATACATTCACGCTACAAGACATGCAGTTCTGTTTTTCCAAACTGATCGTCTGATTGTCCTTGCAGAGTTATCAGCTCAGACAGTGCATTCATTATCTGCCAAATCTACAGTGGTTGCTATAGTAATGATGTAGGCATGGGCAACACTGCCTAGTAACACTTTTACTATGGCTTATGGTGTATGGTGTCACATTGCTGGCAAGTGATGGAATGATAAAATGAAATAAAATAAAGAGAAGCACTCAAAATGAGATGACTTCAGGTGGAACACCACAAAAATCATGGTAGCACTTTATCTAGAGTGGTCCTTTGTAGATGATTAATAAACTCTTAACAGAGTATCAGTAACACGTCAACATACTATCTGTGTATCAAGTAGCAGTAGTGAAGCATCTGAATACACTGAAGTGTATATCTTGTAGATGTTCTGTTGATGCATTACTTACTTTAAGTAGATGTATTGTTAACATTTTACTTCCATTACACCCAACCTAACCTTACCCAACCTTACCCTAAACCTAACCCTTACCCTGGCCCTAATCCTAAACTTAACCTCAACCTAAAATTCAAGCCTAACCCTTGTATGTTTTTGACATGTTACTGAGAGTCTGTGTGTTTGTTTAAAAAGGACCACTCAAAATAAAGTGTCACTAAAATTATATCTCACTAAGTGAAATAAAAACCTTTCTTATTTTGAAATGACAAAATAATAGAATATTTTACTCTTTACATCTAGTGTAACTGTTGTATTCTGTTCACAGATATTTTTGTATTATTATTTCATGAAATGAGTAAGATTATCTGCTAGTAGAACAAGCCAGGATGATATTGGATATATTGACTAGACACAAGATGTGTTCACTTGTCAAAATCTATTTTTGCAGTGAATAACATTTGACTTGCTTTTCAAACCACAAACAAGTGCTTGTAATTGAATTCCTAAAAAAAATGTCATTTCATGTGATGCTTTTTCATGGCGTAGATTTAAGAGAACCAATCAGATTCCAGTCTGCAGATAAATTGGATCTGGTTTGCCTGTGTGATCACAGCCAATGTGAGCAGCTGTTTAAAATGAGATGAGTAATCTGATTGGCCAAGTAGATAAGCTACTAATTAATCACCATACCCTCCTGATTCTATTCCAATTCACTCATTGTGCAGTGCCTCAGGAAAACAGAGACCCAGATCTCAATCTGAGACTGATATGTAGCTCTACTGGGGAATCCCAATATCCCATTGTACTGTTGTTCACCTCTCTTGGGGGTTAGATCTGTTTTCGAGCAGCTGTTCTAAGCTAATATTTACGTTCCATAAGAGAAACCAGTAAATGGCTGTTAGGAAGTGTCTATTTTTGTGTGCAACTGGCTCAGATTTGACACTGTTTTTCTGAAGTTATGCCTGTGGTGTGTTGTAACTGTGTGTGTAGGAAATGTTGTTTACATAGTAAAGAATTGATTGATGAATGTTAATGTCTCTGGGAGCCTCCAGCCTGTTGTGGTACTTTGACCTCCAGGACCAGAGTGGAGGAGAGCAGAGATGAGTAGTGAGGAGCGTACTGGGCATTTATATAGATGAGAGCAGGAATTTCAGGGGAAAGTAAAAGATGCTTAGGGCAGAAACAGCCTCCAGGCTTGAAACTTTAAAGCCACCAGATAAGCTGATGTGATGCTGTTTGAAACAAGCGGCTACACCTCTCTTTGAAAAATCATAGTGTATTTGAATTCCCCCCCTGCTTAATGTCAGACCAGCAGTATGTTTTATTGATGTAGCCCCTCTCTCTGCATGAAAGAAGAGAAAATAAATGGGAGGTATGAGCTGTGAGAGTACCGAATTCAGCTGTTGTCCCTATAATTCAACTGATTTTTTTCCCCTGTTTTATCTATTTGAATTCACACAGGAAGCACTTCAGGCTAACAAAATAAGAGCCTCCAGAAGCTTTCCATCCAATTTATTCTCATAACTTAAGTCTCGTAGTCGCCTAAGAAATATTGTTCTCCAAAGTGGACGGGGGCAAATCGTAATCGACTCACGATTTGACATTGATCGTCTGCTGAGCTGTCTTGGTGTTTTTTCTTCTCCACTGTTTACTTGTTGAAAAAAAGCAGAAAAATCAAGGCCTTTCTTCTGTCCACTCACAATATAACATTGTTAAATGCAAGTGAAATGTAATGGCTGTCCAGTAAATTGCAGCCACAGGGATGGTCCAGCTTTTCTGGGTGTCTGAGCAATTACAATGTGAGGAGGCAGTGATATCAGAACTGTTTCAGCTATCTTTTTTTTCTGTAAGACAATGAGAGAAGTTTACAGCTAGTTAGTTTCCATTTAGAACTAGACCCCAGGGCCAAGAAATGAATGTCAGGCTAATAATAAACTCAGGGTAGTGAGAATTCACTGTTCTCAGGGGTTCTCACATAATGCCTCTACACTGGAACATGTATTCCTTCCTGAAATTACCAACAATTCACACATTCATCTGCAGATATGGTCTGTATTTGAGAAAGCATGTGAATGTCTACCTGACTTCGCTTTCGAACAGGATGCTTTTTCTATCTAATTGGGTACAGCTCATTCTGGATATCTTCTTCTTCTTCTTCTTTCGGCTGCTCCCTTTAGGGGTCGCTACAGCGGATCATCTGCCTCCATCTTGCCCTATCCATTGCCTCCTCTACTTTCACACCAACCATCTCCATGTCCACCCTAACTACATCCATAAACCTTCTCTGAGGTCTACCTCTTCTCCTTCTACCCGGCAGCTCTATCTCCAACATTCTTTGCCCAATATATCCACTATTCCTCTCTGGCTTTATCTCCAAACTGCTCCACCTTCACTGTCCCTCTGATCTGCTCATTTCTAATCTTGTCCATCCTTGTCACTCCCAACGAAAATCTCAGCATCTTCATCTCCGCCACCTCCAGCTCAGCCTCCTGTCTTTTAGACAGAGCCACAGTCTCCAAACCATACATCATAGCAGGACGCACTCATTCATATGAATATGGATATATGGACAGCTCATTCTGGATATATGAAAGTATAATACTCACATTAAACATAAGGTGATTTCCATTTCATGAGCTAACTTCATCCCATACTATACTACCATTATATATCACTCCAATTCCAGGCTAATGCCTTGGCGGGCTGCACCACTAAAGAGGTTTCAGCTGTAGGCTTTAATTGTGTCTAAAATTTTGGTCTGAGCCCGATTTAAGGCCAAAGAACCCAACCTGAAGCACAACATTCAGTTTTGAGTCTGTAATTGCACCGAGCCCGACATAGCTCTGTCTAAGCATGACCTGACCTAAACTATACCACCCAGTCTTGAGTCCTATACTGACCTGAGCCCAATAAAATTCTGCCTGAAACGGACCTGAACTGGCTCATCAACCCTCAGAAAAAGGTGATGGCACCAGATATGCTATCACTAAAAATATCATGTGATGTGTCATGTCATGTGATGTGTAATCATAGTGTAGCAACAATAACAGCTATCATTACATCAAGGACAAATAAAACATTAAATAATATACAAAAATATTCATCTGTCTAAATATTTCATTTTTACAAATGTATTCACCAAGCAACGCTTCTGAACAACAAAGTTTTCCATAATATGCTGTTCTTATGCTGTGCAGTGCTGATGTTAGTCTTCACCTGTTTAATCCTAAAACTCGGTTTCTTTACACACGTTACATATAACATCTTAAACATATGACTTTTTTTTGGCCATACATAGTAAATATAAATGTTCTTTGGTTGCAATAACTGACCTCACATGAGTCGATTAGTTTTATTTTCTGCATAGGCATACATTATGTCATCACAAAATCATGCATCACTGTAATAGTTACTTTACATTAAAGTTCTTAACTTCAACATAATATTAATGTCAAGTTTTGGTCCATTTGTTGTTCCATTTATTATGAAACATCAGAAACGTCTAAGCATTGGCCTTATCATGCATTCATGCATTCGATGCATTCAGGTGATGCTACAGCCATTCGTAGCTGGGAGTCCAAGAGAGCACAACTGACCTCACTCTCTTTGGGTGGTAGGATGGCTCTCCCTTCTCCCCCATCACTCAATGTGATGCTAGTCAGCGCAGGCGTCTTTTAGCTGATGTAACAGATCTGGCGGTAGGCACTTTCCTCCAAGCGCGTTTGCCTGTCCAGTGACATTGCATCAGTTCGAAAAAGAAGCAGTGGCTGGTTTCGCAGGTCTTGGAGGAAGCCTGGGCTAGCCTTCACCCTCCTAATGCTGATGGCATTGTGTGATTGGGGGAGTCCTAACTAGTGGGTGGAACTGGAAATGATTAAATTGGGGAGAAAAATTGGGTAAAAAAAATAAAAAATAGCTCTAGAAAAACACTTCCATAAGCAACTTTTCAATGGATAGTTCTTTTCTGTAAATAATATATGAAAGTGTGAAGAATGTTTTAAAGGTTTAAAGGAACCTTTATTTTTAAGAACGTAGTGAGAAACACTAAGAAAAGTTTGAGTTAAATGCAGTCGATATGACAGTGACAATATCTGCTCTACTTTGAAAGAAGCTGGGCAGAACCAGTATGATTCTCTCCAACAGTAAACATCTAGCTGTTCACTTTTGTGTTCCTGATTACAATTCCTGTTTTTGTACACTTTCACTCCATGATAGTGCAAGGTCTCAGGAATTTGAAAGCAGTCGAAATGCCCGGCAGTTGCTAAGCAGTGCATGAATTTGTTAAGTGGTGAAAGACGGGCCTAATGACTTGGGCGGACTCCAAAGTGCCTGTAGACCTGAAAGCTGATGTTGGCTGGGGAGAAGGCAGGCCCTCCCCCCCACTTGTCTAGCCCTTCCCCAGACCCCCTGACTGGGACTCCTCTTCCTCCTCTTGTCCTCCCCTCTGCTCAGGAGGAGCAGCAGCAGTCCCTTCCCAGATCTCAGGAGGAATGCTGTTGAAAAAAGAAACATCCGTAGTTAAACAGCATGTGGTAACACTTTCAACAATGCTGTCACTTTGGTTCACTCAATGTGCAGAAGCTGTGCAGAAGAAGCAACAGTAACTGAGGGGTTTAGCATGCCAAGGAAATCAATGCTGGCACTGCTGAGACAAAGTGCCATTGCTGTCCCAGAGGACTTACGTTGGCATTTGTTTGACAAACGAGAAGCACTTGCATCATCACTGTCAGAGTGGTTGTGCCACACTGCACCCTCCACAGAATTAGTGTTAGCATGCTGGAGGAACAGTTGGTTCTCTGCCCTTCAATCATGAAAATGTCATAGACTTGTAAAAGTTACAGGTGTGCCTTATGCTTGTGGACAATGTGTCAAGAACTTAGTTAAACGTAATTGAAAATAATATGTTAAGATTTTTTGTTTGTTTTTAGCAGATTTTGATTTGCTTATAGTTGAACAAGTGGCAAGTTTGGCTATGTTCACGGGGGCATTATGGTCCATAAAATGCAACTTTGCCACTCTTTTCAACAACACCCAGTGTCATTCAATGTTAAGCACTGCTGTTATGAAGCATTCAAAGCTATTTGAGTGATAATGCCATTTAACACCTATTTTTATTTCCTTAAACATGAGCAAGTGACCAAATTACAAGCCAGTTCCATGACATGCTTTGCCTCTAACAATACACTGATGGACAACAGACACCAGTGTATGACAATGTATGAATATTAAGTGCCACTGTTTGTTTAAAAAGTTCAGCAGTGTTGAACTTTTGAAAGAATGTACTCAGATGTTGCCATGTATCAGCTAATGGGAGACAGTCCATGGTGAGGCTTCAGTCAGTCAGAAACTAATTGCTGCTCACACCAGAGCTCTATATTGACTATAGAGCTACACAAGGATTAAGGATTCTTTCTTAAGTCCAATACCATCTCTACACCATTCCCACATTTTAACACCGTCCTCACCCTATCCTCACGTTTCAATACCATCTCCACCCCATCCTCACACATTTCAACAAGGAGCCCACCCTATCTTCATGTTTCAATACCATCCCCACATCTTTCAACAATGTATCTAGCCTATCCTCCAATGTTCCAATATCATCTCCAGTCCATCCGCACGTTTCAACACTGACCCCACCCTATCCCCCCCATGTTTTAATACCATCCCCACTCCATCCAGTGTGACTGCTTTCCCCATTCCCTTACAGCTCTGTAACATGGTCACCTCATAGCTGGTTTATTCCATGTACCCACATGCATCTTTTTTACTTCCTGCTCTCAGTATTAGCATTTAGTTCAACTATTCACTGTTCACAACAAAAATCCACTGTTCTCTGTCCAAATTCACCCTTGTGATTTCATCTTATAGGACCAATATTGTGTCTAGCAATTAGCCAGTATGTAACTAAATGTGCAACAGACAAAATATAATGGAGATAAAAATCAATGGACCAGTTTAATAAAACACAGCGGCAGATTTACCATGACGGTCTGAGCAAATTCATTTATAAATGACCAGACTGGGATTATTTTTGGCATACTGGTGGTTCTACTAACAGTGGGTGACATGGCAAAAATATAATATCATGATACTTCATGCAATTTTCAGCATACATGGTATGTAACAATATATTTTTTTCTGACATCTGATCAGTTGGAACAGAGAAAAGAGAACCAGTAGTGCAAAAACTATCAAAAATTATATTTGGCAAAGTGTGTAATGTGGAGTGAGGAGGTGGACATACGTGCTGAGATAAGCGAGTTTTATTTTGGGCAAATCCAGGGTCATGGTCGAAAAGGTCCAGGTTCAAATGGCCAATACGAACACAGTGGGGTGCAGACATGATGAAACTGCAAAACAGACAAACAGTACAAACAACATACCACTGGGACTAATTTTACTTTGTAATGAAACATGCTGTTAATGATATCTACAATATGTTCAAAAAAGCATATTGTGCTGTAGTGTAACATAGAATTTGACAGAATTTAGTAAGCTAGACAGAATTTAGTAAGCATGAGTTACTCACCAGAACTGTAAAAAACAAAACCAAGAGCACACAATAGTGCAACAGTACAAATAGTCAAATACATGGGGCTTTTTATGTCAAAAAGATTGTCTTTCCTACTATAACAATATTTTTTTTACAAAAGAGTAAAGCACAATGTGATCAGACAACTTATATGTAAATGGCTCAGTGTGGCCACACAGGACATGTTCTTTAACTGTTTTTCAACGTTTCTGCCTCCATGAACATGCTGAACATCAAAAAGCTTGTTGGCACATCAGTGTGCTAGCTGGCAATGTTTGTGCCACTGAAGAGACACCAGCACTGTCCTCTGAGTGCACTTGCAAATGGATACGTTTTATTTATGGATAAAGCATACTCAGAGGACAGTGCTGGTGTCTCTTCAGATGTACAAAGCTTTCTAGCCAGCATACATCTGCTAGCCAGCAAACATTTACCCACTTAAGCAATTGCTCTAGTTGGATAAAAGTGATAATAACAGATACATTTTAAGGTAAAGCCAATTTCAGTTTTTGCACATTAAAGTATATCTGTATAGGAATGCTTATCGCTTTGCTATATTCTATATTCTATATTTATCTATTAGATTATATTATTATTGTAGTATTCAGTAACAATGCCAAACATTCTTTAATGCTATTAGACAGTGGAGAACCATGACTTTTAAAGTTGGGCCTTTTGGGATATAAATGTCAAAAGCTCAACTCAAAACTAAAAAACACTTCTATAGTAATCTTCAAGGGATTTTAGTAATGTGTTAAAAGTCGGTGACCTATCCATGTCTTCTGAATGACCCAGAGTGATGTGTTTTTTTTTTATTAGTTTTTTTTTCCCATAACAGTGGTTATGGAAACAATGTGATTGGTTGATTCAACTGTCAATTCCTAGTTATAATGGTGGTTAAACCGACAGATTAGGCCTTCAGTTCAGCTCCTGGAGTTCTAACCAATGGGAGAGTTTTCTTGAGTGTATCTACCTAGATGCCAGAAGGAGAATATTCCTGTTTGGATAAGTTTCCAGTGGCCATTTCAAAATTTTAACCATTTCAAAAAGAGTCTTACTATTCCAATATAAATAACTGTAATTTGTGTTTTTTTATTATTCATTGTATTCAACTATTAAACTGTCTGGCTAATTGGCAATCTTGCTGCTAACTCTCAATATTTAATGGCCCCCCCAACTGGTGACAAACAGCTAGAGCTCATGCGTATAGACAAACATTTCTCACTGCTGCCTTCTGAACATTAAAGCATCAGTCAAAAGTTTGAACTTTTGTTGTCATCGGAATGTGTCTGAATACATTTGTTCTGTTTCCTTTTATTTACATGTATTGGAATCAAACCAATAAATGAAAATGCCACCTGTTTACATTTTGTTTGTTGCTGTAAAGTTATGATTGTGAGGCAAAAAGGTAAAAAAATTGTGGTCAACTTAAATAATTACTGTCAGCGCAAATATTTGTGTCCAGGTGATTATGTAATAATTTGATACAAATAATTATGAGCCCTAAATTACAGATATGCATTTTTTAATTACTTTACAGAAATCATTAGGCCTGGAAGGCCCCAAGGGTTTCCTTCTGTTATTAAATATCACATGAGTTAAGGCTGTTTAAATTGTTTTTTTTGTTTTTTTTTTGCTGTAGATTCGGTGGACTAAGACAGCAGGCAGTGTGTCAGACCGATTTCAGGACACAAGTGTGTTCAATGAGACACTTCACATTGCCAAGATCCTGAGGCACCAAGGTGGACGCTACTACTGCAAGGCAGAAAACGGCCTGGGCTCACCAGCCATTAAGTCCATCAGAGTTGATGTCTACTGTGAGTACTCCACAAAAAATGGCTGCAGATGAAAACTGTATAGACTTGATACCTTCCCTACTCTATTTTAAATATACAGCATGTTAATATGACACCTGTAAATTACATGTCCGTGTATTATTCACTAAAAGTTTATGAAGCCTAGAACTCTCTGGTCCAGGTATAAAAGAAAGCACTTAGCGCAGCTTTGGTGTATCGACATCAGTGTTTGGGCTGTACATTTAGCAGGCCTGTGTTATTTCTCATATTGATTATGGATTGGATACTTGAGGTTGCATTTCATTGTGCCTCCAAGGCTTCACCCTCAATTACTCCCTGAGTACTCAAAATCAGCTTGCGGCTCACATATTGATGAGTTTAATACACTAGACCTACAACTATCAATGAAAGGGCTGATTTTACTTGTCAAGGACAAACATTTGTACAAGGAACTAAGACACTGAGAACTCACCTCTTTCTAAAGGGAGCTTAGTTCTCCTACTGAACAGATTTTAGACTTGACTATATCAGCATATTTATATTATATTTATATAATGTTAATTCTAAACCTCCACACCCACCTCCTAAACATATGTTTACTATAATCATACGTAAACTACAACATGTTGTGGATAAGCATGAACTTATCTGGCTGTGCCTTTGTGAACCCTTTACTGATTCATTGAGACACACACTAGTTTGTAAAAAGTTGGAATCACTTGTTACATAAGCATTTGTTACATACACAATATACACAATTTATATACACGGTAATATTAATTTCTAGACATTAATCTTATGAGCTACACCAAGATACATTTTTTGTTTTTATTTGCAATATTGCAAGGATTGTCAGTCAATATTTAATGTAAATTATCTATTATAATGTTCTATACTTTAATATTCCAGTATTGTCAGGTTATCTACTTTAAGATTTGATAAAATACATTCTGGATGTGTTACATTTATAATAAATGTCATTCTTCCTATATATTCTATTTTTCAGTTGTTTCCTTTTAAAGAATTAAAAAATGTTTCATTCCTTTATTTTATCATTTTTTTCAGGTTGAATTATTTAAAGTGAAGTTGAACATTTTTGATTCATTAAATAGTTTGTACAAAAGCCTCTGAGTAGATCAAGTCCTCTGAAAATTGCTTCAAAGGAAGGATCTGACATTTTGTATATAAAGGCTTTAACATGGCCAGTTTCATAAATTTGCTTCAATACCAGTAGAGACCTAGAAATTGTGCAAACGTTTGAGTATTTTTCTACATTACAGTTGTGGATGTAATAAATTCAAATGTAGTAATTTTTCTTTTTCTCCGGTCGTCATTTTGGACACAACTAACATTTCTTACTTTTAAAGCTTCTTACAAGTTCTTTGAAACCGGTGCTGTAAAGTAGTACAACTTAATGGAACATAATGTAGTAGAAGCATTTTACACGTTTTTCTGAGATTTAGTTTGAAAACCTACTTACACAATTTACCTCTATTTAAAAAATAACCTTGGACCTTAAACTTGAGCGTATTCTTACATTTTTTTTTCAAATAAATAAACATCATTGTAATATTTTCATCACTTTCTTGAGGTCATACCACCTGATATGGCAAACTGAATCATTGTAACCAGGACTCAAAAAAAAAATTTTTTCCTAAATTTGTGAAAGGGCTACTGACCTTGGCATTGCGTCAAGGTCACTTGGGTTCTTTTTTATGATGCTTGTATGAAAGAGGGATCATGGTTTCGCACGTCCAAATTTTTATTTATTTTGTTTTCGCGGGGGGGGGGGGGGGGGGGGGGTGTTGTTGTGTTGCCTGATATTTGAGGAAGTAAGAACACGTTAAGCGCTTTTAAAGTTTGTTTTTTTTTTGGATAGTTAACTTTATTACAAAATGTGTTGAATCACCTGGGATATTTAGACTTCTGCAGGCAAAAAGAAAGTGTACTGAATGTTATATTGATGCACTGAAAATTGTTTCACATTGTTGAATAATTCAATTTACGTGTAAGGGGGAGCGAGGAGGCGGACGCACACGCTGAGATAAGCGAGATTTATTACGGGCAAATCCAGGGTCGTGGTCAGAACAGTCCAGGGTCAATGAGCCGACACGTACAGAGTTGGGGTAAGACATAACAAAGACTAGAATCAACACAACCAAAGACCAGGTACAATGGTACAATGAAACAAAGATACAAAGACTGGCAAACGGAAGGGGCAAACACAGGGCTTAAATACACGGAACAATGGACAGGTGATAACAATCAGGGGCGGAGTTACAAAACCAAAACATGAGCACATGGACAGGACTGGGAGGAGCCAACCGTGACAGAACCCTCCCCCAAAGGCACGCACACCGGGCGTGCCACACAGAACAAAACAAACCAACCCAACAAAAAAGCGAAACCCAGAGAAAGACAAAACTAAACTGGCACAGACACCGAAGCCAGAGCAGAGGCAGGAACGGGCACAGAGGCAGGAACGGGCACAGAGGCAGGAACGGAACCACAAGAGGCAGGAACGGAACCACAAGAGGCAGGAACGGAACCACAAGGCACAGGAACGGAACCACAAGGCACAGGAACAGACGAAACAGAACGAGGACAAAAAAAACGGAGGGAGGACGAGGAGGCACAACACAAAACGACGCCGACCGAGAGACGACCGGAGACACAGGACGAGGAAAACAAGAACGAACAACAGACCACGCAAAAGACAGGGGAACAGGCACCAGGACAGACACGGGAACGGACACGGGCACGGAAACAGAAACAGGAACAGAAACAAAAGGAGACACAGGAACGGGAACCACAACAGGAACGGGAACCGAGACAGACACAACAGTAGGGAACAGGACAAAACCAGGGACTGAACAGGGCAGAAACAAGGGAACGGAAACAGACACAGAAGGCCCAGGGGGAACAGACACAGACGAGGGCGGGATGGGTGGGAACAAAGGGGATGTAATGTCCACGGAGGCAGGCGGGCCTGCTACGACGTCCACGGAGGCAGGCGGGCCTGCTACGACGTCCACGGAGGCAGGCGGGCCTGCTACGACGTCCGTCTCTTGTACAGGAGACAGCAATCTATGCATCCACTGGAGAGTCTCTTGTAGTGTGAGACTGTTCTGATGCATGAAGGGCGGGTCCGGAGGCGCGGCTACTGGCGGCGTGTCCGGAGGCGCGGCGACTGGCGGCGGGTCCGGAGGCGCGGTGACTGGCGGCGGGTCCGGAGGCGCGGCGACTGGCGGCGGGTCCGGAGGCGCGGCGACTGGCGGCGGGTCCGGGGGATCAGGAGTGCCGCGGGGTGCGGCCACGGGATCAGGAGTGCCGCGGGGTGCGGCCACGGGATCAGGAGTGCCGCGGGGTGCGGCCACGGGATCGGGCTTTCGGGCTGGGGCCCTCTGCTCCAACCTGGAGGAACACACAGATACTGGACCCACTCGGCCGTTCCCAAAGCTCACTCGAGCGATTGGCAGCTCGCAGTGACGCTTGCGAACGAGCCGAGTACCAAAAAACGGGTCATCTGAATGCTCGTTCCGTCTGACCCCGTCTTGCACTGCAGGTCGCTCCTCCCTGCAGTGGCGCTCAAGACGGGCAGACCCAAGGCGCTTACCTGAGCTCTCGACGCCCGGACACAAGGCGGGAAGGCCCTCCGCTTTCTTGCGGGACCGACGAGACGCTCGTGTTCCCTCAGCGCCAGGGGATTTGCTGTCTCCGGCTTGGTGGCGTTGGGACACAGCGAACTCGGGCTGCTTTAAAACAGCCGGAGTTTCGTCCCAACGGAACAACCACATGCCGGAGTCTCGCTTACCTGCTGCGTCCTGTGGAGGCCAGTCTTTCTGTAAGGGGGAGCGAGGAGGCGGACGCACACGCTGAGATAAGCGAGATTTATTACGGGCAAATCCAGGGTCGTGGTCAGAACAGTCCAGGGTCAATGAGCCGACACGTACAGAGTTGGGGTAAGACATAACAAAGACTAGAATCAACACAACCAAAGACCAGGTACAATGAAACAAAGATACAAAGACTGGCAAACGGAAGGGGCAAACACAGGGCTTAAATACACGGAACAATGAGGGACAGGTGATAACAATCAGGGGCGGAGTTACAAAACCAAAACATGAGCACATGGACAGGACTGGGAGGAGCCAACCGTGACATTACGTGTCATGTGTGCGTTTATTTATTTATTTTCGGGGAAATAATGGATGTGGCAAAAATTGCATGACATATGTATATATTACCCATGACAGTCTCTGAGTCTACTTCATATTATAGCTGCAAGTCTCCCATCGTCATATGGATCAACACAATTACACAAGGCAAGAAAATACAGATGCCTGTTTTTGGAAGATGTCATTATCTCAGTCTTTAAAGTGATAAAATGACATTTCTTCTCATACCACGTTTATGTTAACAGCTACTGTGTGTGTGGTGTTTGAGATTTAATGATTTCATTTTACACTGTAGCTATGAGGCTAATGTAGCTAGCAATTATTATAAGCTTTGTACACTGTGATCATGGCTGATTGCCTGTAAAAACCTTTAACCAGCAAGTATAAAAGTAAAGCTACACCTCCTGTTCTAAGATGCTGGATCTAGGCGAAGGTGCATGGTTATTTACTTACAGGATGCTTTCATCGAGAACCTCCCCAATCTGCCTGTCAACTCTGATAGAATACGCCCTCTCATCTTTTTCATGGTTTACACAGAGGTCTCCTTCCTGTCTGTTTTAGCTTTCTCTTTCTTTTTTGTCCACACTGCACGCAGCACACATGCTTGTTGTTTTGGCTCTGATGCAAGCTTAGCCTGAGAGACTAAAGGTTTGACAATTGAAGGTTACTGGTGAAAAGCTCTGTGAACTGTGAAAGGAGCACATACATTTATTATACTGAAGTCCTCCTGTGAAAGCTTATCTCTAAACATCATCTGCTGTGTGGAAATGAAAAACTCTTTCCTTTATTATCGAATATGCCACAATTTCAAAGCTATGAATTCAATATTTGGTGGCTGTTTAGGGCATAATGATGCTTTAAAAGCCCAACATCAGGAATGAGTCAAACAGCTTTTTCTGTAGAAGAATGTCAGGACCTTAAATGCATCACCTTCAGTTGAATTGCTCCAAAACTGAGAGCACTCAACTCTCACAAGAGCTATATTCCACTCTAGAAAGCACTCTTTTCTACGTTTCATGAGGATCCATTTCCCAATACTGATACAAGAGTGGTAAGAGAAGTCTCTCTGATTGACAGAAGAAGTCTTTCTCCAAGGGCTGTGCATCATCTTCACTGATTTTCTGACTCTAGACAGGCACAGAGCAGGGAAAAGGTTTTTTTCTTTTCTTTTTTTTTAATGGAAGCCAGAAGGAACTGCTTTAGGGATGAGAGATTGCTGTACATGCTTTGGATTGTCTGTCTCCCAGACCTAGCCAGTGCTGAGATGTCCTCTGTGCAGGTCAGGCAGACATCCAGGGATCCCCTAAGGTTTCTGGAGGTCTGGAGATTGGAGACTGAGTCATCGTCCAGAGACAGAAAAGGGTCTTGGCAAGGCCTTCGGTCAGTGAAGTAGACTCTCAGGAGACAGGAAATGAGCAGCACTGTGGTGCCTTCAGCTTTTGCTGTCTTGGACTCATAGCTTCTGTGTCTGTGCAGTTTCACACCTCTAACTCTAAAAAATTAAAGGTTTCTAAATTGTTTTTTGCTTTGACAATATCTCCTTTAATTAGAATTAGAAAACATTTAGGCTATGTAGAAGCTCTTTGCACAGAGCATTTCATTTTTTGAAAGCTTCTTTTGCAAACAGATGTTTTTTTTTGAGTGTGTATCTTTTTTTTTTTTGCATTACGTTTTTGTAGCCCAGTCCATACCTGGGCAATGGACAGGAAATGAGGGAGTGGGAGACGCATTATGTTGACAAAGATGAAATCAGACTTGTGGACATCTGACCAGCTGATCTGCTGTTTACCTGCTCATGTGAAAGCAGAGATATGCCGGTCTTCAGATATTGGCTGTGCTAGTACTCTTGTGCTCAGCTGCAGTCAGTAGTTCCACTGAAAAAAGTGATTCACTGGATTTATGTGTTCATCATTTTCACATGAATTAAATATACAACATCATCAGAGTCTTGTCTTTCAGTTTACTTACTTTTGATGATAATGTGCTGATGCAACATATTTTATTCATGTGGAAATTATGTACCCATTCGAATCAAGTAAATCCAGTGCATCACTTTTTCAATGCTGTTGCTGTCATCTCATGTCTTAAGCATGAGTTTTTATCTCTGGGCTTTGGCTGCTATTCAATCCTAGTACATCACTATCGATTGCATATGCCACTGATTCAGAGCAGGCATGTAGTCAGCAGGATAGGCATACTGTATTGCCAAAAGTATTTGCTTGTCTGCCTTCACATGTATATGAACTTGAATGACACCCCATTCTTAATCCATAGGGTTTAATATGATGTCGGTGCACCCTTTCCATCTATAACAGCTTCAGCTCTTCTGAGAAGGCTTTCCTCAAGGGTTAGGAGTGTGTATATGGGAATTTTTGACCATTCTTCCAGAAATGCACTTGTGAGGTCAGACACTGATGTTGGACAAGATGGCCTGGCTCACAGTCTCAACTCTAATTCATCCCAAGTACCATTCTCCTGGCAACCACCAAACCCAGACTTGTCCATCGGATTCCCAGACACAGCAGCGTGATTCGTCACTCCAGAGAACACATCTCCACTCCAGAGAACACATCTCCAAAGTCCAGTGGTGGCGCTTTACACCACTGCATTCGATGCTTTGCATTGCGCTTGGTGATGTAAGGCTTGGATGCAGCTGCTCGGCCTTGGAAACTCATTCCATGAAGCATCCACTGACCCTGCTCTGTCATTTCACATGGCCTACCACTTTGTGGCTGAGTTACTGTCATTCCCAATCGCTTCCACTTTGTTATAATACCACTGACAATTGACTGTGGAATATTTAGTAGTGAGGAAATTTTATGACTGCACTTGCACAGGTGGCAACCTATCATGGTACCACACTAGAATTCACTGAACTCCTGAGAGTGACCCATTCTTTCACAAATATTTGTAGAAACAGTCTGCATGCCTACGTGTTTGGTTTTATACACCCGTAGCCATGGAAGTGATTGGAACACCAGAATTCAATGATTTGGATGGGAGTGAATACTTTTGGCAATATAGTGTATGTACTGTATAACAACTAGACTACTAGTATTTCCATATGATCGTCACATTATTAGTTTCTTTATTTACATAGTTGAAAAGTGCAAGCGCCCCCTGTGTTGTGTGAAAATAGTGAGCTGGATCAAGGGCAATCTTCTAAAATTACTAAGAATAAAATTGCGTTACATCACCAGATTTAAAAGTATGTAATTCTGAGATGCAAGCCTTCATCATGATGATTTACACAATGACATTTACATTGACACACATATATATATATATATATATATATATATATATATATATAGTCAGTTACCAATTGTGCAAGTTCTCCCACTTAAAAAGATGAGAGGCCTGTAATTGACATCATAGGTAGACCTCAACTATGAGAGACAAAATGGCAAAATGGGCAACACGGACTTTCAACTCCCTCCAAAGGTTTTCTATGGGGTTGAGATCTGGAGACTGGCTAGGCCACTCCAGGACCTTGAAATGCTTCTTACAAAGCCACTCCTTTGTTGCCCTGGCAGTGTGCTTGGTATCATTGTCATGCTGAAAGACCCAGCCACGTTTCATCTTCAATGCCCTTGCTGATGGAAGGAGGTTTGCACTCAAAATCCCACAATTCATGGCCCCATTCATTCTTTCATGTACACGGACCAGTCGTCCTGGTCCCTTTACAGAGAAATAACCCCAAAGCAGGATGTTGCCACCCCCATGCTTAACAGTTGCTATGGTGTTCGTTGGATTCAACACAGCATTCACTCTCCTCCAAACACGACGAGCTGTGTTTGTACCAAACAGTTCTACTTTGGTTTCATCGGACCATATGACATTCTCCCAATACTCTTCTGGAACATCCAAACACTCTCTAGCAAACTTCAGGCGCACCCGGTATGTACTGGCTTAAGCAGGACTGCAAGATCTGAGTCCCTGGCGGCGTAGTGTGTTACTGACAGTAGCCTTTGTAACGTTGGTCCCAGCTTTCTGCAGATCATTCACTAGGTCCCCCCGTGTGGTTCTGGGATTTCTGCTCACTGTTCTTGTGATCATTTTGACCCCATGGGCTGAGATCTTGCGTGGAGCCCCTGATCGAGGGAGATTAGCAGTGGTCTTGTAGGTCTTCCATTTTCTGATTATTGCTCCCACATTTCTTCACACCAAGCTGCTTGCCTATTGCAGATTCAGTCTTCCCAGCCTGGTGCAGGTCTACAATCTTGTTTCTGGTGTCCTTCGACAGCTCTTTGGTCTTCACCATAGTGGAGTTTGGAGTGTGACTATTTGAGGTTGTGGGCAGGTGTCCTTTATACAGATAACAAGGTCAAACAGGTGCCATTAATACAGGTAACGAGTGGAGGACAGAAGAGCTTCTAAAAGAAGAAGTTACAGGTCTGTGACAGCCAGAAATCTTGCTTGTTTGTAGGTGACCAAATACTTATTTTCCACCATTATTTGCAAATAAATTCTTTAAAAATCAGACAATGTGATTTTCAGAATTTTTTTCCTCATTTTGTCTCTCGTAGTTGAGGTCTACCTATGCTGTCAATTACAGGCCTCTCTCATCTTTTTAAGTGGGAGAACTTGCACAATTGGTGACTGACTAAATACTTTTTCCCCACTGTGTGTGTGTATATATATATATATATATATATATATATGTGTGTGTGTGTGTGTGTGTGTGTGTGTGTGTGTGTGTGTGTGTCTGTGTGTGTGTGTCTGTGTGTGTGTGTGTATACACACAAGAAAATTATTCTTTTATGCAATAACTGAAATCATAAACTGTGATGGAAATAAAACTCTCCCTCTCTTCTCAAGCCTGCTGAAAAAAGACAGCCTTTAGTAGTCTGGCCATCTGGGCAGAAAAAGGTCAACGCCCCTTCAGAATCTTGATATCCCTTTTAATATTAGAGTTTGGCAGAGAAATGTTCTTTTCCTATTATCTGCAGCTTGCACAGTCTCTTATGAAACCTGGTTAACTCCTAAAAGAGTTGAGCCTCACAATTTTCTCACTCTCCTCATAACTACACAGTTTACATGTTAGCTTTATAGAAGCTATTTTAATATTCTTATAGAACATAACTAAGTTTGGCCTACAATGAAAATTAATAGCATATTGAGAAAAAAAAATACATGAGTTTCATACTAAATGAAAGTATTCAGGTTTATGGGATATAATTAAAGTGAAAGAACATAAGGGTTATAATGTTAATGGATTATAGATTTTAGTGTTGTATATATGTAATAAGCAGTTTGATCCTTTTTTAACATTTGCTTGTTTAGCTATCTTGGAAAAGTTATTTCGGCACATCCCTAGCAGTTTTCTCTATCACCACAAGGCTGATTGTCATCTTACACTGTAATAATTAGTTTGTAACCTAAAAAATCTTGCTTCATGTGGTTTAGTAATTTAACTGGTTTCATTCAACTCAAATGCATGCATAGGATGAAACAACGCAAAGCAAAACCTCAAACACTTTAAATCAGTCTCTACCCAGTTCCACTTTTTATAGCTTGCAGCAAATTTGACTGCACCACTGAGTCAAGTTTCACTGTTCCATCCACAGAATCCGCTTCCTGCATTCTGCAAAATATCATCTTTAGAAGGATTATTTTCATGACAGCTTGAAAGAAATGCTACACCATTTTGCCAAAATCAAACCTGACTTTGTTTTGACAAAGCAGAAACTTGTGTGCCAGTGAATTTTGATAATGGTGATTTTCACTGTCAATCAAAGCTCACAAAATAGCTACTCACTCTCACTTACTGATGCATAAGAAGAAACTTGCTGGCAAGCGAGCCTGGATCACTAGCATGAGAATTTGCAAGGTCTAATCCATCTATTAGAAGTGAATATTTTTGAGAAAGTAGGTCTGTATTTCAGTCACAATGTGATCTAACTCAGGCAAGCATTAGTAATTCTTTTGGCACGCTTTTGGAAGTAGCTAGGGAAGCTGCAGTTTTGATGTTTGAGAAGTGATAACAGCTGTTGTTTTAAACATAGGCTCTTGTGTTTGGCCTTGGTGTTTATGTATTTTTCATTAGTTGTGTATTGTGCATTAGTTGTGTATATGTGCTTTTTTCCCCCTCCTGAGAAATGTTGAAGCTGTCCCCCAAGGGTGAACTTAATTGATGGGCCTCTGCTAGTTTCCACTATTTTTAGTGCTTTGTAGCCTTGATTGCTAATTAGCATCGAAATTGCTGTTTTAGACACTGGGGCTCGTAACACCTTCTGCTTGGCAACATGAAAAATTGCAGTTCAGGTTTTGCCTTTGTTGCTTTTGCACTCTTGCTGTCAGTCGTGAATGAGCACGAACCTCCCGTGTGGTCTGACACCACGAGGATGGACAGTCCTATTAGGCTGTTGCCGTCGTGGATAGACTGAGAGTGAGGTGACTGGATTAGAGGTGGAGATGCAGCAGAACACGCCATGATGGCATGGGATAAGCAGAGAGGAGCATTTTCTAAAGATCTTTCTTTATCTCTGTCCTCCTGTCCTGCTTAAAGTGCATGATTGGTTATGTTTCTGTCTCACAAAGGCTTTGTGTTTTTAAAGTCTGTCTGTTGGTCTGTGTTTGCGGACATGATATTAATAAAATAAAAAGACAAAAGTCATTCTGAGTAGAATTCGTGCTGCAGCCCTTGGGCCTTTCTCACTGATCTGAGCAGACAAGATAAGCATGAGCAATATGACTGAATCTCCTTCAAGCCAGCCAGGCAGAGCCACAGGGAGTAATCGGCATACTGCTGATACCTATCCAGCCCTTCCAGATCTGTTGTAGCAGCCTGAAGGTGGGTTATGGATTGGGCAATAGAGTGAATTTTGAGCTGATTTCCCTGGACGCTTTGCCCAAGTGGCCTCCCAGCCCTCAGCTGCCCTGGTGACTGTGAAAAGCTCTGAATCCTCAGTAATTAATGAGAATGGCTCCTCTCAGTGGCTCAGAAGCGCTGATATTGCCCACTCTCCATCTTACTGATACACTTTCAGCACTCCTCTAAGCACTTTCTTCTGTAATTTTTTCTCATCCTACGATGCATTGCCTCAAGTGTCTCCAAGTCTTAACTTCAGTTTGCGTGAGATGTGTTCTAGATAAACAGCTTCTCTCCATTTGGAGATGTACAGTGTTACACTGTAGGACATTTTCACAGAATGGTTGTTTATGTAAACAGCATTAATCTGGATAATTTCTCCTTTCCTCTCCTCACACAGCCTGTGTACCCGCTGAAATGGTTTCGCTACTGTAAGTCACATCATCAAATCTTAAAGCTTTCTATATGTTGCATCATTAAGCTCACACATAAAAAACAGCAGAAGCACAATACAGAAGCCTGAGTCTAACGGTCTAAAGGTGGTACTAGATTATCAGATGAGTATTTATAAAGAGCATAATACATATGTATTATATATATAAACTCAAAATACTTAAACTACCTAACAAACTTTGAAACTAGGGAATTGATTTATGTCTTACAAATGGAGATGCCTCCACTGTCCTTCCTTAGCGACCTTCTACTTGACAATCATGAGCATTTCTTTTTGTTACTGCTTCATTTGCATTTTAATTTCTCTGTTATTTGAAGCCTTAACACAATAGTTGATGTAATTTTGTACAATATGTTCAGATTTTAATTTCCATTTCCAGTTTCTGAGTGTAGCAGAAGGTTAGAAGTCATATAAGCAAAATGAGATGTTTTATTTGTATTAAATACACTGAAGTGGAAACAGTGTATATGAAATGTAAATTTTATGTAATTACATTTCCTCTTTTCTGTAACTTTAAACAGTCATTTTTACAATTATTGTGGCATATCTTTCTTGTCATAATTATTGTTTATTATATTTTAAATATTTTAACTTGTAGCATGAAACATAAAGAACTAACTTTACACAATGTATAACATGTAAAGTATAATGCAGGAAGGTACATAAACTGATACCTGAAGTATGATATGCTCACTTTGCTGAAAACCCTTATAATTTGCCATTAGCTAACTATGAAATTTAAGTAATAAGATGATCACAGATTGTAGTCTTGTGGATCATCATGACAATTCAGGGTCTTCTTAAAGCATGAACTGGCTCTGGTGAAGAAAATTGTTACCCATCCTTCACAACAGCCAGTAAAACTTTAAACTAATACAGTAAAAGCACTTTGCCTTCAAAAGCAGTCTTCATAAGGCCACATGACATCTACATAAATTCTTTATGGCCACAGTTTTGGACATATATAAATATTTATAATGGTACAAAGTTATAAAGTCTGTGTAGTTCCACCCTAGAAAATGTTAGGAAAAATTTGGAAATTAATATCACCTGACATAAATGTTATGTTAACTTGACATGAAGGCTGGCAAATGCAACCTTCATGACCAATGAATTCTATTGGAGTAATTGTAAGTTCATGTAGTTCTGTGTTGGTTCTCATGAGGTGCATATGTGGGTGTCATGTAGCCTTATGAAAGCCAAATGGACGTACTAAAGTGTTATCAAACAAAAAAATCTTAACATCTTCAGACATCAGATCCTCACTGTCCACTTCACTAAAAACCTCTACCTTTTACTCCCACTTACTGGTCATTTAATCAGAAATCTCTGCCTTATTTATCCACTAGATTTACTAGGTTTACAGTTGCATAGTGTAGCCCAAACTGTAGCCTTTTACCTCATTCATTTTTGGTCCATTTCTGATTGCAGGACTGCAATTGGTCAATTGCTATTTGGGTGGTGGACTTTTCTCAGCACAGTAGTGACGGTGATATGGCAGAGTATGTTGTGCTGGTAAGAGTATATCAGACATAGCAGTGCAAGTTTTTACACACATCAGTATCACTGTAGAACAGTAGTCACCAACCCTCCTACTGGATATCTACATTCCTGTAGAATTTTATTTCAGCCTTATCTGCACTCCCCTTACCCAACAACCTGAAGTTAATGTGATGGAGCAGGAAGTAAGTAAAAAAAGTAGACACTATAGGAAGGTAGATCTTCAGGACCAGTGTGGTGACCACTGGGCTAGAGGCTGGCTAACACAAATTGTGCATCAAAAGATGGGCTACTGTCTCTAAATGTACATTTCCTAAATGGCACTACAAGGCAGGGGATCCTAGTAGAGTGGCCAGTGAGTGTCTCTATTTGTTCCTTTCACCTTGCCATTAATGAGAACCAGTCTTACATTAATACTTGAATTCACCACTGTGCCAATAGAATGACTCTATGTCGAGTCAGAGTGCATTTGAGGGCTGTGTATAGAGCTTTTTGTAACTGATATTGCAGTCATTTTAATTCTGATATGTGAAAAGTACCCAGGCCTTTAAATGCCATTTGAGCATAGCCAGCTCAAAATCAAATCTGGAGAATTTGTCACACTCACTGGAGTGGCAAACTTTGCTCGTTCTGTAGAGGCTGATTCATCCTCTTATACATCATAACAATTTACAGTCATCACACACGCTACAATTCCATGTCGGTGTCAGTCGGAGAAGGTTCCAGGAGCACTGGGAAAGGGGTGATACCATGCAGGTGGACCGAGTCAGGGCCAACTTTATGCATGAGCACATTCCTAGCCAGCCAGGTTCTGAGCCAGTGACACATGTGTCAAAGGCTTAGTGCACCATGGCCCACGCCTCTGCAGGCCCAGAGCACAGTGCGTTACGCAGTTGGTAATTGTTTTTGTAATGTGTTCCAGTGTTTGTTCAGCTCATCTCAGCTCTCTCATGGGTCACAGGGGTCCACACTTACATGTGGAGATATTTTCAAGGCATTGCCATTTTCATGCCTGTATCCGAATACATTAACTCAATCTCAGGGAAACATGAACTCCCTTTTTTTTAGCTGCTGCAGGGGTAACCCAGCTATTCCACATAAGACACAAATAGACTGAATTTTAGATGTGAATAAGGCGCTCATGTTAAAATGTGCATGACCTGCTTGTGATTGTGTTTTTAAATCGATGATGAACAACTCAGTGAAATACAGACATAGCATTAATAAAAATGCTCAATCTGACTATGGCAACAGTTGAACTATGACAATAGACAATCCATACATGAAAATGTTCTGTGTACTAGGGAAGAAAACAAAGTCTTACTGCTTTGATTCCATGTATTTTAAAAATGTAAGGGATAAAGCCAATGTAGAGCAGTCCCCTTTCTCTGAGGGACAGACTGAATCAGGATAAAACACATCCATATATACAGTGTATAGTACAAGTTATTCATTTTTCAGATGTTTCAGTGAAGTTTAGATATAAGAAAATCCACTTGCATATGGAAGAGGAAAGTCCAAGGAAAATAAGTGGAAAAAACAAAAGTAAAAAAATTATAAAATAAGAGAAAAAAACAGAAGGACTCCTAATGACTGTGCAAGACCTGGTAGACCACAAAAGCTGTCACCATCACATAAACAGCACTTAAAGCTTTTTTCTTTGAGAGGATCAAGCTCCACAGTTGCTTCTGATCTGAAAAAATCCACATTAGCATTTTCCCAATGTCAGAAGTCAACTTGAAACTTGAGTCTAAAATGATGTTTAGATGTTGCTGAAAAAAATGCCAATCAAAATAACGGTTTGGCCACCCCAGTTCCCAGACCTCTCATTAATCATTTAAGTCCAAATTAATGTAATTTGGATAAATGTGGTAATTACTTGGATAGTGTAGCAAAACTGCAACCAATGTCTAGGACTGAACTTTGGAAATGTGTAAAATGTTTCTTTGAAAAATTGAAAGCAAGTTCTAAAAAAGAACAGAAGCTGTATTAAACTTAGTGTGGTTAGGTTTTTGTGAATTTTCTGGTAAGTACTTTTTCTTTCCTGACCCTAAAAATTGAAGAACTTTAATTTAATGACCTTGTTGAAAGGTGAAAATGCAGTGCTATCAAACTAGATTAACAATAGGCAATGTTTATAATATAGTTTCAGTATAATTGGATTTTAGTCTATATTTACACATTTACACATTACACATTTGTGGTTTTTAAAATTGCTTAAATAATGGAAATATTGGGAAGAAATTATATCCATAAAATCACTATTCATTATTTATATGATTTTATATATATATATATATTTTTATTTATTTATTTATTTATTTATTTATTTTTTTTTTTTTATGTGGTGTGTAACCGTTCCATAGCACCATAAAACCTTAAAATCGTTAAAAACATCCTTTTAGTGAAAACAAGACTGAACAATTGCAGCTTATACTTAGTGAAATGTACGACCCAATATTTACAAATATTTACAAATATTGGAAATTAATACAATTTCAGTTGGTATTTTGAGTGCATGATAATAATATCATAACAAGAATTCATGGTCATGTGATGTCAAAGTATGTGTACTTTCAAAATAAAATACCCTTTTTCTGCAATTAAATAGGAAAACATTAATTTTATTTTACTGCTTTTTAATAAGATTGAAATAAAGTAATTACTGCCATGTGGCAACACCATGCAATAGAGGGTTAACTAGTGCTTCTCTTATAGGGAGTCAGAGTCAGGGGTTTTCACCAGTGTCAGTTGCAGGTGAAGTCAGACATTTGTTTTGTCTGGTTTTAGTGGAAGGCCTGAGTTAAGTTTGTCTGAGGCACCATGGCTGTGGCTTGTTTTCCTCTGAGATGAATTGGTGGGGAGATGAGGCCGGGCAGGCGCCACTGTCTCAGGGAGACGATGAAGAAGAGATTCATTACCCTGCTGACTTGCCTATTGGGCCTCATTATTTCTTCATCTCCATCACCATGAAGAAGAGCAGAAACTGCTGGCATTGGTCCTGTCTATCCATCACCCCCCCCCCCCCCCCCCCCCCCCCCCCCCCCACCACCCTCCCCTGCGGACAGCCCAATCGAAAAAGAGCAACACCTGTCACTGATGAAGACAGAGGTGCAAGAGTGGAAAGAGAGCCATGCATGAGTCATGGACTTTAGGAAGGTAGCATTTACACCGTTTACACTGCGTAACTGTTGTTCTGTCTTTTGCTGGACAGGAGCTCTTTGGGTTTCTTTTAGCTTTTTTAACTCACTCCAGAGTAGTAAATAATGAGATCAGACGTTTGGGGCATGGATGGGGGCTAAATCTTTGACTAAATCTAAGACTTCTTAGTCTTGGACTAAGTTGCAGTACCTATTGTCTATTTGAAAACTGTTAGTTTGTTGTTCATGACTTTCATAGTTCATTCACATGACTTCACTGCTTAGTCTGCCACATGTGGCTAATTTCAGGGCACGTTCATTCACATTAATGCCAGATTTGAATCACTTACACAAACGTGAAGTATCCAGTTAGAAAGATATGATCTGAGCAAAAAACAGAATTGAGACTTATAATGTGAGTATACATTGTAAAAGACTGAGCATTTAGAGTGGTGCATTGTTTTACTGTAACATACCAGAAAACACAATGCAGAGTGGGAAGTCTACACTTCTAAATATGCACCATAAAAGTTTATGTAAATTACTTTAATGTAAACCTTTCGATTATAATGTCTTGCTAGTGATTCATTCAGGTGATAATTTCAAATCTGCCCCACAGTCATTTGAGCCACATGCATGTTCCCACTGGCCATAGTGCAAAGTGTCAGCATGTGGAGCTGGAGGCTTCTGTGGGTTTATTTTACAGTGTTTCCAAGAAGGATAAGGAGGATAAGGCTAATTTTTATTATTGGATTAATTTCTGACCAAACATACAAGCTGATTTTAAATGGAATTTATGTCATTGAGCTTATTATTATTATTGATTGATTTAACAATATTATTGATTGACAACAATAAAAGGTGACTGAAATGTGAAGGATATTTTTATTCAAGGGTGCTGTTGCTCAACATAGTATTTTGACACCAACTCTTCAAATGTCTTTGCTAGATCATGTTCAAGATAAATGCAACAACACCACTGAAACATCACATTGTTAACAAAGAAGAGTAATTCAAAAGATGTGAACATTTCATGAAGAGTGGAATGAATGGATCTTTAAAACCTTTAATCCAATGGTTGAGATGTAAACTCAGCCATGAATATGTTTAAAAATATGTCTGAGGCCAAAGCCTTACTGCAGAATTACCATAGCATGTCTCAGGCATGAGGCAGCATATATATGATAGTATTTCATATTTCATAATTTTTGGTGCTGTTGCTTTTAGAGCCATTAAATGCTTTAGATGTCTTGGTTCTTCCCCCACCAGTGTGAATAATTCTGGTTTGGTCAGTTTTTGTAGAATGGCACATTTTCACATGAAAGTGCTCTGAATTGTTTTGTTTGCATTTTAAAGATTTAATTATGCAGGTATTTTGAAAAATATATGGAACACCCCCTTAACTCCATCATTGTTTTGGAGGTTTTCTTATGGCTGCAACATTGTGCATGTGGTTTTCAGTGTCTTCTGTTTTTATTGTACTGTTAGAGTAGACAACTGCAGATTCATCCATTCTTCCTAGTCCTGTGCACTGTTATTACAGCTTCATGCACCACTTGTAATCTGCACTGTAGAAATCACTATAGTGCTACACAGTGCGCCTCCATTCTCAAAATATTCTACAACCTACATCATTATATTCCATTGTGTTGTGTGCACGGCAGGTCAGAACATGATTGTGTTGCCCTGCAGAGATGATGAGGGAATGGTCCTGAATCCTCTCAGCTGCAAAGTAGAAGCTGATTTTATTTAATGATGATGAGTCGGGTAGGTGACCTCACTGGCCTGGCTGAAAGATTAGTGTATAATACACCCAAATGTATAAACACCCCCCACCACACACACACACACACACAGACACTCTCACACCCAACACATATACATATACAATCACAGTCAGAGAGGCTTTCAGGTGAAAAAAGCCTGGTAAATTATTCAGGGCTTGTTTTTGGAGCTGCTCAAGAGCATGCCAAGCAGAGGCTGCAGTAGAAGTGCCAGCATGCCCTTCTGAACTACACACTCACACCCACAGGTCTTGGGCTGCAGAACTTTCACTGCACCCCAAATGCACCGCCAAAGCTACAAACAACAAAGATGATTAAGCTCTTTACTTGCAGGTGCAGGTGAAGACTCCATTAGTTACAGTCTCAAGTGAATTTTCCTAGTTTCAGATAGTTTCAGCAATGTAGCAGTGTCTCTACTAACCCTTAGAAGTTGCCAATGATATCAAAAATGGAGCAGGTATGATATAAATCACCACATAAATAGACAAGGACATGTGTTATTCATTTTTGCCATGCATTTGTTAGTGATGCACCAAACTGAAGATTCTTGGCAGAAAACCAAACTTGTGTGTTCTAACCAGAGAAGGGGGGATAAAATACAAAATAATTTTTAACCTTAAAGTTAATTTCAATTAAATTTAATTTCGTTTGATTTTTGTGGCCGGTGCCAAATCTGTTTTATTTGCAGCCAGATTGACCAACAGCTGATTTTTATTAGCCATTTCTTAAAGCTGAAGCTCACACTGTGCACTTGACAAATGTAGAACTGGCTGTTGCACATGTTAATAATAAATCACCAAATTAAGCTGATAATAATTGAGTTGATCTGTTTTTGAGATGTACTTTAACATTGAAAGAACATAATTACCCCAATTGATAATCAGACAAAAATCAATCAAGTGAAGTAAAAGAGTTTTTCATCTGATATCATGTGATGCACACCAAAATAGAAGAAATCTGTTGTACTTAAAGTATAATCCCATATTACTCAAGTATTTTGAATCACAGGTTCTTCTGGCTTCTGGCTGCATCTATTTGCATACTAGGCGTGTAATTCCTCTTTTCCTCATTTTACTTACCACCCCTTTGTTGTCTTTCCTCCTATGCTATCTTTCCTTGGGGGGACAAAGTTTAGGTTAATCACCAGCTTTATAAATTCTGGCACCACGTGCTCTGTTGCTGTTTGACTGGGCACTTCAGGGACTGCTTTAAACCCATTCTAGTAAAATAGGTTGGGTCAACATAAGTTAATTTAACACTTTTAAATAAAGTGCAACAGCCTTTAATGAGTTGGGTTGGAAATTTGATGGAAGTTTAGCCAATTTCAATCTGCTGATTCCCACCTTGCATTCATAATAGACTCATGGAAAAGTTTGGTTACTCTGTACAATCTAAGTAACTGGAAATTGACCCAATTTTTGTTTGTTTTGTTGTGTCTCTGATTGATTGATTCTGATTTTTCACCCTCTTGACAGTATGCTTTGCTGGCATTGACATTTCCATGGTCCTCATGTTGAGCAACAATCTGCAGATGCAAATGCCACATGAAGAATCCACTCTAGACCTTATGTTGGCTTTGTTATGCATGACCTAATGATGCAATGACACACAGATGGCCAGGAACAGCTCAGCCAACTGGACCAAATACAAATATACTAAAACAGCCTGTAATTCCTGTACAGTTCACCCAATAGACACCTTCATATTAAACATAGCTTTCTGTAGTTTAACTATTTGACATGTAAAGCATGCAAAAGCTACTCAATGTAGTCTATAAGTAACTGGATATTAACATATTAGTTGTCTGTTTTACTTGTTTTGATTTATTCTAGTTTAGCCTTACAATGGCCTTTACTGGCACATTATTGGTCTTTATTTTGAGAATCCACAGCACAGTATGTGCAATGCAAATGCCACATCTAAAATCTAGACCTGTGTTTGTTTTGTTATGCATAAGCCAATGGTGCAGTGAAACACAGATGGCCAGAAATAACAGAGCCAGTGGTCCAACTATTTATCTAAAATGGGGGCTATGTAGGAAAAGAACGGTGATTTTTACATCATTTACCCAATATATACCATCAAATTAAAGACATCATTCTGCATTTTAACCCCTTGAACCCTATTCGTTATTCATGTATTAATTATTTGTTTAGTTATAGCTGGCCTAGGGATCAAAGGGATCAATTAAAATCATTAACCCTGCCATAACTTATATGCTAGCTACTATAAAGCCAATATATAGGGTTTAAACCCATAAGGGTTTAAACCACAGATGCTGTAGTTATCATCAGTAGTAACTCAGTATTAATTCTATAACTCATTGAAACAAGCAGAAAAATAAATATTCTAATAGAAATATTTCATCATTACCTTTATTGGATTGTGGTTAATTGTATATCTTCTATTTGCTTATTCTGTCTGATTCTGTTTCTCAGAATAGTCATTCTGTCAGGTCATCTTAGAATATTCTGTACTTTTCCTGTAACCTTGAGGCTTGGTGGTAGAATATATCTACAATTGATGTTTTCTCCCACTTCCATTTGTGTTTGTAAGTAAATAGAATTGTACATTATGTACAATTCTATTTACATGTACATTATTTCATGTAGTTAATTTCCAGTCAAAACAGTCTTTGAGTACAAGTTGCGAATTTTTGACCACAAGGAAAATATCAGAAAACATTTATTTAACAGTTAAATGCAATATTCATTGTTGAAAGTATTATTGTTCAGTCTTTAGTGTGTCCATTCTTTGTGTTTATTACAGCTTCCATTCTTTTCAGGAGACTTGCTTTCAGTTTTTCAACAAAATCTCCAGGAATATTTCTCCATACCTCTCCCCTCTCTCTCAAAGATGAAAACTTTAAGTATTGGTAATCTGATGGGGACAGTTTCTTCCAGGTCTTGTTAGGAAATATACTTTTGTCTTATATTTTAATCATTTGGGTTCCTGTTTGAGGAACTCCTGTTAAAATGCTTTTTTACCGCAGCATCTATATATGTTTGGACTGGAAATTAAATGAATGAAAGGTGGTCTCTGACTTTTGCACAGTACTGTAAATTAGAAATTGCTATTCACTTATTTGCCTTTTACTTTCATCATGCAGGGTTATTTTTGTTTTTTATCTAATCTTCTCAGAAATACCTCCTTTCGGAAGCTTTGGGAACTGTTTTTGTTGAGAGGACACAGCTGCGACATTGTTTTTAATATTGGAAGCATAAAGCGGCAGTAGATTTCACAACGGTAAAGTGGACAAATTAAATATTGTTGTAGTAGTAATAGTAGTAGATGTTTTATTTTGAGTATAAATTAAATAAATGAAAAGGTGGTCTCTGATTTTCACACTGTACTGTAAATTAAATGTACAGCGTCCTCCACAATTATTGGCACCCCTTGTTAAGATGTGTTAAAAGCCTTAAAATAAATAGTTTTTATTACAGAAGCAGTAGAAAATGTAACCTTTAACTCAAGTGAATAAAAAAAATTCTTGACTAAGAAATCATTATTTTTTTCTAAAATCACCTGTTCCACAATTATTGGCACCCCTAACAATTCCTAGAAAATAAATGTAATTGAAGCATTTCTGTCATTTCTACTATAGTTTATAAAGTTGATCAGAGTATCTAGGAACCTTTAATTAGTAATTCATCACTTCCTGCTTCCCTGGGGAATAAGTATGACGTGACACAGAGGCCTATTTCTCTTATCCACTCTTCAACATGGCACCATTCAAGTAATGCAGATGTGTGTCGACCTTCATAAGTCAGGCAATGGCTACAAGAAAATTGCCACTCACCTACACCTGCCTATATCTACAGTCAGAGGAATCAAGAAGTTTAAAACAACTGGAACAGTGGCAAACAAGCCTGGACGAGGACGCAAGTTTATCTTGCCACCACGCACAGTGAGGAGGATGGTAAGAGAAGTAAAAAGTTCTCCAAAGCTCACACAGAGAATTGCATCAAAGAGCAGCATATTGGCGTCACAAATTCTCCATAACAACCATCAGGAGCTATCTACATGCCAACAACCTGTTTGGGAGGCATGCACGGAAACAGCCTTTTCTCACTTTCAAGCATAAACGTAAATGTCTGGAGTTCACTAAGCAGTACTGGGACTTCAACTGGGACTGTGTGCTTTGGGCAGATGAGACCAAGATAAAGCTTTTTGGCATCAAACACTCAAAGTGGGTCTGACGTAACACAAAAGATGAGTATGAGGAAAAGCACCTCATGCCCATTATGAAGTATGGGGGAGGATCATTGTTGCTGTGGGCCTGTTTCTCTTCCAAAGGCCCCGGGAACCTTGTTAGGGTGGCATGGCATCATGAACTCTTTGAAATACCAGGAGCTGAAGATGGGTGATCACTGGGTCTTTCAGCAAGATAATGACCCTAAACTTGGCCAAATCTACACAAAAATGGTTCACCAGACACAAAATCAAGCTCCTCCCATGGCCATCTCAGTCCCCAGACCTCAACCCAATTAAAAACCTGTGGGGTGAGCTGAAGAGGAGAGTGCATAGGAGAGGACGCAGGAACCTGGATGATTTAGAGAGATTGTGCAAAGAGGAATGGTTGAAGATCCCTCTCTCTGTGTTCTCCCATCTTGTGAAATGTTATAGGAGAAGATTGAGTGCTGCCTTGTGGGCAAAAGGGGGTTGTACAAAGTATTAACATCAGGAGTGCCAATAATTGTGGCACAGATGATTTCATGTAAAAGAATTATTTCTTAATGTGGGATTTTTTCCCCCACTGAATAAATGCACATTTAATAGAAGCCTAAGAACACATCTTAACGAGGGGTGCCAATAATTGTGGAGGGCACTGTAAATGCCAGTAATTGTGTAATATGATTCTATAGTTCCATTTGAACAATATAGCACATGTAGGATATATACCATATATAACGTATAACTCTTGCAGAATCGATCTCATAGTAATGGTCATTGAACTCCAGTGCCCTGGAATACAGAAGCAAAACAGCTTGAATGGTGTCACTGGATAGTACCTAGTGGACTTCATTGTATTCATCATTACAGTTTGTGTATTACTGTGTAAATAGATGTTATATATAGTGGTGCAGAGGTCACATTAGGGTTTCTTCCAGTACTGGTTTGAGATTTGAGGTTGTGTATCTTTCTCAGAGAGTACGCTTTATTTATTTTTCAGTATATCGCAGATATGTAAGTGGACCAGTGAAGCAGAAATATCTCACCTTTGCTGAAATGATCACTGGCAGGTTTGTGTTTCTCAATTGCAGTTTTTTTCTGTCTCTCTGCATAATCTTTTATTTATTGGTTCCACTCTAACACTTCTCTCAGCTAGACTAATGTATTTATCATTATGCCCCCGTAATGGTCCCTCCATGAGATATAGACTGCAGTGCAGGCAGGTAGTACAGAGAAGGAAAACTTCAAAAGAATTTTTCATTATCAAAGAGAGAGACACACTTCAAAATCCATGCACATGAATAATGGAATAAAAAGGGCTGCATCCAATAACACCTCCAATTAAGGGCACAGGCTCTGCTTTTGTGTTATTTCTTCTTTCTTTTTTTCCACTAAAGTGTATTTGACAATTCTATCCAGGCTGTGTTGTACTATTATTGTAGCTATTGAGGTGCTGCGGTATATGCTGATGTGGCCGTATTGATCTGCTCCCTCTGTTCGTGCGGTTTGCCTGATTCATAATTGCAAAGAGAATTATGTAATTTCTGGCTGCTGTGCTCCTTTATAAAGCATTCCATTCTATGCTGATAAGTCTCTTAGCAATGGCAGCTTTAATTTGCAAACTGATAGCTGCACGGTATCTGAGCGTTAGACAAAGTCACTCTTGCTCGGCGAAACCTTGCTGCGAACAGACACTTAATCTTGCCTTTGCCCGAGTCACAATTTCAGCAGCCAGTCTTAATATGTGAAATCATCCATCTAGGCCTGAGAGAAAAGGCCTGTTTGCAGCTCAACTGGGAACATAGGTTCACAACTTTTGCCCCTCCCCCCACCCCACCCCAAACCCCTCTTAGACCTTGGAACATAGACATCGCTGCAGGCTGTTTTTAGATCTCAGGGCTGAGGGGGTGATGACAAAGTTGTTGCCCATCAGAGCTTAGTGCCAGGTAATAGCCTTTCCCTCTAATACCTCACCTCCATATCTCAGTCCCAAAAGCTCTTTGGGAATTAGCCTGGTCCGCCTCTCACAAGCCACAATCGCAACCCCAGGAGCCACTCTATGCTATGCATCACCTCATTAACTGTACATCTGGTAAAAGACAGTTTGTAAGTTTCCTGCCTTCCCGTCCCTGTTTCCAGCTTGGAAGCAAATTGCTTATCTTTGCCTTAATGGGACTATTTTTACACGGAAAGCTGCCATGCAAATGTCACCCGGGTCACCAGTGCCGCATGTAATCAAGCCGGGACAGTGATTAGTGCCACACAGTCAGGGTGAATTTAATTCCAGCCCTGTGACACCTAGCACTGACAGCTTGATGGGCTTGATGGGCTTTTTTCCATAATGACTGCTATAGATTACACGGGAAAAGAGCGATGTGTTTGATTAAGCTCCCAGCCTGCTCTGCATGGAGTGTCTACATAGGGTATCCCGTGGCCAAATGTGAGGAAAAATCCTCTAGCTTGCAGTGTGTTAAGGATTACTTAGTCATTGTTTTTAGAGGAGAAACGTATCCTTCAGTTTTTGGCATGAAGTTTTCTTCAGTTGAGGTTACAAAACCGTCTCCTTTTGTTATGCCTGTCAAAGTTAACATGCTAATGTGATAAATTAAGGGGATTACTAGTTTTAACATTGTTAACACATTTCCTATATAAAGTAACTTGCAGTAACTTTTACATTCCTGTGGATGAATTGTGGCCCACTCTCCTTTGCAAGATTCTTTAAATTCGGCTACATTGAAGGGTTTTCGAGCATGTACTGTCCATTTAAGGTCTTGCCACAGCATCTCAATTGGATTCAAGACAGGACTTTGACTCACCCACTCCAAAACCTTCATTTTGTTTTGTACAGCAGGACAATGATTTGATTTGCACACAAGCAAGTTTAATTTGTGAGCTGAAGATGGACATTCTCCTTCAGGATTTTCTGATAGCAAGCAGAATTCATGGTTCTATTAATTATGACAAGTCATCCAGGTCCTGCAGAGGCAAAGCAGCTCCAGTCCATCACACTTCCACCTTGTTTGACTGTTGGTCTTTTGTTCTTTCAAAGAATGCTGGCCTTTACGCCAAATGTAACAGGACCCATGCCTTCCAAAAAGTTCCACGTTTGACACATCAGTCCATAGAATATTATCACAAAAGTCTTGTGGTCATCTAGGGCCATGTAGGGATGAACAGTAATTTATCTTCAATAAATTAAATCATTGCTTAAAATAGCATTTTGTATTTACTTGGGTTGTCTTTGAATAATATAAAAAGTAATTTGATAATCTGAAACATTCAAGTGTGAAGAAATTGGGAAGGGTATCATGGAATGGTGTCATGTTACCATTACTGGTAGTTACCATGACATTATCGTAACACTGGCAATTACTGTGTTAAATGTCACAACAGCTTATGTCACATTCTAATTTTTCAGTGTTGTGTGTGGGAGTGAGTGGGTAAACAGCACTCTGCAGGCCAGAGCAGTACAAAGTACATGTTAAGAGAAATCACAGAAATTAATGATTGGCCTAAACAAAGCAAAACAATCAAATTCTCTACATAATTAAATGAAAAATGAAGTTATTCTAAAGAGTTGCAAAGCAACCAATTATGTGAGCAACACCCACATTCTTGTAGCTTACAGAGATGGTGGAGCTGCCCTGCAAAATACCAAAAATAACCTGTGGTTTAATTTTTGCTTTGTGGTTACTGGGAATAAACAGCATTTGGTGAAGTTACTTCACAGTGAGCCTGATGATCTAGACTACCATGATGTTTCAGCAGACATGTATTTGTGAATACATTATGTCAAGTAATGAATATTTGCCTTAAGAAACTGACATCTTGCGGTTGTGGGTGGGAGCACAATACATGATTCCAATTTTCTGTAGGAGCAGGATGAAATCTTAAGGGAGCAGGTGGGGGTGGGTCCAAAAAGACCACTGCACAAACCCAGACTTGTACTCTAGTTAGCTATCAAGAGATCAAAGATGATGGTCTGTTACGACAGTTAATGCTAATGGTATCAAGATACTGTTGTATTACTGAACAAATCTGCTGTGACATGTTGGTCATTAATTTGTAGCAGGGTTTATGTAAAATGCTACTGTAGCACGGCATGTGCTACCGCGGGCTCAAGGAGGACGCTGGAGGCAGGATTCACGGTTGGCACCAGCGTCCTCGTGGTCCTCCTCCCGCATCCACTCTCGTGCCTCGTGTCCATCCGGGGAGCACTCGCGGCTCTTTCCTCGGCATCCTTGCCGAGGTTTGTCGCCACTGAGGCCCCGTCTTTCTGCCGGCTCTCTCGGTCGTCATCATCAGGGCCCGGGTGGCGGACGCATGCCACAGCTACTAAATTAACTAATTTTTCAATTAAATACATTTTTTTCTTTTGGGTCAGATTTGTGTAAATAAGGGGAGAGCAGGGTACAGCCTAATGCGAGGTAAGATGCAACATTAATATTTTATGCAGTTAAACAGGTGTCATGTTTTTAGTTCTCATATTCCCATTTTCTCATGTTCCCATATTTTGCCAGCAGTCAGATTTCTCAAGATTGAACCTGAGGTTTTCATATGATAAAAATAACTAATGCAAAGTGAAATGTTACATGATAAACTATAACATAGAATATGTAGCAAACTAGTGCAAGGTAAAATGCAACATGAATATGTAGTTAAACAGTCATATTTTTTAAGATTGTGCAGGGCTGAGGGTCCTCCAGGACCAGAGTTGGGAACCACTGGTCCACAGGAAGGTAGTTCTCCAGGACCAGAATTTGTGACCACTATTTTAGGCTCAAGCTAGTTAAGTTCGTTGTCCTATAAAAAGACTTCTTAAAAGGCCAGAGTCTGGCAACGGGTCTAAAATTATTATACACTTCTATAACCTAAGAATAGCTCAACCAGTTTGCATTGAAGACCCTGCCTAAGTATGTAATAGGCCTGGAATTCTAAGGGGTTAACCTAGAAATTTACGTTAAAGTCTTACTCTTGCTTTTACCAAAATGAGCAGAAGCACATACTCTAAAGTCAGTAGACATGATGGTCCATTGGGTGCTTAAGGGAAACTGCACAGCACCTTCAAGACTATTTTAGGCCTGTGCACACTGTAATGTCTGCATTGTAAGAAGACAAGCAAAAAGCATGCTTTTTTTGCTTACAGCCTCGGAATTTAAGCACAGAAATCCATCAAGCGTGACTTCTGCTTTGCATGATGGGTAATTGCGCAGCACCGATGTGGGCACTTGTAGCAACATAAGATTGATGGTTGTTGGAAGGAGGTTGGATTTTGTTTGAAATTCATCGTATTTTTAATCCAATGTGCACATTTACATATTTACATATTTATCTTTGGTAGCTCCCAGCGCCCACTTGCTTTTTTGCATATGCCTACCTATAAATAGCCATCTGACAAATTGTGTATGCTGCATCACAGCCACTCACACACTAACACAGTTAATGGATATACCAAGACCCGTTCCAACAAGACTGTAATGCAGCAACGACGTGCTAAATCCTACATCCATCCCACTTCAGTGGCCCGTTCACGTGGTCAGATATTTGAGTTTTTATGTGACTGTCCTTGTTCTTATCCGGGCTGTGTAATCAAAGATATTAGGTCAAATAGGAATGGTGCAAAGCGTGCCGATAAACTTCACAGTCCCTCCTTTCTGTGTAATGAATCAGTGTATTTATTTAAAGCAATCGCCTCTGCCAAAACGGCCCCACTCTATCGCTCGCTTCTGAGCGCGTTGCCGTCGTCTTAAAGGTAATTGCTCCTACCTGCGTGGCTGTAATGGATCCTGGATGAAGTATTGACCGCCTCTAGATTTTGATTAAGGGGCTGTAGGGCAGAACGTGCCTTAATGAAAGTGAGGAATCAGCATTCTGGTGGGCTCCCTGCACTCCTTGATTAGGCTGGGATCTTCATTCACCCTTAGGAGGGAGAAAAGGGGATGCTAAATTAAAGGGTGCGTTCGCTGATTAACATTTTCAACGTGTTCTGTATTTCCTTTCTAAATCGTAATGGCATGAGCGGAGGATGTTTATTAAGACGGTTATGGGCTCCATGGCCAGGAAAAAGGTCAACACTAATCATTTTTGATTCCAATTCAATGTGTTTTATTCAGTGGTCATCTGACTCTTCAGCTCCTGATTAGAAGGCCTGTTGAATTGATTGTGTCTTGCTCTGAGTGGAACCCAAGGGTTTCATCAGGTTCAGGCATTGCACAAATGGACAAGTGTAAAAAATATGGTTATGAGGCAAGCATTAGCGAATGAAATTACATCAAACTCATGATAAATGACATTTGCCAAGAGTTAATGTGGCAAGTGCATAAAATTATTAACTGAAGATCCATTTAAATCTAGGCAAGCACATGCTCGGTCAGGCCTAGAACCCACATCACACAGACAGTCTTAATAATTGAACTTGTGAAGTCAAAAGGCCAACCTCAATTGACAAGAATCTGAGATGCTTTTTAGAGGATAGAATCTGATAGTTGATGAAGGATGTAGGTTAATGTATTGTAGGTCTACTTTAGATCTCACAGTGTCCACATGGTGTCCTAGCTGAAAAGATAGGCATTGCAGGTCATTGATTAAGAAATGCAGTGTGCCCTTGGGGAGGAGGGTAAAAATAGAATTGGAGCCTGGCAGCTTCTAAAATGATTTCTTTTTCTTCCTCCACTGGAAAAGCCAATGAAAATTCTGAGTGATTTGCCCCATTGCAACATTTCACTTACCATCCCACCTGCTACATATTTGATGTAGGTGTCTGCTGCCTTTGGGCATAAAGGAAGTATTACAGTGGAAGAAATGTGTTTTTCTCTTTCTGGGATTTCAGACCCAAATCACAAGTGTGCCTTATCATTCTGAGGAAAATATTTCATTTTACAAACCTCTATTCCAAAAAAGACGATTGAATTAAGTTGAAAATGGTAGAACAATGTCAGATGTCATATTTTTCCTTAATGTATTGTTTTTATGGAAATGTATGCTAACTTTGTTTGATGTTGACATGTTTACTACTTGCATCACAGAAGCATGTCTGTTTTAGCATCTTGGGTCTCAGTCATACAGAGAATTGGTTTTCAGCCTTGCCCTTTATGCACAGGAATCTTGATTTCCTAAATCGTTTAATTATATTATTATCACCATATAGGATAAAATAGCTAAAATTCTTTCAGTTGCTTGTTGAGAATGTTGTTCTTAAACTGTTGGATTATTCTCTGGCACATTTTTTGACCAAATATTGAGCCTTGAAGGCCAGGCTAATAAAGGACCCTGCTTTTCCTGAATGCTCTATTTATCCAGAAGCATAGTTGCAACACCTGTTTAAGATGTTCCTAATTTTCCAGTGATCTTCATCTGAAATAGCTCTTTTAACATTTTTTCACAGTTTTAGGTTTAGAATCAGCTGTTAGTTGTGGTTTTTTAGTACAATTTTTAGTACAATTTTTAGTACAATTCGCTGCTTTCTAGTTTTATCAGTATATCACATACTATCTCAACATTTTTTGGAATTAGAGTTTGCATGTTGGGGTACGTCTAAAATGTGAGATGCTTTTTACACCCTTCCACGAAAAAGAACCTTAGTAAATCTGTGAATGTGCTGTAAATGGACTTGGTTTAGACTGTGTTATTACTTGATGATTTCCTTGTGTTAATTATAATTTCACACGTCCATGGATATACAATTATACTAACAATATAACACTAATTACATCCACCATGGTGGTTTGTTGTGAACCAGTTGATAATGGTTTATGCTGCTAAAATGTTTAGTTTGTTTTTGCCAAAGTCATTTTGTACACTGTGTTTTTCTGTAGTGTAAAACAGAAATGTGTGTTTTTATTTTTGCTCAGACTTGGATGACCCGGTAGTGACAGTCCATCAGAGTATAGGAGAAGCAAAAGAGCAGTTTTACTATGAGAGGACAGTCTTCCTCCGCTGTGTGGCCAACTCCAACCCTCCGGTCCGCTACAGCTGGCACAGGGGCCGGGACGTGTTGTCTCAAGGTTCTGACAAAGGTGTGGAGATCTACGAACCATTCTTCACACAGGTAAGAGAATTTTCCTGGCTAGTAAAGCTAAAGTTCAAAACTAAATTGTAGAATAGAGTGCATGTTCTTCCAGAGTCAGGTATAGGTGCAGGAGACAATACAAATGCTAAAATGTTTGAACACATTACAAAGGCTTTAGACATCTGTTGTAAAATGCACTATAAAATAAAATTGATTTGAATAAAAATAGAGAAAACGCAAAGGGTAAATGTCAGCACACAGATTGTTTGAGCTTCCACACTTTTTATTGGTGCAAGATTTCACTGTTTGCACACCAGTGAATTGGATACAGCAATAATGTAGTGGTTTCTTGATAGGTGAGTAGAATGTCTATTGTATAATTTGTGTATATCAATTTTGTCATGTAAAGCTGATTTAAAAAATGTGGGAAAAAGCGATATGAGTTCAATAAAATCTACACTCTTACAAAGATGGATCTTTAAGGGTTATTTAGAAAAGAAAATAGTACTATAAAGACCATTAACACCCAAAGAATCCTTTGCATGATTGAAGGGTTCTTTGCACCATGAAAGTTTCCTACAGAATGTACTGTAGATGGTTCTATATAGAAATGTTTTGAAAAGGGTTCTATGTAGCACCAAAAAGGGTTCTTCTATTGTTACGATGTCAAACTTGTAACAATAGAAGAACTCTTTTGGGTGCTGTATAGAACCACCTACAGCACATTCTCCATCAATCTAAAGAGCACTTTCATGATGCATCATTCATGATTCTTTATAGAACCATTGTTTTACTATAGAACCCTGAAAGAACCATCTTTTCAAATAATGTACTACAAATATTTGTAACACCATGAAAGTGACATTTGATTATTTTGCACAGGCCTAAGTGTAAAATTTCAAAAACTTCACCAAAAGAATGAATTGATTAAAGATTGCAATCTCATAGACTATTTGTTCTCAAAACTAATTTGTTGCATTGGAATGAGGCTGATGTTGTTTTTATAGTCCTCAAACCCAGCTTTATGATTTTCATCCCAATAACACACTTTGATTTTACTGCATTCCTACACAGCTGCCATAGATTAGCTATGGCAGTATTGTTGAATTGTGTTAGTGAATGTAGAAACAGGCTACAGGAAAAAGGAACTTTCAAAATGTTGCAATACATAAAGCAACATGAGTCATACAACTTGATGAACCAGAAACCATTACTATGTAGTCATGACCAAAATCAAAATCTAGCACAAAATCAGATATAATGCAAATATCTTTAATGTCATTTAATCTACTAATCGTAGATTTTCACTTTGTTTGTGTAATGAATTACATTTTGAGGAATAAAACATAAATAAAAATATATTTCACACTTTATTGCATAGCATTTTTTATTGCTCTTCTGATGAAACAAGTCAATATCAGGCCTTCAGCAACAGGTCAATATCAGGACCTCAACATTAATTCTGTTCTAAACATGGTTGCATGCTCTCATTATATCCAGCAATTAAAGACCACCTCGCGCTTCCTTTACACAGTGATAGTAAACATGGTAGCACACTGAACACTCCTATTCCACAAGGTGACACATTTTGCTAAGCATGGTCAGGAATGCTTTGTAGCTATTTTGGCACTAGATTTTAATGCATTAAAGAAGACAAAGGCAAAATCTCTGTGTACCAGACAGTGTGTTACATTTCATGCAGTCAAATTCGATGAAAATCAGCACCTCAAGTAGAGCCAGAGTACACAGCTTTAGTACATTATTCGTCATTAGCGTTTTACACTGCAGTAAGATTCAGCAGGAGGCAGCAGAACACAGATAATCAGGTAGAGATGAGTAGAGAAAGAGAGCGGCATGTCACGAACAGGCCAGTCAGAGCTTTCCCTGCATTCATTCTCACTGCTTTCAAACAGACACACTGAAACACCGAGGTGGCATTTCCAACCCAGCATGGGAATGGCGCTGGTAATTAGCCAAGAGGAGCATGTCGCTTCCATTCGGGGCCTCTCGCCTTTCTTCCCTCTCTGCCTCTGTCGCCTTCCCCGCTGAGAGTTTTTCCGAAAACAGAAAGATCAGGGGATGCATTCGAAGCCTTTTCTGCATTTGTTGTTTTTGTGTCTCTAAATGCCAGCTTACCATTTCACCCATGGGGGTGGCCAGAGGGGAGAAAGCCTAGCTGCGTTTACGCGTGTCGAGCTGGGGGTGGAAGGGAGGCCTTGATGTCACTGGGACCAAACCACAAATTCTGAAATCTTCTCTAGCTTTCAGTCAAACTGCTGGGTGTCATAATGGCAATGGCCGCGCTTATGATTCTCTCTCTGTGTAACACTCATCCTGAACCTCCACAGAGACCTGCACTGAGAAAAGTGGATTTACTTGATTGAAATGTGTACACCATTTCCACATGAGTACATCACCTAGTGTTGTCAGTGTTAACAAATTAAGAACATGTTAACACAATGTGTTAACACCAGTGGTAGTTCTACAGCTGCTCACATGCTGTTTCTATGACTTCTTCAGAAATAGCTTTTAAATGTCAAGTTCCATCCATGGTTTTCTTAGTTAAAGCAGTTATTTCTGTCTACTCTTATGCTGTAAATTTATTTCTTACTGAAGTATCATTAACAAAGAACACATCAATGATGTCAGCAATATCAGTAATTTCAGCAGGGGCAGCTAGTATAAGTGGGCTAGAGGGGCCCTCTCTTTCAGTGTAAAAGGGCATCAAAATAAGGTTCCAATTTTGGTATCCACAGTATTTTATTTTACACTGTTAAAAATGGTCACACTTTATTTGGATGGTCCCCTGTAGTTGATCTACAAATGCTTCAATCATTAACAAACTTTCTGGTGATACCGTTATCAACAACATTGTGGTAAGGGTGAGGTTAAGGAGTAGGTGCAGGCTTTGTCTTGAGGTTAGGGTTAGGTTTAGGGTTGAGGACAGATTAAATTAAACACTCATCTTTAAGTTTAGTTGCATTTATTAAATATTTAGTTTGATGTTACTTAAAGACATACTGAGCATCCACAAAAAGTGTTACCCAAAAAACAGAACAGAAGCTGATTCTTTTGGACTCCTGAGGACCAAAGAACAATAGCATCATCTGTGACTCTCAAATGTACTGTATCAAATATGTTGTATATTACACAGAGTAAGACGCACCCTAGAGTCGTTACCCATTTGAGCAAATCTTTGATGCTCTCAGTTCCTAGCTAAGCCCTTACACATTCAATACAGTCGGTACTCGTTGAGACAGGTAGGCCCGCTTCTACAATCTGATTGGTTGGGACACCCTCAAACTCTTTGCAACATAATTTTGCTTACACTTTCAAGTTGGAGTATGTAATTCTATGGCAATGTTTAATGCAGAAACATTCTTATTTGCTTTATAAGAAGTATGTATTCACCCAATTGTCAAAGTACACTGTTTTATATCTTATAAAGCTGAATTACTGCAATTAAGGCATGTGATTAATCACAATTCACTATTTTTATCTTTCAGTTTACTTACTTTTTCTGATAAGTTTGTGGAAGTGATATACACATGTGAATCAAGTAAAATCAACATGTCCTTTTTTTCATGTGTTCTTACTGCATTTCATTTTCCTGTTGTCTGTTTCTCTGTCTTTGTCACTTTCTGTCATTCTCCTTGTGTTTGTCCATTACACTCTCTTCCTCTCTCTCTCTCTCCCTCTCTCTCTCTCTCTCTCACTCTCTCTCTCTCTCTTTATCTCTATCTTTGATATGTCTCCGTCTCTATCTCCTCCGCTCAATCTTTTGACAAATGGATTTTTATTCCGGTCGAGTTCCCGTCAGGGCCTTGGCGGCTGCTTGCCAAAGACAACACGCACTCCGATATCAGCCCCAAACAGGCTGAGAGGTGACAGCGAGAGAGAGAGGCGCAACTGCTTTAATAGAATTATGTTGGTGGAGTTGGATGATCATGTGGAAATGAAAGCAGCGAATGATCTTACTTCTGAGGCCCAGCACGCCGCAGTCTGTCTGATATTCTAATCTGCGCTGATGAGTGGGGAGCCAGATCAAAGACGCGTCCCACAAACTCTGCCGCTTCCGCCTCTGTCTGCTTTGGATGTGGAGATACTCAAAACGTACAGCGAGTCAACTGGGCTATAGACCCCCCACCCTTCATCAACAGAAATCAGCAGTGCAGCACAATGCAATCCAGCCGGCAGTTATCATTTCATTTCTGTGAATTAAAATCCCAAATGCTGGCTTTGAAAGGAACTGTAGTGCTTTGCTCAGTCTTCAGTAAATGTTATCAGCGGCAGGCTGTCTGTAGCTGTAATTAGTGTTCTGCTCATGAGTGGTCGGGCTGATGTATTTGGGCCTGAAGGAGAGCATGTCTTAGCTGACTCACCGAGAGGACGTCATTAGCCTTGCACGCGGAATGGATCAGCACATATTTACTCACATGGTTCCTTCAGAGGGATAGTTAGCTGATTATACACATCAAATTCTATGTCGTCATCACTGGGAGAACATTTTTTGACGAAAGAATGATTTTATTGCACTCTGCGGGTCCACAATTTGGTAAAATTTTGACTTTTTGTAACGTCATCGAGTCAAATCAGTTCAGCTTTAAACTAGAAGAGGTGGGGCTGTAGGAGTTATTGTGTCCCAGGTTTTACTCAAGGGTGGTAAGTTCATAGGAACATGAGTCCCAAAAGGTATTTCAGAAAGGCTCACTGGCATACACATACACTGAGTGTGAGCAAGCTAGCTGCTATGGCTACTGATCTAGATGGGATTTACAAACATCTGGACAATAGCAGACCTGACATGACAAAACCTCTACAGACATCAGCAGCTGAGGAAGATCAATGGCTACCACTAGGGCTGCAAATTCAGCCCTGTAAAATGTCTGGACACTCAATCAGTGGCTTTATTTTTTGGGTAGCTGTGCTCACAATGCATTCTAAACCACATGTCAGTTCAGCTACAGAACCCAATCTTCTCAGTTATTGAGTTGTAGTGCTGTCTAGTGCCCAAACATGTCACCAACAGTGCATTTGTTTCTATAGTCTCTCTGCAATTGTTTCTGGCTGGCCTGAAACAATCATGGCTGGACTGGATAAACAAGAGCATTTAGAAATGGCTACCATATATAAATGTTTGAATTCAAGGATGTTTTGTGTTCAGGAATGTTTTTTTTTCTCCCTGGACAGAGAACAATTCAGGATAATTCAGGAAAGTCTCTTGAACTGAACTGAACTTTCTGAAATGAGTTTACTCAGTCAAAATCTGCTCTATCATCTCTTAGCAGCTTTTGATTTCAGTGGGATAAACATGTGGTGATCAATCAAAAGAAAAAGAAAAAAACGTAACTCATCCATTACATGCAGACTTCTATAGCGTTCAATACACGTAGTGTACATGGAAAGATGATCATATACCTAGACAGCCTGGAATATAGTCTTCTGCTGATAAAATTCAGCACCTAAGTTATAACAGTTAGCAGAAAAGCAGTCCAAGTTACTTTGTGTGTTAGTTTTTCAAGCAGTGTTTGAGATGGTTAGGTAGTATGTTAACACAACTTAAGATACAGGTTCCTTTTCCATTAACTTGTTATAAGGTTTAACTGGTAAGATAAAACAATATTTTTTTACAGTGCAGAGAACCGACTGTGTGCTTTAGCTAATCTGGTAACAGATTCATGGGGGAAAATATTTTATGTGATTTATTTAAAAAAAAATCATTAAAAATGTCTAAGTCAATAATGGTCTTTAGGAGGGCTGCAGAAAGAGATAAATAGTCCTGTGGAGTGAAAAACTGATTGCATATTCTCATATGTCAACATCTATCTTTGTGTATCATTTGGATATTTCAGGCTTAAATAGCCTGTAGCCACTGTAGAGTTCAGTGTGCCTTACAATTTCAGGCAAATCTCTTTGCTTTTGCTGTCTGACAGTCTGGCAAGATACAAAGGGTTGGTTAGTAGTTGACAATTATTAAGGACTGCAAATCTGCTCAGTTTTAAGTATTGTTTCTCACTCTGCACACCTGCGTTGAGTGTTGGCGTTTTATGGGAGCGTTTATGTATCAAGCTACCACAATGCGTAGTAGAAGTTGTTGTTTTCAAAAATAAAACTAATGGAGATTTTAGCACAAATAAACATGTGAAGTGGTGGGCCAATTTGAACCATTCTTGTATTCATCTTCCAGAAGCCTAAATTTTGGAATTGTATCAGTCAGAACAGGGGTGACACATCCTTTTAACACTATCTTACCTAACATATTGTCAGCAATACATTAAGAGACCTTCGATTTGTCCCCTTTAACTCATTAAAATCTGCCCTCAGAGTATGCATGTGGCATACATGAAATGTAGCCCAATGCAATTGAAGCTTTCTGTGCACTACTGTATTTTCTAACATTGCATTACTTAAGAAAACAAAGTGCAGGGCTGCTTTTATCTGCTTTGTTGCATCCATCCATCCATCCATTTTCTAAGCCGCTTCTCCGCCAGGGTCGCGGGGGGGTGCTGGAGCCTATCCCAGCAGTCTTCGGGCGGAAGGCAGGATACACCCTGGACAGGTCGCCAGTCCATCGCAGGGCAGACAGACAGACACAGACAGTCACTCACACCTAGGGGCAATTTAGCACGTTCAATTGGCCTGACTGCATGTCTTTGGACTGTGGGAGGAAACCGGAGAACCCGGAGGAAACCCTTTGTTGCATCATATTCTTCAATTTTCAAAATTTTCATCCAGCTTTGATAAATTAACCCCTTAATGTCCAGGACCCAAGGTTATATTACATACTTCTATAACCTAAGAATAGCTCAACCAGTTTGCATTGAAGTCCCGTAGTAAGTGAATAATAAATCAAGCCAAAGTTTATCTAGATAGCACTTTTTACAACAAGTACTGTCACAAAGCAGCTTACAGAAAATTCCAGGTCCAAGCCCCCATGAACAAGCCAATAATGACAGTGGCAATGAAAATCTCCCTAAAAACAAGAGGAAGAAACCTCAGCTACGATTGGTGCAGTACTCTGAAAAGTTGGAGTCTGCAGCAGCATCAGGAGAGTCAGTTCATGCAGGTGAGGTTTGAACAGCAATAATAAGCATTAGTATGTAATCAGCCTGGAATTTGAAGTGGGTAACTCAGCAGTACACCTTGGCGTTTTCCATTTTAACTAGAAGATAAGGCTTGTGCATCTATGTTATACATAGTAAAATATATCAGCTTGTAGAACTGGAGTTTTCTGTATTCTGTGTGTTCTAACACTGTGTCCTGTAAAAGAAGCACAAGGCTGCCCTTTATTGTTGGATGAACCGCAATCTCTTTGAGTTTCTGATAGTGCGCACACATTCAGAATGGAATTCAGATGGCTAAGGGTGTGCTATTGATTTGTTTCATCATAATAAAAGGCAAATGAAGTGTGAAGTACATTCCTCTGAATTTGCTTTCTTGCTCAAAATAAGTAATTTGTGACACTTTCTTTACATATCAAAATAAATGTGATAACAGAAAAAGTACATAATTAATAGAGAGGCATACAGTTCTCGCACAAAACTGCATAAACTCAGTCACTGGGGCAGAACAGGTTGTGGTTTCTGTAAATTAAATTGGTAAATATAATTGTACCATATTCTAAAGAATTTCTTTAAGTGTTTAAGTTGTTTTCTCACTTGACTCACTTGACAGGCTTTTATTTACTATTGTTGTTTTAAAAATTACATTTACGAAAAGGTACAAATATACATCATACACATGAAAAGTATGTTTTAAACTCATTAAAGGTATTGTTGGACCTTAAGGGTCTAAATATATATTTAATGGTACATTTACATTGTTTGTACCATGGGAGACAAAAAAGGACCAGCACAGAACTCTTTATTTTTCTGACAGTGGATAAAAACACAGAAATATCTGCTTTTTGTCTTAACATAAAGAGATTAATTGCTGTCTTGAGAGATTCTGCTGATAGTGGATACAACATGCTTTTGAAGAAATTGTTGACTTGGCATGTCCCAGTAATTTCTCTAGTGTCTTGTTGCTGGTAAATTGGCATCTATTCACTGTTGTTTCAGGACATTGGCACGAAGAATTTTATGAGCACCACAAAAACTCTAAGCTGGAGCCAAAGTGAAAGTGTGCCGAAGGAGTACTTCTTACTGAATGTTTCCACAGTAAATATTTTAACCAAAAAAAAAAGTATATATATATATATATATATAAATATAGGCATGTCACTTAACCAATTCTACATACTTTGTCAGTCCCCAGATTGATTAACTACTTTCAGCTTTTGAGTCTCTCAAAATGTTCAATCACGTACATGTAATTCATGATGACCCATGAGTATGAAGTATAAAAGGCCTGTGATGAATTCATTATGAGCCATTGTCATCTAGTGTGCAGTAAACTGTGAGAAAATTCCTTTCAAGTGGCAGTCATTAGGATAGTGTTTCTCAAGCCTTTCCTTGGGGCTTGGTGAACAGTCTACATTATTACTCTAACCTAGCCTCAACACACTAGAACCAAGCCATTAAAACATTGAATACCTGGTACAGGTGTACTGGGAGCTAATTTAAAGCATAAAATCTGGACTTGCTGTGTGGCCCTGAGGACAAGATTGAGGAACACTGCATTAGGACACAATTCGGTTCGCAATTCTTTTTGTGACTCTGGTTTGCGGTATTTTCTGGTTACACAATTGCGTAATTAGTTATGTAGCGAGTTTGATATACATTTGATTAACATTCTACAATAAAAGGTTTAAGTATACACTTCTGTCATTTTTTAAAGTATTTCAGTTTTTTTTCCCACTTTATATTCAGTGTCTCCAATAGCTGTGTTGTTACACAAAAGAATACATTCAACCACAGTGTAACTTCTGATGTATTCACTGTTTCAGCTGGATTATAGTGCATCTTACATAAATACATGAAATTTATGTTTTACTTATGTAATGACACAATTGCATCTTGATAGTAGCAACAGCATATTTTCTCTTATGTAATTCCGCATATGCAGTATGGTGAAGGTAATTACATTTCTATGAACTGTTATTTTTCTAGCAAGGGACACATAATATGACTAAAATTTAGAAAAGCTAGCATTTCTTGTGCATATTCAGTGTAAGTGCAGTGTACATAAGGACTGTAGGTAATTACATCCCTGATGCAAATAGAAAGGCCATGTTGGGGAAGGTTTTTCAATTACATGTGTTATTACATAAAAGAAACGATGACCTTATGACACAAGGTACACGTGTGTAAATACAGGAGTAAAAACTGAAGTTCAGACATTTTCATTTACTTAAGCTGTACTACTGTAATCTGTCTGTAACAGTAAACACATCACCACTAGTTTCATAGTTGTTGTATGTATTGTTAATGTGTAACTACTTAATTATGTATTGTTAATGTGTAACTACTTAATTATGTATTGTTAATGTGTAACTACTTAATGATTGTTTTTAGACACGTCATATAAAAAAGACAAATTGAAATATGAAAAAAGAATAGAATTGTAGATTTGAACCTGTTAATATAGAGTGTAATTAACACTTGCATTGTGTTGTTAATACCTAACTACACAGTTATTAGAGATGTAATATAAAGTGGGACCTCTTCTTTACATAGAAGTTTCCTGCCCTCAAAACAAGTCATCATAATTGCATGATAATCATGCAAATATATGTTCTATGCCATGTAATTATTTAATATTACTCCAAACATGGTCTTTAGAAAGAGAACTATACTGTTATTTTTAGCAAGCCAAACTTAATGCCTGATTTCCAAGCCTGGTAATCTCTTTTAAATGTTAATATTGAGCCCTGAATACCAGAATAATGTCACGTAATCTAAAGGTTATTTTCTGTTAATCCTTTAAAGCTGTCGCACACAACTTGGCTATTTCTGCCATTTAATATGCTCTTTTTTTATTGCACTTAAGTCATAGTCTTAGATTTAGTTTGTGCCACAAATGGAATGTAACGCATGAAATGTGAGTTACCCATCAGACATGTTTTACCTTTAGTCTGAATAAACAAGACATGTGCTTACCAAGCTTAAATTAACTTATTTAGGGGAAAAAAATCACAGTATATTCAACCATATAGGAAGCTGCATGCATCTTTAATGTAGTGATGGAAAACACGCATAGCACACAGAAGAGCATAGAAAGCTCATACTGTACACATTTGTGAACATGCTCCTGCTGTTACTCCTCGGTCAGCAGATTTATATGACAATCCATAAAATTCTTAGACTAGATCACTGATGAGATGTTCCTTTCAATAGGGTTAAATGTGATGGTGGTTTTAGAAGGTTTGGAGCACCAGGGCACACATTTGCAAACTGCTCTCTGCCTTTCGCTCTGAGCTGCAGGGGGAGACTAAAATCCTGAAGCTGAAGAACCTGAGGCCCAAGGACTACGCCAACTACAGTTGCATCGCCTCTGTACGCAATGTGTGCGGCATCCCTGACCGCAGGGTCATCTTCAGACTGACCAATAAAACAGGTCACACACTTTCACTATAAGATTTCATATATCAACCTTGGTCATGGACTACCCCTGCCCTCCACAGTATGCTGTTCTCCTTGCTCTAACGCACCTGATCCACCTTATTACTTCATTTATAAACCTTTTCAGAGCTGAATTGAATAGGTTAGAACAGTCAAAGCAATAAAATATGCATGGGAGTGGCATTCCAGGACCAAGATTTGAAACCGAGCACCAAAGCACTCAATTGTTTGGGCAAATGAATTTGCAGTAGGTCATGCATCATTGACATAATGGTATATAGGCTACTTTCACATATAGTTTGTTTTCTAAACTCCGCTTTGAGACTTGAAAATGGAAACACATCAATTAGCCAGTAATTGAAGTCAGTCAATAATAGCTAGCCTGAGCTTTATGTTTGTATTCTTTTCACAGTTAAACAAATTCATTACTCTCATCCTGCCTATTCTTGTGCAGACAGCTGTGACTTTTTTCATTAGCTATAATGGAAGGGCAGTACAGAAACTTAGCCTTTTACAATGCCGCTGAGAGCATCGAAAACGCATGTTCAAATACATCAGACAATACATGCAGGTGTGACAAATGCACTACATTGTTTGCATCCAACAAAAGATTCAAAGTAACTTCATGGAGGGGTTATGCACGGAATCCATTTACATTTGCAATTACATTTGCTGGACCTTTGAGAATTCATTTGTACCAGTTGGCAGTAAAAAGCAACAAAATAAGTGCATTTTTTACATGTGGTTAAATGAAGGTTTGGATTACTTTTGAGAGTGTTAAAACATCTGCGTTTGAGAATGCTGACTAAGCTGCTCATCTTCCTCACTATCTGCAGCTTCCCCGTCCATCAAGCTGCTAGTAGAGGATCCAATCGTGGTGAACCCTGGGCAGACGGTATCTTTGGTATGTATAGCTACGGGTGGCGAGCCCCCTCCCACCCTCACATGGAGCAGCACCTCAGAGAAGCTCCCTGAGAAGAGTGTGGTGAAGGATGGCACCCTCACACTGCCAGCCATCACCTCCGAGGATGCCGGCGTCTACAGTTGCATTGCCAGCAACAACGTAGGCAATCCAGCCAAGAAGTCTACCACAATCATCGTACGAGGTATACATACAGTTAACCCTACATTTCAACTCGGAATACACCAATCAGTCTTACGAACACAAGTTAAAAAAACACTAATAATTATCATGCTATCATGCTCATACCAAGCTAATACCAGGACACCATGTCATGATGTTTCTTTAACCATATGAGGTCTAGAATTATTATTACTGTCCTGATATGGTATTTAAATTTAATTCCAATGGCAAAATTGCTATGTAAGCATATCATAATGAGGCCCAACTTTATTGGGCCCCTTATTAAACACTGAGACAATTACTCAATAGTACTCCCAGAAAGATCTGTTTTCTAAACAGCAATACAGCCCTGTGTTTATCTCCCTCTTATTCTTTAATGCATCTTAACCATGCATTTTTGGTGTATCTTTCTAATTTTCTTGCCTATTTTAGAGGTTTACAGTTCCACCCTCTGGTTAGGACTTCCCCAAACACACAATACCGCCAGCATTAGGAAGCTAAAGGCAAACACAAGCTTCCTCCAAGTCATGTGAAGTGCCATTGCATCTTTTCAAACTGTCGCTAAAGCATTGTTATTGAACAGCTCAAAGTGCTTGAAGGAGAATGCTAACTGCCAATTCGGTTACATCAGCTAGGCATAGTGGAAAGAGAGTGAGGCCAATTATGCTCTCTTTGATTCCTGGCCATGGATGGCTGTAATATCACAGGGGATTGGTCTCCTGATGACAGAGCCAATCATTTAATGCACATTTTAATGCACAATTACTGTATTTTGCCAAATTCAATGTATTGGAGATGTACAAATGTGACTTGTGAAAAAATGTATGGCAACATTTTATGTTGTATGTTTTGTTTTTCCCAATATGTTTAAATCAGCAAATAAATAGAAACTGTGCATTAAATTAGAAGAAATTGCTATATTTAAGTGTCTTCCCTTTCACATAGAAAATAAACAAAATGTAATTTAACTAGGAGTGGTAAGCTTTGCATACAACTATATGCTTACAATCTTAGAGGTAGTCTACATTAAACATTTAGGCTTAGATTAGATTATTATACAGTCATTTTTTTCATTAAAATTGATTTTTGTATGGGAGAGGTGAGGGGCATTCTCTTTTTTGCATTGAAGCCCATATGATCCTAGTTACACCACTATACAATTCTATAACTACATAGTTAATTATAAAATTAATAACATTATCAAATATACATGTGATTAATTTACATTTCACATCAGCAGGTTCAAACCTGCACTTCTGAATTTTTTTCAGTCTATGAAGTCAAAATGGGGTCTTTTTCTCTTCTGCAAAACAAGGCCATATTTTAATCAAGATAAAATATCTCACAAATATGGCATCGGTTCACATTCTGTGCTTTCAAACAGAGTTCTCTGCTTATGTTAATGAATGAATATAATTGCATACTGCAGTTACATAACTGATTATTTTAATATTCTGTTTACATTCTGTTTCAACATGTTTGATGTGCACATTTTAATTTTGTCATTTATGTTGATGTTCAGAATTGACAACCATGATGAAATGTGTAACATGTATTGTTTGAACATTCAGAATCTGCATTTTTCACAGAATTTCCCCCCAATTGTCTTAATGAGCTCTGAGTGAGAAATAATATCCAATTACAACATACTGTTCTAGTTGCTAATGACAACCGTGGCTTCTAATGTTGAACTCAGGCTCTTAGTTAAAAAGATACCCATCCCACTTAGAGATAAACTAAGAAAAGGTTGAAAAACACACTCAAACACAAAAAATTAAATATATGATGAATGAGCCCGGTTGCCTCCTGTTACCTCAGGCTAATACCAGGATAATGTCAGGCCGTTCTATACATTCTTCTTCATTTGAATTATGACACATCCTATGTCATCTATGTTAGAGGATATCAAATAAGCATACCTAAAAACAAGATCAATCACAGGGCACCAGGTTAGAAATGCAATTTTAATGAGCTAAGTTGTTAATTGCTAAGCTCATCGAGTAAATGTACAGGCCCAGTTCTTGCTAGTGCATTCACATTTCATGCAACAAAAAGGCAAGAATGTTTTCTCAAAGGGTAGTATAAGAGAGTAAATTGTGGTTTTGGCTGTTTTTCAGATAAACTATGACCAGAACTACCAGTTATATATAAAATTTCATCATATTGTACTATATTTGAGTACTTCACTCATTCATTATTCCTTTTAGCTATGAAAACTTTACCATTTAATGCTATTCCTGTGCCCTGACACACTACTCAATCTTTAGCTCAGCTAGTCAGAACGATTGGATTACTGTGGTGCTCTGCTGAGATTGTCAGTCAGAATGACTATCAAATCTTGCATAAAATAAGGGAATGGAAGGTCATATGTGGCACTGGGGATTACACTGCATCTTAGCGTGTGATATGCATTCCACATTCTGTACCATAGCTTTCATTTGCCTGGGAAGGGCAAAGCCTGTGGCACATTACTGTGTAAGTACTTATTAAATGGCCAATTACAGCGATTAAGAGAAGGCAGTCAGGCTAATCACTAAACTTGGAACTTCTGCCATTAGTCAAGAAGTAGTGTATGAATCTCCTCACGCAAGGTAGGGAAGAAAACCTAAGCAGCCCTTACTGCTTAATGCTAGAAGCAAGCAATTCTAGGCTGACAAGGTCTATGCTGGAGAGCAGATGTAATAAGCCTTTTGCACTAGTTTAATGCACAGATAGATGCATTCTGCCAGTGTAACTTACTTACCTGGAAGGTTTGAATCTCCCATAAATATATGCATTGTGGAAATCTTAGGAAGACTGCGCAAAATGAGTGAACATTGGAAGTAGAGTTGCTTACATATTCCATTTGATTAATCAAAGATTGTCCAACTCACATGGTTTTGCATGAAATTTTCTCCACCTCTTAAAGTGACTCAAATGATAAATAGTCATCTGTTGCAAACATGTCTGCTTGCCTCCTACAGTGGTATTGCAGTAGTATACCTTCTATATAAGCAACTAACAGTACAGATTTGTTGAGTTCTGTTGGGATTCCCATTAATTGCGTGATATATTTGCATAATGCCTACTGGGTATTGTGGTGAGAGAACATTAGTTGAAATCAGAAAAACAACACCAAACAGTACTTTTTCTCAATTTGTCAACTGATTAGCCTGATTGTAGTGTGCTGCACAATACTACATAACATAACAAACATGTTACATGCTAGTTGTAGTCCAGAATGCCTCCTTATTAAGTGAAATCTTTATCGCATTATGAAAATCATTAAATAAGTAAAAATATTATGGCATTTTAACTTCTGTTAAAAGTGCTTACATGAAACAATGCTAATTTTTGTTTGATGTTGATAGAACGAGTAAAAACAGAAATAGTTTAATATTAATATTCATGATATAAAATATAAAAATCATGTTTACGCATATGTAAAAGTATGAATGGGGCTTTCATTTTTAGCATTTTTTGGCATTTAAACTGAAATGTTTAGATATTTTTCTAATCTGATTTTGTGTTTTGTGTGGGTTCTTTTTGGGCACAATACACTGGTACAGTATGTCAAAGTGGAAAAAAATGTTAGGTCGTATAGATGTTGTGCACTGGCATGGTGAACAGCCAAAATAATCTGATTCCCAAGGATTAAATTGCTTTTGTGCCATCTCTTTTCAAAGATAATTAAATTACTAGTAACCATAATTGCCTATGTTAAAAGATGATGCTAGCTAGGAGAGAGGAGCAGAGTAGCTTGGATAGCATGAAAACAGTTCTACTCAGCACAGAACCGATTTGATTCTGACTAACTGAAGCTAGACTGACGAGTTTAGATGGTGACTCAAAGGGAGTGACATTGAGCGAATGTTGTTGGAGGGAAAGAAAGAAGAAATGAAACCTATTCCATTATGTTTGGATCTAAACGTTGTTCTTGATTCCAAGTGTTTCCCTGCTGATACAAATGTAGACAAAAACAAATTTATGCCAAATTTATGCAAATTTAAGCTGAATAAATGGTGTTGAAGTGATAAAAAGCTGGAATTAAACCTGTTTAGTAGTGTTTAGTGGTGCAGCATGTTAGCTAAGCTAACAGTAGTTTTAGCTGGCACAGCACAGTATGTTGTTCAAATTACACAGAATTTAGAAATTAAAGACTGTTCATGAACGCAAATCTAGTGACTTGTGTTGGAGTGCCATCTGGAATTAAATCTGTTTTCTGGTGGTTGTTAGTTGTCACAGAATTACTATTGTGTATAGTTTTTCTTGGATATTTCCCAATCCTGATTTAGCAGCACATCAGATGGTAAAAGAAACTATGACCACAGCACTATAGCCTTTGGAATTATTTGGCACCACAGTGGAAAAGAGGCCTTTAAGTCAACAGAACTTGTGAAGCAATTAAGTGCTTCATTTTAGATGGGAATGCATGTTGGCCATCTTTCAATCTTTCCATCTCTGACTAATTGTATTTTGCTAACTGTTTTCTGGCAAATCTTGCAGACAGTTTCATGTGAATGGGCAGAATGTGTTTAATTGATTGTTTTTTAGATAGACGTGGATCAGATATTTGACATAGTTATGAAATACTATCATTATTTTTGTATTCCACATTATAACTAATTACCATTATACCGTGAAACTCTAGTGCATTGTTAACTATGTCTCTAATAAACTAAAAACTGAATGTTAATTTCAATTGTATTGCAAGTGCACATTGCAACAGTATCAAGGCACATTTTGCATTGCACTAACATATGCCATGTTTACAAGCTTTTAAATATATTCATTTCAGTATGAGCTGTGTGTGTGGGACAGCACACGTGTGCTTTTTTGTAGGCCTGGAGTGTGTTGTGTGTGGGTGTGTGTTGCAGTGAGCTTGCATATGTGTATGTGCATGTGTGTGCTCATCTCTTTCTCTTGTTGTTTATCACGGCAGTCCTTGAAAAGCCCTCTCCGGGCGGTCCTGCCAAAAGGCCTGTCTGTGTTTGGGCAGATTTCGCCTCAGCAGATGGTGGCTTTTCTGTCCACACTTCCCGACAGCCTGGGATGACTTTCAGCTTGGCCCTCTCTTCCACCATCCCTGCATGCTTCTGGCTCACAGAGGCCCTCCATCATGATCCTTCCTTTGGATGAGAAGAGAGAGCCTCCTCTCCAAAATGCAGGTCAATTTTTGGTGCAATTTTAGGCTGGGGGAGGACACCTCAGACAGCCATGTTTGGCTTCATCTTCTCCATTCTCACTCTGTCTCTCTAGTAAGATCAGCCCAAGCAGTGAAAAAGCAGCCAGCCTCAGTGGTCCTCTGAAGCAATCAGTTACTGCGGCAGCCACCATTTTTCTTCTTGTGCAATTCAAAAGTTTCGGAAGATCCATATGACATGAGATCCGAAACCCATCCCTTCTGTCTACTGAAATGGAATGCTTTGGCAGAGATCCCTTCCTTATTTGAATTGTGTTTCCCTTGCACTTTTCTGAAGTGGTGTGGGTTTTCTCCTGTGTGCCCGAGTGCTCGGAAATGAGCCACACATTTGGTATCAAAGATTCTGTATCAAACTAACGTTCCGCTTGCATCTTGCGCAAAAATTCCTTGAGGAGACTCCAGACAACGCAAGGTATGCATTTTACAAATGGAATATCAGCCATTCAAGTCAGATAAAACACATCGATGGTCTCTTGTTCATCATGATGAAGGGGGCCACCGCTTTTATTCATGGAAGAGAGTGTAACCGGTGCCTCCAGCTGCACATATTTGGGTTGTGAGCAAACGGAAAGAACAAAGAACAAAGCCAATTTTTCTCTCGTCATGCAGTTTGTTAGAAGCTTTGCGTCCAGCTTGTAAATCAACATATGAATAGCAACCATCAAATTTGCTTTGGAATAGGCTTTGGGCCTGAGCTTGCGTGCTTTTCCATCTGTAAAGATCCACCGAAATGGCATGGGCAGCGTGGGCAGATTGGACACACGTCTGGTGCTTTCAGGGTCGCGTGATGTGATGTGGGTGTCTCCATTGCCTGGAGAGCATGCCAGGACTTGTCTGTGATGAGCGATAAGGAGGCCAGTGACAGAGTAGATGACACTTAAGTATTCCTGTCAAAAGAGAGAGAGAGAAAGAGAGAGCGAGAGAAGAGCAAGACAAAATCTCTCCATCTCTCCTCTCTTTTCCACTCTTTCTCTCTCTCTTTGTATCTCTTTTTTTTTTCATTCATCTATCCTTGACTAAAGTCACCAGTCAGGTAGAGACAGCCATCTGTCCCTGTGAAGCATGCTAAGCTGTACATGCTGATAATCTAGGGGGAACCCAGGGGTCAATTCACAAAAGCTTCTGTTAAAAGCTGCAAGGTCAGGTGAAGAGACTGTCTCTGCCAGAGCTATTATAACAGAGAAAGAATGTGTGTGTGTGTGTGTGGAAATTAATAGTGGTGCAATAGCATGACACTAAAATGTTAAGGGCCAATGAATGGAATAATAATAAGGGTCTATGTTCATCTCTATGAATGCTGGGAGGTAGGAGTACAGTTTAGACTTATCCTACAGGCCACATCTCTGCTACAAGCCACTGGGCTGTGTTAATGAGAACCATCCATCAGACACCAAGTACTTAAATGTCTGCCACATAAACTGCATTATGTACATGAGCTTAGATAAACAATGCATTTGCATGCGCTCAGAGAATACGATTTTTCTTATTTAATCACATCCTTTGTATCCTGAACCATAGGTGGTTCTCTCCAGGCGGCTGAGTTTAAAAGCATTTTCTGCAGATTCAGCACTGACTCGTGGTATTTTGCAGATCTGAGCTTCTACGACAGGAGCAGCCAGGGCAATGAAAGGAACTCTACCCAGCAAAAGCCATATCATCAATAATACATACAGAATATGTGTTTGTGTTATGTTAACTCTTATTTCCTGCCTTGATGCATGTGCTATGTGGATGCTTTTAAAGCTGGCTCCTCTGCTTGTAGACCAGGCTTCTGACTTGTACCATTTCAATGGGGTGCTAAAATTTTTGCTATTGTAGGCTTTTCATACTACCTAATAAACCACTTACCCGTTACGGTGGTTCACAGCCTACTTCTGCAGCTGGAGTCTCAGCTGTGGTGAAGTCTTCCCAACCTAAACATGCTGCACTCTCATAAAATATGAATGAACTGGGGAAATGATGTAACATCTTGGCAGCAAGAGCATTTGAATGTACCAAATGGGAAAATGCTGTTTTTTCCCAATGTGTTCTTGGAAGTTTAATGCACTAGGATGACTTCTTGTGTTGGAGGGCAGGAGGTGGTAACGTCTGTCACCTGATAGAGATCCTCTGCCCTTTGCTCTGGAGTGAGAACGTTCACTTTGATCTGCCCACGCTTTGAAGTTGACCGACACTAGACCAACAATGCATCCAGTGTCCACTCAGAATTCAGCCACTTCAGAAAACTGAGGAGGTTGCGTCATCAGCTATTCTGAGCTCTGTTTGTACAATAGAAATAAGTATACCAGTCACCTATTTCACCCTCACATGGTTTTGATTCCTTTGCATTTGATCAGATAATGTACTGAGATGCAGGTGTTGAAATCTTCAGCAGCATAAGTACAGTTGATTGCAAATATTTGGGCACCCTTGGTCAAGTGAAAACTTCCTCAATAGAGAACACTTTTCTGCACACTGTAGAGCACAATTCCTGTTTATTTGCTGAATTTAACATATTGGAAAAAGAAAACATAAAAATTAAACGTTTCATAACTTTTGCACAGGTCACATTTTATGTTTTATTCTTCTTCAAATATGTTAGTCAATCAATGTATGACTGTGTATATGTCATGCAAAATGACATGCCATTTTTACATTTTTTTGGGATAATTTGCATCAAATTGAATGTGTCATGATATGCTATAATATGAGGAGAGTTGACAATATACACATTAAACTCACGCATCAAACCACCGCTGCTCATTGTTCTCTTCGATTCTGGGCTAACTTTATGCAAATTACCTGAGCAGTGATAAATCAGATTGTTGAAATGTGACATACTAACCAATCACATCGCACAAAACATCAAAGTCAAGCTATGCACTAAAACGTTAGTGCTCAAACACACCAAACAGAACATGTAATGGTGGGAAGAATAATACATGCAAAACATGACACATTAATAGATTTAGTTAATTTTTTAAGCTCTAAATATTAGAATTACATATTAGAATTACAATCTAAATATTAGAATTACAGAATAGTTTGTCATACAATTGGGTGAAATTTTGGTTGCATCTTGGTTGTTCATTGTTTGTTGGTTAATGTCTCAAACGGCCTAAAATGAAAACTCTTTGCTAACAAAATAATTGTTTGCCAAATGTAAACATCCATCCATCCATTTTCTAAGCCGCTTCTCCCTCAGGGTCGCGGGCCAAATGTGAACAGCTAAGTTCAATTTCAGATCTCTTATGGGGGTCCTCTCAAAGGGGACATATTATGTTAATTTTCAATGTTTTGCTTTTTATTTTTGGGGTCTACTAGAATAGATTTACATGCTTCAGTTTTTCAAAAGCACATTATTTTTCTCAGACTTTTCTATTGATCTTCTGTCTGAAATGCTCTGTTAGATCTCCTGTGTTTTTATGCCCCCCTTCTGATTAGCCCAGTGTTCTCTGATTGGTCCATTCACCCACTCTGTTCTAATTGGTCAACCACCAGAGCAGTTCTGCACATTCCACCCCTGTCTTGCAGTCTACAGACAGACCTTTCTCCTCTGAGCGACTATAAGCACTGGTGTGGCTTTTTTTCCAACAGTGTTGGTTCTGCTGTATCAGTTTGAGGCAGAGTCTGATACTGATAGTCAGATATGCATCTTCTCAACATGGTTACAAAACTGAAAAAAATTATTCCTGGCTTCCAGTAGTTGCTGTGCATTGTATGAGGGCATGCCATGCTTGCCAGTATGTAGGCAGTAAGGACTGTGTTACAAGATTGCATCATCTTGTAACAAAGTAAAAGGGTTATTTTAACAAAGCATTTCAGGCAACTGAGAAAAGTGGTTTCTGTGGAAAAGAGTTACTCCCTCTGGTGTGTAGTTTGAGATTTGTAATTTTTGTACCCAAAAAGCTGTATGACATACTAAACAAAAGTGAAACACTGGATAAGCATAATAGCTCCATTTTAAATCAGACACTGGTGCCTGATAAACTGGCCAGTGAGGGTAGAAAGAAGCCTAATATACTGGCAACTGTCAGTGTTTTACTCTTTCAGCGCAGTTCTTTTTGTGTGGTTTGCATTAAGGAAATAGACCTAAAATATCAACACTTCTGAAAGTGGACACAGTTCCCCGAAGAACGTTTGTCTTTCTTAGGACTGTGCTATCAGAATACAGCTGTGAGACGCATTCGCAGGTGGTGATCTGCTAATGTGATCTGTGAGTCACTGAATGCATGTTCAAGTGGGCAGATAACTATACAACTATTACTGTTGATGCTTGGGTCCTATGACAGAATAGAGGTCCTTCAGGATGTTATGGACTTTAGAGAAGGTTCAAATAAAAGCAGGTTTGAAAAGTTCACCACATTTTTCCCCCTATTGGGTTCTTGCCTTGGAGCATCCCAGGAGATAGCTATGGATGCTTTGTACATTATTTGAAAAGGTCATTTTGCTGGAGTATTCTTATGTTGACAAGTGGATCTTTTTGGGGGGGGGGGGGGGGGGGGGGGCTTTATTTCAACAATGAATTTGTAGCCCACTTTAATTTCGAAGTTTCTTTAACATTCCAGAGATAGAAAACACAAAGTATTGTAGTCTGGCTGCACAGTTTAGCAGCACCTTTCTAATTTAATAGGGATTTTACAGAAACTGAATCCGTAGTTAAGTGGTTAAGCCAGTGAGATCAGTGACACAGTACATCATAACTGCAAAATGCAAGATAATTGGATACAAAGTCCTGTGTGATTCTCCCAAATCCATTAAGACTATGGAAAACACTTAGAAAAGACTGAAAGCTCCATTTTTTTCTTCTTACCTGTTCTCAGTGCTACAATTATTAGTAAAGTGTAATGCTGGTTGGTTCTGTGAAATATGATTGCAGTTGCTGATATCGATTCCCTTATTGTAGGAGTGTATTTATTGTTCCTTTGAACTAAATTAAATTCTGTAGCCTCAGTGCCTCAGTGATAACTCTCTGTGGTACAACCTCTAACGCATGATTAAGTGGCAAGAGTCTCAGATTCCTCTTATTTGATTTGAAAAAGGTCATTGTCGTCTGTGGTATTACAGTTCATTGGCACCATTTTGTATCCGGAGACCCAGGTGAAAATGAATTACTCATACAAATTGAAGTCTTCTGTAGAAACATGTCGACATTATTACAACATGCCTCAGACATCAGATCCATGGCAGGGTGGTATTGATTTAAAACAAAAGAAACTGGATCTCATATCGCATTTGATGAAATGTGTCATTCACTTTTGTCTTGCTGGTTTCTCCCCACATTTTGCTTTTTCAATTTTCTGTATTTGAATCTGACAGAGCACTTTTATTTTTACCATTTCTTTTTTTCTCATCTCCTTGTTTCAACCTGACAATGTCCCAGGAGAATAGGTCAAAAGATTCCTGGTGCTCACTGATCTTTCGCTTGTGGGATAAAATGTGACTCCTTCATCTGAAGTGTATAAACTAACTGCATACAGAATGAATCTAGATTGATGTGGCTGAAAAACAAGCACAAAGTTATTAAACCTAACCTGAAAGATGCCACGTGTCTATACAGGTGCTGTGTATTTATTTATTTATTTATTTTTATTGTTGATGAGTTAGGTGCTACAGTTGCTATATTTACTTTTTTGAATTTGAGAAATTGTCACTGACAGACAGTATTTGATGTTGATTAGGATAGAAAGGCAAGATATATAGTATGGTGCAAAATCAGTGACCCTTCATTTGTTTAATTTCATTGACATTTCAAGTACATTTATTTATTTTCATGACATTTATTTTTACTATTTTTTATTATTTCTTTTAGATATAAGATGATACGTTGAAAAAGAAGAGTTTCTAAAGCTAGGATAAAAAAAAACATTAAAAGATATAGAGGGCTCATAACAGTGCAAGACATGGTAAACCATCAAAACGGTCAACATAAACAAGATGAACAGTATTTAAGGCTTTCATCTTTAAGAGAGAAGAGAAAATCAAGATCCACTCTTGCTTCATATCTGAAAAGATCATCAGGTGTTTCTGTCCATCCTTCCATTTTGAGAAGACAACTCAGTACTATGAGTCTCACAGGATGTGTAGCTGTCAAGATACTGCATCACACAAAAAAGTCCAAAAAAATTAAACTGTTTGTGGACTGACCACCACAGAGTCTGGATCTCAACATTATTGAGTTGGGATGTGGGAAGCAAAAAATGAGACCAAGTTCTAAGATTGAACTTTGGAGGGATGGAAAAACATTCCTGCAGATTTCTTTGAAAAACTGAAAGCAAGTCTCCTGAAAAGAATGACAGCTGCAATAAAGGCAAATAACGGACGCACTAAATACACAAAATTTGAAACATATTTATACAGTTGTTGAGACCTCTGTGTAATTTTCTGTTAAATATATCAATCATGCATGAAATCATGCAGATATCAGATATGAAATCATGCAGATAATTGATTAAAATACTGGGCTGCTGCAGTACAGTGTCTGGATTTTATTAATGTTACTGCATTTTTAAGGCTATAGAAATAAATGTTAGATTTATCTCTAATGCAAACTCTATAGCTGTGAATAAAAATCTCCTTCCGACTGAGGAACTTTCTCTTAGCTGGTAACAAGCTGACTTTTTTCATAATTATTAAAATTATTGCTATTACATTTTATAAATTATTTTATTAGTGTCAGCATCGGCCCACAATTCCCACATCACTGCATTCCTAAAATATATGATTGTTTTTTGTTTTGATGCTGAAAAATGAAAAGCCTACTTAATGACCATTTTGATGGGATTAAATATATGAAAGGTGGTTGCTGACTTTTTCACAGTTCTGTATTTCTTGGCAGTAAACTTCAAATCCATTTCACTGAAGCTAATTATTCCCTTTATAACGCATGAGTCATTGCCCTGTCGATACTTGCCAAGTACAAAAATAAGTTTGTGAGATGTTACAGCTCCCAAAAAAAAAAAAAAGAACATTGCCAAAGCATTCCCAAGCCTCATCCTGGCTGCTGGTGTTTGATGGCATTTTTTTTTCTTATTTTAGCGCTGAAGAAGGGCCGTTTCTGGATCACACCTGATCCATACCACAACGATGACAACATTCAGATTGGCCGTGAGGTGAAGATATCATGCCAGGTGGAAGCCACGCCCCCTGAGGAACTGATGTTCAGCTGGCTGAAGAACGGCCGGGCTCTGCGCAGCTCTGAGCGCATGGTCATCACCCAGACTGACCCTGACATCTCCCCAGGCACCACCAACCTGGACATCATTGATCTGAAGTTCACTGACTTTGGCACCTACACCTGCGTGGCGTCGCTTCGTGGCGGGGGCATCCCGGAGATCAGCATTGATGTTAACATCTCCTCCACCACTGGTGAGCCTCACACACACCCTGGCCACAGCCAGCTAACACGTGTCTGTTCAATGACCCACACTCCAGAGCCATTAATTAGGGAGTACAAGCTGTGAGTGCTCACTGCAGTGCCAGTGTACTGTCACTGTCATAAGAAAATCTCCAAAACAATCATTTCTTAATTGTCTTAACATTTGGTAATTTATAAATAGTAATTATCCATGGGATGCTTCTTAGAATTAAACAACCTGTGCACAGAGATACCCCAGATAAGCTTTAGCCCCCGCCATTTGTCCTCAGACTTAACAACTGCTCTCTTAGTAAATGCGTTTAATAATAGAGCCTTTTCACACATCTGCACGGTGGATGTTGTCATAAAGAAAACATTACAGCAATGGCAGCGTTTAAGGATGAGAATTTGGAGGATGAGAATTTTTACATCCTCTTTAAGGTAGTTATATAATTTCCCCATGAAAAAACATTCATTTTCAGAGGGAAGCAAGCTTGATCTACATGACTATAAGGTTACCTAATGAGGTCAACTAACTTTAGCTGTAATATTACTATGAGTGTAATCGGTGTTGTGCATGTTGGGATAAAATTAACAGTCATTTATATCTCATTGTCTTATGGCTGTACTGCATGATTCAAAGCTTGGTTAAAATTGAAAGAAGTAACATAACTAAGTCAGGAGAAAAAACTGCTAATATAAAGTGTGTTTGGATTGCTTCAAGTTATCCTGTAAAGCCTGAAATAATAATTTAAGAAGTTGGAGGAGTCGAGGTGGCTTTGTTGGAGTTTGTCATATAGCTTTATGTATTAACGACGCATGCAGGCTCGAAACAAAGGTCTGGCTCCATATCTAGGTCAAATTCAACATTATAATTATGTTCAGGTTGTAGTGTTCCTATTTAAGCTAAGCTGACCAACATGATCATTTTTAATAACTTTATTTATTATTATTATTGCTTGAGCAGAATCTGTAATGCTTACCCATCCAGTGCCGGAGCAGCGTGTGTCAGTAGCCTACTTATAATGTAGCCCTTATTAAAAGCCCTTGAAAGTCTCTTTAAAAAAATCTCTTTAAGAAAGTGTTTAAGAAAATTTTGAACAACTTCCAAACAAACGGCAGTAAGGGGCATTATTAATTTGATTAAAAAATAGTTTTTGTTTATGTATTGTAATTCCAAGATTTAGAACATTTAGCATAGTAGATAATGTTATGGCCTCATATGATTATACTGTTTATCTTGATACAAGTGGTTGTAGTAGTTGCCTTTATTTTCAAAATTTGTTGGTTTATTTATCGTGAAGTGTCACACAACTTAAAGGGCAGTTTTCAAATGGTGTGAAGGCTTTCTTATGACAGCAATATGTGGATTTTCACAGTTAAGCACAGTTAGGTGTTCCCTGTAGTATGACGTGTCCCACCCTTTTAATGAGACTTCTGCTGAATTCTTAATCAGACTCACATTAACATACATAACATTTACATGTGCAGCAATTCAAAGTTCACATTTGCATTTTGAGGACGCTGGTATTTAAAGGTACATTATACGTGTAGTTTTTTATAAAAGGGGGCCATGCATTTTTACAGTGAGACATTAAACAGGTGGGCACGTAGAGGTGGAAGGGAGCAGAGGGTAAGAGTGAGCCAGCAGGAGAGCAGAAAGGTCTTGCCCCTGTAATCAGCACTCATTGGGTTGATCAATAAACTTCCATCTCACAGTGTTGTGTCACCATTCATTATCATCCTGCTCATCTTGGGCCAGAGAGAGGTGGACCAGATCGATGCCCAAGCTGAGGAACACCAAGCTCATAGGAATACCACCAGCATGCCAAACTCATCATCTCTCATCTGGATGTCATCGCTGATCGGTGATGTTTTCATTGGTGGTTTGGAGGATTCTCACTTCTCTCTCTAAGTGAAATTTCGTGAGTGACCGTTCAGATTGACATAGACACAGGTGGTCAGACATTGCTGGGTCTTTGAGCTGCTTTGACTTCCCTCTTTTATTCAATCATGTCTTATGTCATATGCTGTATTAGTAAGTGTCAGTTCTTCAGCCCAGTTAGAAATATTCTCACATAAAAGGAACACTTCAGTTCTGAGAGTTTTCTTCTAAAAGATTCTTTGAACCTTTTTTGAAATGTCAAATTTCAAGAACTTTTCTTGGTTGTATGTCATATTCATTTCGCAGTGTGCTGATTATTGCCATCTGTCTGCTTGCTCAAGCTTAGTCTTCAGCATCACTTCCATGCTTTGTTTTGTTGCAACATATAAAAGCACCTTTTTCGACCTTGCTGCAGAGTTGGTAGAAGATAATCCTTTGATAATCCCCTCATGCAGTAAAACTGTGGTATCAGTCGCACCTGACATGTTTGTTGCCTCATTATTTTTTAAGTAGCACAATCTCTTTTTGGATGTGTTCATCATGCAGTGCCAACCAGCAAAACAATAAAGAAAATATAAAGGAAAAAAGTCTTTAATACACACAATGTGTTGTCAAGTTGAAGAACGAAAAGTACTGATTAGATTTTCTTTTGATTACCACATATTATACAAAGGTTTTGAATATGTAATTTACAGAGATGAAAGTGAGGTATGCTTAAATGGCTGCAAGTGTATTTCATTAAGAATTATATAATGAATAATTATGTAGGTCTAGCAAACATTTTTCATTGTTGTTTTTTCCTCCTCCTTTGCTTTTAGCTTGTTTTCTTGTGCCAAGCTCCTAATGACAGTGTGGTCTTTCCATTTGTGTGTATCTCTGTTTGAGCTGTGGAAATGCCTTGTTTTTCATACTCTGCCAACCACAGCATACAGCAATGCTTTCTCTCAGTTTATCTCGGGTTTGCCCAGTACAGTAATAACCATTAGCCTGTGTGTTCTCACCCTGGGCCCTGTTTCAGGATAAGCCGTTTTGTGCTGGCTGCAGCACTCCTGAAGGGGAGGAACTGGAGGGCCAATTAGAGTTCTTAATAAAAGCATTTAGAGGAGATTAAGCAGCAGGTCTGCCAGGGTTTCATGCCGTGGAAATGTTTAGAGTGAGACTGCGGCCAGAATATCCAGTCTTTGAACACAGTACAGCGCTTAGGTAGCTGCACTGGGGTGCAGCACACACAGCCGCTGCGGAAGAAAGAGGTGGAAAAGGAAGAGTCATATATCAGAGCATGAGAGATGCTACCAGAAACCAGAAAATGACCCTGCATTGCCAATGATTTAACTTTTACACATCTCATGATTTTGCTCAACCTTTAGCACAAAACAGTGCTAATATTTTCAATCATCACTCTCTCATTAGCCAACCCTTTTTTTCCATTCGGGATTGCACAGCTAATGATTTATTCATGAAGAGTATTCAAACGAGTGCTGAGATTTCCCCCTCCGATAGCAGACGGATTAAAAAGGATGACGAAACCCGTGGAATGGAGAGTGGCCTCCATTTTCATGCCACGGGTGCAACGAGGTAAAACACAATCAATCTTCATTCCACTTGCTGGCTTTAATGAAGCTGTAGAGAGCGGGCCGGATGCTTCTATCGGCCACTAGGCAATTAATCTTTGCATTAGTCTGTACATTTAAACACGCTGCACTAAGGAGAACTCAAGGAGGACAACGAAACTCACCAAGATAGCATCCCTGGTATGTGTTCAATCAACCTGATGCTCCTCCTCCTTCGTCCTTTAGGGTGACTTCGGAATTCATCAGGCTCCTAATCGAAACCATTAGAGTGAAGTTCTTTGGGTTTGGCTTCCATTTATCTGCAAAGAGGGGAGATTTGTAAAAGACTTGACATAAGTGAAATAAAGGGGAGCTTGCTGTGGAATACTGGCTGTTTTAGGTGCTGTCCAGCAAGGCTAGTTACATGAAAAGTTTATTTTGAAGGCTACCTTCAACGCATACATCAGCACTGAATAACATTGTAAAAGGAATCCTGTAATTATGTAAAGTAATTACAATTAGCTTATGGACTATTTGCAAGATGGCATTTCAGTTCAATTTAACATCAGTTCACTTCAGCTTTATCGTCCTGTTTGGTAAGTGTCCATAAATTGAAGTGGCAGACATTTATAAGGAAGCTTCATTACCCTATAATGGAACTTATAAGGCTGAGGCCTAGTTAAGAACACAGCTTACCAGTTTTATGAAAGATTTAGATGACCTTAAACTGAAGTGACCATTTTCATACACATGCTCCTGATTTTTTTACACATCCCAAAATGCCTGTTTCTGCTAGACATAGAAATATACCTAAAAATTAAGATGTAATTCTTGGTTGGTCCTCCAATATTTTGCAAGTTTCTATCAACAGTACTTTTGACTGAGTGTTGCAAAGTAATGAAGCATTATATCCAGCCTAAGCACTTTATTACAGACCTTAGAATCATTAATGCTGATTAAACACAAGAAATTCACATAAAATAATTGAATTATAACTGTCTTTAAATCTTTTATTTATTTATATATTTGTTTGTTTGTTTATTTATTATTTTTTAAAAGACATGATTTCCATGTAAAGCAGGAAAGTTACAGTGGACAAAAATTAAGGAGCCAGTCAGAAAATCATTACAAAATATCAATTACACCTGGTAGACTAGATATCCAAACAAACACCAGGTCTGATGAAATTAGAAAGTAAACCAAAACATTCATTACTGATTTTGGAGTTTCTTGTCTGTTTTTACATTCCAGTAGGCAGTTCCAGCTGCAGCAACATAACTTTGCAGCACCATAGCATTCCATTATCTGAATGGGCTGTAAACTGGACTTGAACTGTGTTCAACAGATATTGTGCTTCATACGCACAGTAAAACAAGTAGACATGGTTTCTCTATTCTGTAGTTATCTAGAGTTTTTTTTTTAATGTGAGCCTAAATGACATTTACTCCCAGAATGGGGTTTCATTGCTTTGTAGCCCATTTCCACCCTTAAGTATATGGTCATCTAAACTAGGCCTCTGCCTCACAGGAACTAGGTGCTAGCTTTTAAGTGACCATTCTTTCCTGAGCCTGCCTAAGCTTACTTTTTTGTTCAGTGTCAAGATGCAGCAGTTTTTAAATTAGGTCATGCAGTTTCATAATACTGCTCAGATTGATTATCGTCTATGTGCCCACAGTCTGCTAGCTGTTGCTAGGGAATTTCACCCGCTGCCATGAGGTGATGATTGAGGTTGCTCTGATGCTCCATGCTTGTATGAAGGTCCTGGACATGCTTGATCCGCACTGAAACATCCAGATGTCGTCTTTACTGAATGTGTTTTGGGCCCAAAGTGCCCAGTGCCAGTATGGTAAGCAGGGACAATCCACTGCCTTATGTTATGAAGTTATGAAGTTACAAACGTCATAATGGAAGTCTTTTCTCCAATACCACATTAATCCTAGTGTTTGTACTGTGTGAAAGGAAGACTAAAACTATCTATTTATTCAGACTTACTTATCAGAGCTGTAATACTCCTGTTTCTTTTCAGCTTATTCAGAGGAGCTATACAACCTTTACTGAAACCACACATTCTTAGTCCTGAATGTGGCCCACAGCAAAACCACCAGTGTTGAATTAACACCTGCAGTGTTTGTATAAGATCAGTTGGATAAAAATGAATAAATGAACCCTTAGAAGTTCTTACAGTATTTTACTACTACTGTACATTAATGTAATTATACAGTTGACACATTGATGCCTATTCATTCTAGTTTATATGGAAGAAATGGAAAATCCATTCTTTCTATAGTCTTACTAACCCTTCAGCTAAATGTTAGAGTACTTATAACTGTTTCTAGCCATTACACTGTAAAGTTGATAAATTATGTATTTGTTGAAAACACAGGCTATTCAAAACAATACCTTTAATGGAAGTAGCATAGCCAATATTAATATATAGTTCACTTAAACATTCATTCAGCTGTACATTAATTGTAGAGATTTTTATAGAGAGAAAATGTATCATGGTAGTCTAATGATGAATTTGTAAATGGTTTGAGGTTACATGATAACATTACATAGTGCACTTTAAGGATGTACGGGGACATCAGAACCACATCAGTATCAACAGATAAAGAAACAATTATCTGCACCAGCCACATGTTTCGATTTGACAAATATTAACACTGCACCAATATTTGATTATGTATTTATTGTACTCCAAAATGAATGTTAGGTGATGCTGAGCTAATGTGCTAAAATGTCTACATTCTATTCATTTTACTGCATTTGTAACCCTTCAGTAATAAGTGTTATATTTCTCTGCAATGCTAATCCAGGCAGATCTAGTCCCATTTTCAACATTTATAAATATTTATGCCTTGGCATCTGCGCTGGCAGATATGTACATAAAATTATTCGATAGATTTTTGAACAGCAGTGGCAGATGTTTTTATTCCAAATAAGCAAGAGTCCACATCATTCACTGGTTCAATCAGTCGGTCTTAGTTTTCAACAGTCAATCATGTGTGCTCCTGCTTTGTTGGAGTGAAAAACTAAAGCTGCACTGGCCCTTTGTGGATTAGACTGTACACACCTACATTCAGATGATCAGATTTATGTTGAGAAAAATGTCTATACCAAGCTCAACTTACATTGGTTAAACCATGCATTTTGTAGTGACAGTGGTCAAAAAGACTGGAGACATTGCTCTTGAGTCGTTAACAGTCAGCTCTCAAGATGCTGCATAGTACATTGTAAAAAGTGGCTCATCAGATCTACCTAAAAAAAATGACTTAATGTGGTAATAAGTAAGTTAACTAGTCTTATTCAACCTAAATGAATACAGAGGTTGAAGTATTTTTTAAAGCATTTTTATGAGTTGAATAAAATTAGTTCAATTGCTTGTTACCACATGAAGTAATTTTTTAGATAGATCTGATGAGCCACTTTTCACAATGTATGCTTACATTTTTTGTTAAATTCTGAAATGCATTAAATAAAAAAATAATAGTACTAACCAGTCAAATGAACATTTCTGTTTTGGAATAGTTAAAGATGATACTGTTTTTGTGCTTGGCATACCAAACACCATCTTCTTTTCTTCGAGCTGATTTGGAGCTCTGTTCATTCGCTCCAGTATGGAAAGGATATGAAACTGGTGCAGGAAAGTTCCAGCAACAGCAGATGGAAGGTATCTGTCCATTGTGGTGTTTCTGTGGAGGAGTTCAGCAACTTGAATGGTAGTGTTTGCATTGTTACCACTCAATTTTCCACTCCAGTGTGCCCTCTCTTTTTGAGTGTGTTGGTCAGCAAATGTGAGGAACTGCAGCAGTAAGCTTTCTTTGAAGAAAGAAGCACATTGTGAACTTTTGTCTTCTTCAAACAGACCAATTAGCCAGAGGCTGAAGCAACAGTTGTCGTCTTCCATCCGCAGCGGTGCAACTTCGGTTCGGCAGAACCTGTCCTTTCTTACATTGTGCGTTGTTGGCATGGTGCACTTGTTTTTGATCTGTGTGGAAGTTTGTATGCTGTTTTGACTGCTCCTCTTGTTGTGATATCAGCAGTGCTTTCTCACCACCTCTGGTGCTACTACAATGCTCTTGTGTACCTGTTTCATAATGGTTGCCTGTGTGTGCTTCTTTGGAGCTGGCTGAGAGGAAATGTAGCAACAGCAAGCAAACAGTTCTGTCTGTGAGGTGTTTTTTTTTTTTTTTTCAGTGAATATTTGAGGCACATTTTGAGTGAATGTTAATGAGCTAATTAATTAGCTTCAGTTTTCACAATGGTGTTACATAAAGTAGATGGAACAACAAATTTTACTCTAAAACCCAGAAAAAAAGCCTTATATGACACATCTTTTAACCTACTGGACTTCATGTGTGCATCTGGTTGTAAATGACAGTGCAGAAGGATGCAGCATTATACATGAGAAATGAAGAGAAAATTGTTGCCTAATAAGCCACTGAAAGAGGTGAAGAGCACTAACATTTGAACTGTGCAGAATATTAGTGGCCAATAAAAAAAAAAAAAAACTGTTTACGTGCATAACTAAGGAAGGACAAGGCAAATGGTGTCCTGCAAGCATCTTCTGCTCTATCATCTCGCTTGAGTTTTAATCGAACCTGAAATTTTGTCTAGAACCCAAATTTGTCATGGCCCAACACAGCACAGTTGAGGCTATATACAGGCTCTGCAAAGCACAGACCTGTATGTATATATATATATTACCAGAGGCTTTGAATTAGTGCATAGCAACAATAATAGCAATCATTAGAACAAGGATATTTAAAAGAGAAAATAATAAAAAATAATATGATCCCACTATAAGGAATTCAATAATCAAGCAATGCTTTTGAACAACATTCCAAACATTCTTGGTGTAGATAAACTTTCTATGTTATGCTGTACTTACAATGTGTATGATGATATAAAAATACTATATGACAAATTAAATTTCCTTTTGGCTGAGCTAATCTGTTTTCTGTTGAATGGGTTGCTGTTTATTTTGTGTGCATCTATTTTTATGGGCCTCTAGGAAATCAGTACTAAATTCTGGTGACTCCAACATGCCAAATTAAAAACTGTTATAAGGTAATTACAGTGGGAAGGTAGCATAAAGGACGGAGTAAATCTAAAGCAAGGAGAAATGCAGGGTAAAGGTGGAAGATGGGTTGTAAGAACTCAAACATGGGACCCATCAGGTTCAGACAAATATTTCAAGCTATACATTACACATACTCACGGCTTGTTGTATAAATGATCCATTGACTGTGGGCCATTGCATTCTCTTCCAGAGATTTATTCAGAGCACCTGGCCAGCGGGCAACCGCATACCATCAAAACATTTCTGTCCATTCCAGCCCAGACAAGCCAGCGAGAGATAAATAAAGCTGTTCTGGCTTTGCTGAGTTCATGAAATTTTGAAGGAACTATATTGGAAGAAGTGCAGTAAGAGGATGAGGGTTATCAATTTTCCTTCTGCTTTTATATCTTCATCTAAGCCTAACCTTCAGTTGCTAATATTCCTGTTGCCTGTTTTGGTTTTCTGCTGTCAATTTCTTATGAGACCTTTCCACATTTACAGTACGTGCCTAGTTTGAAAGGAGAAAATTGGGAATGGTAGCAGTAAAGATGGATGACCTGGTTGGCATCTTTTTTTCAATGGCTACTAATCTTCCGCACAGTTCTAATGTTGTTACTCTCCACCCCCTTTGGTGGCTTCCACAGGCAACAGTGTTCTCTTCACTGTGTATGCACCATTCAGAGAGAGGAGCATCCTTCCACACTGTCATTTGACACAACACGCACATAGACACATCCACTCACGTATACATAAAACTCGAATACACAAATACTCATGTGAAAAACACATTATCGCAAATGCTCACAAAGACATATTGTCAAGCTTATAGAGCAGGAACACGCACAGGGGAAGAGAGAGAGAGAGAAAGACTTAGGCAGACAGACACTGACAGGCTGATGTGTTGCTATGGCAATGAGCAAGTGATGTCATTCCACTTGTTTCAAAGGACCGTGTCAGTTTTATTTATTTATTTGTCTTGTCACAGCTTTTGATGGCTGGTCTGACTCCAAATAGCTCGGCTCTTCTTGGCAGAAAAGAGAAAAACTGAGTGACATTTTATGATCTTGAACAATTCATATCGTGTAAACTGCTTACAGTTGCAAATACTTCACATTTTAGGATTGTGGTCAGACTGCCAATCCAATCTGAAAAATAGATAAGCATTTTATTTTTTACTTTTTTTTTTTGTTTAAATCTGCCCAACTTTGCGAGAAAAGCTTGACGCTGAGCAGTTCTTTGTAGTCCCAGTCGAGGACAGATCATTTATGAGTCATCTGACTAGGTTGCTTTCCATTTAACTAACTGCAGCATTTTGAGGGCAAAAATGGTGCAGATGAAAGTAAAACATTTTTGATATTGTGAATCCTGAAAGCCTATTGTGGTAGTAAGTGAGCACGCAGAACACTTGTGGCATCCAGTGGCCTGTAGCCAGTGTTGACCGGACGAAGAGAACTCAGTCAATATCTCAGCAGCCTCTCAGGTACATCCACAGCAGGAGATTCAGTTCAGAGATCCAATAATAGCTGCTATAGAGCAGGATTTCATTAATGTGCACCAGAGAATGTGGCCGCTAGCCCAAACAGCCCTAATTGCACTCAGATCTGGTGCATTTACAGGCTTTTGGTAAAAAAAGGTGGCCTCTGCTTAATGGCATAGCACATTTAGGTCCCACCAGTATCCAGTCCTATAATAGCTATTCATTAGAGCTTGTTTTTAGGATATTCCTAATAAGATTAATGGCTTTTTGTCATTAAGAATCAATGTGCTGTTGAATTCCAGTGTATAAAGGAGATATATATATACCTCATGACTTCTTTTTTTGTTTGTTTGTTTTTTGTGCTTTTGGTTTATTTTTTTGGCCTGATCAATGGAAGTATTAACATGTATTCGGACTAAATATTCGTGACTGCATTTGCATGTATTATGGCTCTTTAGGGGTTACCTTATTACATATTGTGCTGCTTTATGTTGTTTTAATGGCTGTAGTGTCATTTTTGAGCTGATTTTTTTTGTGTTTGTACACTTTTGGATGTGTTTAGATTCCACTTGGTTAGTTGTGAATGTAATTTTGCCTTTGAAACAAGGGGAATTTACATTTGTTTTGTTGTCTATGAGAATGGAGTGAAAGCTTTGTTTTTATAATCCCTCATAGAAACGCTAAAGTCCTAAATCTGTGTGAGGATTTGATTGCATTGAGCTGCAAGAGAATTCATGAGTTCAGGTATAATGTTTGATGATTTGGTATTTGATAGGGCTCCAACACTCCAGAGAATACAGTTCCACTTGGCTTTGGGAGTTGGTGATCTTAGACCCATGTGAGGATGGCTGTGCTTGACAATGCTTTTCTATAAATACATTTCTATACATGCTGTGTGTGCAATTGAATGCCTGTGTCAACAATGGGTGCACCAAATATTTGAATTTATTAATTAGAAGGGGTGCCTGGATACTTTTGGACATATAGTGTGTTAGTGCACTGACAAGTTTTACTTTCTTTAATTGACACTTCTGTGTACTCTTGCTGTTGAAGACAGTAGAGCTCCAATATTTGTGTATTGGGTAGTTCTTAAAACCACCTCAAATTGCAGCGTTCAGTCTCTTTATGAAACTCGCTATCAATTCTCTCTTTGGTCCTCGCTGGTCCACATACATTACACTTACATTTATTTAGTGATCATTTCACATCAGCTGATCATACTATGGCTGTTATGGTATATGTTTTTGCATTCTTGTCTTAGGGTTCAAATCAGGCATTTGCTTTTCAGTGTATAACCACTTCATACGCGTGTCTGTCAGTCTTGACCAGCACATATGCTCTAACATCTGAACTCCACTCTATCGCTGTTGACCATTCTGAGCGACCCCGTCTGTTGGCTTTCTAGAGCCCCATATCAGTCCCTCCTCTGTTTTTCTCTTTCTTAGTTCCCCCCAGCCTGACCGTCCCACGGGGTAAGTCCCCACTGGTGGTGCGGGAGGGCGAGACGGTGGAGCTGGAGTGCCTTGTTTCAGGAAAACCCAAGCCCATCATCCTGTGGTCGCGGGCCGATAAGGAGGTACTTATGCCTGATGGGAGCATGCAGATGGAGAGCTATGATGGGGTGCTGCGGATTGTCAACGTGTCCCGGGAGATGACCGGCTCCTACCGCTGCCAGACCAGCCAGTACAACGGCTTCAATGTCAAGCCTCGAGAAGCTGTGGTCGAGCTCATAGTACAGTGTAAGTGCTCCTAGAATACACTTCTATGTTTGCCTTCAAGGACTTTCATTAAAATATCAACCATTTAAAGGCAGTTTTAAGTGTAAGTGTAAGTACTCATGTTATTAATTCTCTCTTTACATCTTAAATTCCCCCAAAAATCCCTATTGTAGAACAACATTTTAAATTCTCCTTTTTGTTACTACATTATTATAATAGTTCCTAAATGGCTCTTGGACATTTTGCTTCTTCAAAATCATATATTTTATTAACAAAAATAAAGAACCATTCTTTGAAAGGTTTTTCAAGGAAACCTGGGCTTGATTTACTAAAGGAGCAGCTAATTACTGACAATCTACCAACATTTTCTTATTTAGAGGGTTATCTACAAAGACATTTCATGCAAATGAACACAAAGAAAACTTAATAATTAACATATGACCTAAACAATAGATCAAAATGTGCTTTTAACATTAGAAAACTATTTAGTCTAAATAAAAATATTTGGGTTCTGTATTATTTGTGTTTATGTTGTTTTTTATGCTTTTCATGTTATGTTTATATTTTAAGTTAGCATCAAAAATAAGACAAGCTTTTAACACACAATCAGTATTTATTATTAGTTGTGAGAAATGGCAGGATGTGGTTAGTTATAATTATCTCCTACCCGTATTTTGCATTTTGAGACAGAAAGTCCTATAAATGCTGATGCAATGAGATAAAAGCACAGAAGAGCTGCAACCAGCACTTTGACTGTTTCATGAACATTAAACAACCTTTGTGTCCATTTAGTAAATCAAGTCAGCATCTTTTTAATGCCAAAATGGAGTTTACAATGGCATAAAACTATCACTCCAAGCTTTTTGGTAGTCTCACAGGTCCAGAAGTGATCTTGTGATAAGAATGTAGAAAAAGTGTTGAGTGTAGATGGCAACATTAAGTCATTGGAGTGGGAACAAATTGAGTGTGAAGTTTCTAAAACAATCCAGGGCTTCATGAGGACAGAACTCATAGTAGGATATGATGGGGGGCTTGTCAGTTTGTCTCAAGATGTGTGCATTACGAGATCACATCTGGCCCCATGAGGCTAGCTGTTTGGCATCTATGTTTTATGTGTACATGTTTTGAAGATACATGAAATAAATTCTGGTATCATTATACTTACAGACTAATGAGAAGTTACTATATACTATATTTAAGCTTAATAACTGAATATTAATATACCAGAAGTAAAATTACACATTACATATTAACCCATTCTGATGAAAGAGACTCAGGCCATGTATTATAAGGTTCCTCTATGGTTCCCTCTTAATAAACCTCTACTTTCTGAGGCAGCCAGGGAAGCATCCTTCACTATGAACTGTAAATGCAATTTCAGAAAATTGAGAGTGTGTTTTCAGACAGAAGAGCTCAAGAGCCACCCTGTTAGGCAAGCAGAGCTCCACTTAAGTTCCCTTTGCTCCATTCTCGAGCTGGAAGCAGGAATGCACTGCAGAAACAGCCTTGCGTCACAGTGCCACTAACGGCAGATAACAACCCCTATGAGCCCACAGTACTGTGAGGTAGGATGATCAGAGAGGAGAAGAGGGTGGCTATTTCATTTCTTGTCATTTCGGAGAATGAGACCCCTTAGACCCTGTGTTCATACGCCACTCTTCTCCAAGATGAGCTATTCAATAAATGGCTTAATGCCTAATTAACAGCCGGCTAATTTATTCCCAGCAGTGCTTATTTGCTATTCATTTATGGAGATTTTAACAGAATATTTAAAACCAAAGCAATATGTCAGTCACTTGAGGAATAAAAGTTTTCATGAGGAGAAAAAATTGAAAGGAACACTGAGAAAGTGGTATGAGTGAAATGTGGTTTCATACATTGATGGCAAGTACCTCTCTTCCGTGCCATTGTGGAAGATGTGTCAAGCTGTGAAGAGTGGTTTCTGTGACTCAGGCTAAATGTGTTAATGTATTATGCCTGTAAGATCTTTCAATTGTCATGATCTTGTCAAATCCCCAGACTTTTCAATATGCGCTTAATATTTCTGCCATTTTTATCTGTGTGGACGTACATGAAAACTTTTTTAAACGATATAGCATTTATTATATATTGTCCCTTCCAGCGTGAGGTTTCTCTACACTCTAGATAATAAATCTGTCAATATCTTGCTTTCATTTTCTACAAATGTGCACAGTGTTACTGTGGTCACATCTCAAATAAGACCATAGTGATTGAGTAAAGGAAAGAAAATGTAGCATCTATGTCCTTCATCTGCAGGTGGAACACAGTGTGGCTGACCGTTTTCCCTTTCCTTCCCTTTCCCTTCTTCCTGTGTCTTTCACACATTTGGCATTAGGCTCACGTCTTTGGTAAGCAATTAATGACTGTGCTCTCTAAGCAAAATTAATGAAGTTTTGATGGGCTCTGAAATGCAATCCCAATGAATTTTCTCTAAATTGATTGTGATTATGTTCCGATGACAGCACATATCAAAGGTTAGCTGTTTCAGCATCGTTGCGGTAGCTGGATTGTAAACAAAAGATTACACTGTCAAGCAGATCATGCACATTCATCACCCTAGTTAATTTTGGCATCGCAAAAACATTTGGTTTTGGGAGTCTCCTTAATAGCTGATTAATAATGAGGCTTTGTGCCAGATGCTAGAAGTCATTTTTTTATCCTTAGGACATTAACATCACGCACGTGATGCTCTGCTGTGATGTGTTTAAAACGACCTTGCTGAGAGACGTTTCAAAGAGTCACTGATGGCATTAGTACATACATGTGTCATTTCTTTCCTTCAGCCTAAGAGTGGCACTGACTGTAGCTGTGCTGATGTCACAGAAACATACCACAACCTCAGCAGAACAGACATGATCTCACTTTCATCGTGTAGGCAAACACAGCAACCTTCTGAAAGCACAGTAGTGAAACCTACCCTGAGCAGTCAGGATCCTCAAACAGCAAAGGCTGCAAAGTTTGTTTGGGTAAACAAAAAGACAACATGCTTAAAGGCTTTCCTGAGGCTTTTTTGAGACCCATTTGTGCAAATTAAAATGTCTGTTGGGCTAAACAGCACTTACATGCTACAGATTACTACTTGTGACTTATGCGGGGAGATAAAACAAAGAAGAAAGGACTGTGAGCTAAACACAGACCATTGTTTTATTAAAAAAAGACATTATGCCAGGAGACAAGGGTAAAAATAGGTAACACTGCCATGACTCTTATGCTGGAAGGTGTACTTGTTCAGTGTACATTAAAGCTAGGTACGTAGAGATACCTACATTTGTAGAATAATAAAACTAAGTGCAAGGACATGGCAGTGCCAGTCACTATTTGATGATTATTTAAATTGATTCACTCCCTGTGGATGTGCAGTGAGGTCCATCAGTAACTGGACACACTGGATTTGAAATAATGCAGACTGCAGTGTACTTTGGTGGAACAGACAGTCTGAATGTTCTGTAACAGTTAAATCCTTCTCTGTCTGACTCTGACAGGAAAAATTTTAAAACCACCCATTAGCTTTCCAACAGTTGACGCTTTACTGCACATACCTGAGGTCACTTCTCTCCTTGGCTCGTCACCTAGGCAACCACTCGACTATATGCAAGCCTTGATAGCCAGTTATAATAAAGAGATGGGAAAACAATAAAACTCAGATTACTGCAACATTTTGACACTACATACGATTATCTTTGACCAATGTATTAAGCGCATGTATCCTGTTTGGTTGGCGTATTATGGAAGCACAGTTAATGTATCTTTAGCTATGGGTGTGGAAGAAATTCATAAGATTAGATATATGATACTGGAGCTTGTAGAAAATCAATGTTATTTACATAGTACTTTAAGTACCACAGAAATTAAGATATTGTAGCATCAGCAGAAAAAAACCAATGGCCATTATCTGCTACAAGATCAGCTCTTTATTAAACATGTAGCAAGAAAGACACACACAGAATACCAAGCTTGAGGTGGTGTGACCAAGGGGCACACACATACCATGAGCTTTTGCGTGTGGCCATCTGCCTAGCGACACCTAAGAGTCTCCTGGTGCCAGTGCCAGCCAGTAGCTGGATGCAACAGTATATAAGATTTGATCAAATAAAACATAACAAAAATAAGATCAGTTAAGGAACAATGACGATATATGGACTGCCCCCTCCATTTTTAGGAGATTGGCCGCCCAGCTGTTCAATGGCCAGATGTGTGTTATGCACTCGATATATAAGCTGATAAAAGATCTAGGGTTAATTTCAAATGTGATATATGCATCTGGAATCCTTTGATGTTAACTCTCAATATAAAGTCCAAAGAGCTGTCGCTGAGGAAAGCCATCAGTAGGATGAAAAATCAAAACAAACCCAGGAGAGAGACAGCAAAAACATTGGATATGGCCAAATCAACTATTTGGTTCATTCTTAATGAGAGAGACAGCACAGGTAAACTCTGGAAAACGACTGTGGTGGGTGACAAATTAATTTTTTCTCTGGTGAAGAAAACTCCTTCACAACAACTGGCCAAATCAAAAACACTTTCCCCAGGAGATAGACGTATCTGTGTCAAAGTCATGTTCCTGAATGATGAGAAGAGTATGTAGAATATAAGGGGCTTGCCCCTGCATATCTGTCAAGCGTAGTGGATGTAGTGCTATGGCACGGACATGTATGACTGGCAGTGGAACTGGTTCCCTTGTATTTGTTGATGATATAAGTGCTGACAAAAGCAGCTTCTGACTTGTTCTAATTCTGACTTGTATTTGGCTACATTATCCACTCAGATTGAGGCAAATACTTCAAAACTCACTGTGTAAGAAAATGGTTGTATTCCAACATTGTTTATCAGATTTTGATATAAATACTGTCAGAAAACTGAAAAATCTGCACTTTGACCTCATATTTATTATTTCAGTCCTCCAATACCTCATTATTTGTAAGTCGCTTTGGATAAAAGCGTCTGCTAAATGTAAATGTAATGTAATGTAATGTAATAACATGCTGTGGTGGACAGCTAAATTGGCAATAACATCCAAATATTTATGGACCTTACTGTAGTATGAAAAAAGGTTTTATAACCATGCTAATAGTAGCAGAACCCCTATGTGGAGGTGTACAAGCATTTTTAGAAGGTTCTTTAAAGAACCATGAGCTGCTTCTCTCTTTTAACAACACAAAGAACCACGTAGGTGTTACATTGGTTCTTTGTGTTCTCATAATTCCATTTATAACCTTTTGCTAAAAAACTCTTGGAAAGCCTCCTTTTTTATGGACTGCATAGCATATATACCACCTGTGAATGATGGAGCAAGATGTTTGTTGATCCCTGACAGAATTCCCTTTCATTTTTTGTGGTCAGGCTTGTCACAGTTCAATTTGGAGCGAGGATTTTGGCACCTTACCTCGAAGTCAGAATCTAAAAACGGAGAGAGAAAATAATCCCAGGTATGAAAAGAGCCCAGGATGTGGGGGTGCACCTGTACGTTCTTCCGTAGTCAGAATTCTAAGGTTTTGTTTAGCGTGCGATTGGATTGAGTAACTGCCAGTGACATGTGAGCAGTTTCCTTGTCTCTGCTTCTCACTGAGAGCTTTCCCCTTATTAGTGGAGGCTTTCTCAGCTGGCGAGCTTCCCCAGTGCGTTCCCCTCCGTGCCAATCCTCTGAGGCTGCTTTCCGGGGCCGTGGAGCCGGAGCCCAGCGGGAAGCAGGCACTCGCCTTTGGTTTCCAGCCGCACCGCAAAGCCGCCTTTAGTAACTCGATCAAGGGCCGAGGCACAGCTCTCTGAAGCAAAGAGCATTAGAGGCGTGAAGAAATGGCTTCGGCAAGTCAACAGCTTTGATGTGTAAAAAACCTGCATGCGTGCTGCTTCTCGAGTGTCCCAAGCAAAAAGGGAGATGTAGTGCGTCTAGTCAAGAGAAAAAAAAATCACTTTCATAAAACATAACCAAATCCTCAGCTGAGGGACTATAATATTCTCATGCATCTAGAAAAGAGATGGTACCATTCAGAAATATCCCGGTGCTGAAAAAATCCGTCATGATTTAATTTGCAATTCATTTCTTTTGTGGGTTTTTTTTTTTACTAGATCTAACTGAGAAACCAAGTTTACCTTAATGTTTTAAGAAGTCTGACTGCTCTTGCTAATTTGTTTACATATTTCTACCAGACAGAAAATTAAGTTTGAGCAACTTAAATGAATCAAAGCAGTTGACCAAATCAAGTTTTCCAATCAAGTTTTTCGTTTTACTCCAGATCTACACACAGTTCTGCAGGTCTGTCTTCATAGACAATCAGCCACTTAATGCCAGTGCTATCTAACCAGTGCAGTGTAAAACTTTATTTCAATTTTAATGTAAGTCAGTGGAACTAGACTTTTTTCCAAGCCATTTTGTGGCATTTTTTTGATCAATCCATCATCTAAAGGGCAACAGGCATTTTACAAAAATGGATATGAGGTTTTGTTTCAGTAGCAATGCTTATATATGTATATATATATATTTATTAGGTACACCTGTTCAATTGCTTATGAACACAAATAGCTAATCAGCCAATCACATGGCTGCAACTCAATGCATTTAGGCATGTAGAGGTGGTCAAGACAACTTGATGAAGTGCAAACCAAGCATCAGAATGGGGAAGAAAGGTGACTTAAGTGACTTTGAACGTGGCGTGGTTGTCGGTGCCAGACAGACTGGTCTGAGTATTTCAGAAACTGCTGATCTACTGGGATTTTCACTCACAACCGTCTCTAGGGTTTACAGAGAATGGTCCAAAAAAGAGAAAATATCCAGTGAGCGGCAGTTGTGTGTACAAAACTGCCTTGTTGATGTAAGAGGTCAGAGGAGAATGGGCAGACTGGTTCGAGATGATAGAAAGGCAACAGAAACTCAAATAACCAACCAAAATCTCTGAGGAATGTTTCCAACACCTTGTTGAAAGTATGCCATGAAGAATTAAGGCAGTTCTGAAGGAAAAAGGGGGTTCAACCTTTTACTAGCCAGGTGTACCTAATAAAGTGGCCGGTGAGTGTATATATAAGGAAGAGCATAACGAAGAAACACAGGGGACCAGATGTGCTAAGCCTGTTGTACCAAGTTTTATGCACATACAGGACATATTCTGACCCTGAAAAGTAATGAGTTGTGTTCTATACAAAATCTGGTGCTTAAATTTGCCTTTCTTACACCATGTACATGGAAAAGTGTTACATTTCTCTCCCTCATGTGCTCTTATGTGGGCAAAAGTGTTTGAACATCTAAACATTACATCTATATGCACATCTCATTTCCAAACCACAGGGTTTAATGTGGAGCTGATCCATTGCTGCAGCAACAGTGTCTTTGAGACTACTTTGAGAATTCATTTCCATTCACCCACAATAGCATCAGTTAGACAGAAAATCCGATTCACAGTTGGCGTTCCAGTTCATCCTAGAGATATTCAGTATGGATGAGTTCAAGGCTTGGTGCAGGCCAGATTCTTCTGTAACACTGCATTCAGCATTCCTGTTCTGTGAACATGTTGCCTGTCACTTCGCAGCAGAGCTGTTTGCTGGTCCTGTTTCTGCTTCATAATAACTTCACTTACAGTTGACCAGAGAAGCTCTCGCAGGCAAAAAATTGGACAAACTTGGAAAGGTGGCATCTTATGACAGTGCCATTCTGAAAGTCACTGATCTGTACAGTGTGACCTGTGCTACTACCAGTGTTTGTCTATGGATGCTGATTTTATGCACCTGTTATCAGTGAGGGTGACAAACAATTAAGCCTACTAGTCTGAAGAGGTGTCCACATACTTTTGCCCATAAGAAATTATTACTAAAATGGCATAAGGTACTGGAACAGTGGGTTATAATGTATTCCATTTCTTACTACAGTGTTTCTTTTTTTAAGTAATAGAGCTAATAGAGGACAGCTTTGTCAGGAATTTTCTCACCTCTTAAAATCAGGCATTAATTGGCAGTAGCATCTCAGACAATTGTTTTTAGGAGACTTTTTAGGAGATTTACTCACTTGAAACAATCATAGTGGTTAGGTGCAGACACAGTCCTTGAAGATGTGTTGAAAAAACAAAATAACACCATTTCACCTGCTCAGTGTTTGCCTAGTGACTTCTATGGCTCTGGTTTTCTGTGTTATTTTTTCCTAAATTCTATTTTTGTATGTGTCTTTAAAGGCTTTAAAATATCAGGCTTTCCAAATGTATTACTATAACAGAGATGAGAAATTACACACGCAGAGCTTACAGTAGAGTACTCACAGAAAATGAAGAATTATAGTAGGTCACAGTGCATTTCAGTGGGTCACACCAGCATTGTATTTACTTCTAAAAAAACTGAAGTGAAATCTGTAAGATAATTGTTGTCTATCCATATCTTCTTCTTCTTTCGGCTGCTCCCTTTAGGGGTCGCCACAGCGGATCATCTGCCTCCATCTTGCCCTATCCACTGCCTCCTCTACTTTTACACCAACCATCTCCATGTCCACCTTCACTACATCCATAAACCTTCTCTGAGGTCTACCTCTTCTCCTTCTACCCGGCAGCTCCATCTCCAACATTCTTTGACCAATATATCCACTATTCCTCCTCAACACATGTCCAAACCATCTCAACCTGGCCTCTCTGTCTTTATCTCTAAACTGCTCCACCTTCACTGTCCCTCTGATTTGCTCATTTCTAATCTTGTCCATCCTTGTCACTCCCAACGAAAATCTCAGCATCTTCATCTCCGCCACCTCCAGATCAGCCTCCTGTCTTTTAGACAGAGCCACAGTCTCCAAACCATACATCATAGCAGGACGCACTACTGTCTTGTAAACCTTCCCTTTCACTCTTGCTGCTATCCTTCTGTCACACATCAGCCCTGACACCCGTCTCCACCCACTTCATGCTTCTTCACCTCTTTTCTACACTGTCCATTGCTCTGGATGGTTGGCCCAAGATAGTCATCCACCTTTATGACCTCTACTCCTTGCATCTTCACCTTTCCTCCTGCCTCCCTCTCATTCACACGCATGTATTCCGTCTTGTCTCTACTGACCTTCATTCCTCTCCTCTCCAGTGCAAACCTCCACCTCTCCAGATTCTCTTCCACCTGCTCTCTAATCTCACCACAGATTACAATGTCATCTGCAAACATCATGGTCCATGGAGCCTCCTGCCTGACCTCATCTGTCAACCTTTCCATCACCATTGCAAACAAGAAGGGGCTCAAAGCTGATCCCTGATGGAACCCTACCTTCACCTTGAAACCATTTGTCACTCCAACTGCACACCTCACCACTGTCTCAGTATCCTCATACATGTCCTGCACCACCCTAACATACTTTTCAGCTACACCTGACTTCCTCATACAGTACCCTAGTTCCTCTCTTGGTACCCTATAATATGCCTTCTCTGTACTTCTCTACCAACACTCACAATGCAAAAATTGCATCTGTGGTACTCTTTCTGGGTATGAAACCAAACTGCTACTCACTGATCTGAACCTCTCGCCTTAGCCTTGCTTCAACAACTCTTTCCCATACCTTCATGGTGTGGCTCATCAACTTTATACCTCTGTAGTTACTGCAGCTCTGCACATCACCCTTGTACTTAAAAATGGGGACCAGTACACTGCTTCTCCACTCATCAGGCATCCTCTCACTCTCTAGGATTTTGTTAAACAACCTGGTTAAAAAGTCCACTGCCTTCTCTCCTAAACATCTCCATTTCTCCACAGGTATGTCATCTGGACCAACTGCCTTTCCATTCTTCATCCTTTTTAAAGCTGCCCTCACTTCCACCTTACGAATTATCTGCACTTCCTGATCCACTATCTCTCCCCCCATTGTCCTCCTCTCTCTCTCGTTTTCCTCATTCATTAGTTCTTCAAAGTACTCCTCCCATCTACTCAACACTCTCTGTTCACTCACTAGTACATTTCCCTCTCTATCCTTTATCAGCCTAACCTGCTGTACATCCTTTCCAGCTCTATCTCTCTGTTTAGCCAAACGATACAAGTCCTTTACTCCTTCTTTACTGTCGAGCCTCTCATACAGCTCATCATAGGCCTGAGCCTTTGCCTTTGCCACCATTCTTTTCGCTATGCAACTAGCCTCACAGTACTCCTGCCTACTTCCTTCATCTCTCTGGTTATCCCACTTTTTCTTAGCTGCCTTCTTCTTCTGAATACTCTCCTGGACTTCCTCATTCCACCACCAACTTTCCTTGTCTTCTTTCCTCTGACCAGACGAAACACCCAACACATTCTTGCCAGTTTCTCTCACCACCTTAGCTGTAGTTTCCCAGTCCTCAGGTAGCTCCTCACTGCCCCCAAGGGCCTGTTGCAATTTTTCCCTGAACTGCCTGCAACCATCCTCCTCCTTCAGCTTCCACCATCTAATCTTTGGCTCTGTCTTCACTCTCTTCTTCTTCTTTGTTTCTAATCTCATTCTATGACAACCACCCTATGCTGCCTTGCTACACTTTCCCCTGGTACCACTTTACAATCTCCAATCTCCTTTAGGTGGCATCTCCTGCTAAGGATATAATCCACCTGTGTGCACCTCCCTCCATTCTTGTATGTCACCCTGTGTTCTTCCCTCTTCTGAAAATACGTGTTCACCACAGGCATTTCCATTCTCTTAGCAAAATCTACCACCATCTGACCTTCCGCATTTCTGTCTTTCACACCATACATACCCAGCACCTCTTCATCCCCTCTGTTCCCTTCACCAACATGTCCATTGAAGTCTGCACCAATCCTCTCTGGGGACACCATCTACCACTCCATCTTACTCCAAAATTCCTCTTTCTCCTCTAACTGACAACCAACCTGTTGTATATGACCTGACCACATTCAAAATTACACCATCAACCTCCAACTTCAGGCTCATGATCCTGTCTGACACTCTCTTTACATCCAGAACACTTTTCACAAGCTGTTCCTACTCCATTTCTCTTCCTCTCTACACCATGATAGAACAGTTTGAATCCACCTCCAATGTTCCTGGCCTTGCTTCCTTTCCATCTGGTCTCCTGGACACACAGAATATCTACCTTCCTTCTCTCCATCATGTCTGAAAGCTCTCTGCCTTTACCAGTCATTGTCCCTATGTTCAGAGTCCCTACTCTAACCTCCACACTCCTGCCTTTCCTTCTCTCTCGCTGCCTTCTAACCCGCCTTCCTCCTCTCCTCTTTGATGGTCTTCGACCTACAGTAGTCCAATTTCCACCGGCACCCTGCTGGTCAACAGCACCGGAGGCGGTCGTTGTTAACCTGGGCCTCGACCGATCCGGTATGGCAATCATATTTGTGATCCGCATGATAGTTTTGGCACAAGTTTTACACGGGATGCCCTTCCTGACGCAACCCTCACCATTTATCCGGGCTTGGGACCGGCACCAGAAGTATACAAAGTACACCCCTAATGGCTGGTTTGTTGTCTATCCATATAAGTAATGGAATTTGTCTATTTTCTACAAATATTGATCTGATTGGTTGTTGCTACATCACACCTAACTACACCTTTTGATCCACTCTGAGGTTGCCTCCTCTGTTGCAGGTTAGTGTCTGCACTGCCAGTCACAAACATATAAAAAAATATATCTCCTATACTCACATGCACCGCATTTTTATTTCTATTGCTAAATTTTGGCTGCAATTTAATATTCTTATATTATAATATTCTTATAATTATAATATTCTAATATCCTTATTCTTATGCTTGTGTTATGACCATAATAATATCCTGACATCAAGTAAGTGTCCAAATATATTGTGTTGCATTGCAAAGCCTTCAGGTTGTCTTCACTGGAAATGCCAAATGTGTGCATCTAGACAAAACATAAACAAGCCACAGATGGATCAGAAATAGTTGCTTTACTGATGGAGCTGTGAGCTGTTGTTTTGGGATGCTGATTTAATTAAATGTAGATTGGGTCATGTTTTATCCCTATATTTAACATCCGTTGTTTAAATTCAAAGAAAGAAGTTGTAGCAGTGAAGTCTGTTTAACCGACTAGCTAAGTGCACTTACCTGATTTGATTTGTTTACTGGCAGGATCACAGAGGTCCATGAGTTTTTTCTCATCCATTTTTTAAGGTGAATGGTGGATCAACACAACGTGATGAATCAAAATAGGCATCTTGCACATGACACTTAGCTGGTGTAGACAGCTTCAGTTATTATAATGGAAGTATTTTGGTTTTGTTGTCACTTGCACACATTGTTTGCTGTCAGGACTCGGTGTTACTCAAACAGAGGACCCATCCTCCTCTGGTCAACACCACATATTTGAGTAATGATACAAATAATAGTTTGCAAGTGACGTTAACAGAGGCACTTCTATCAGAGGCAATGGCACTTTCTAACTCATGAGTTATTCAACAGTCTCAGATTCATGGACATTTTTTCCTCTAGTGGATCAGCAGTAGAACTCTCACACAAAGCTGTGCCTTTTTTTGCCACTATCTTTTTTTTTTTATCTGAGCCTTTGCCTGTGGGCTTTTCATGGCATGCCCCTGAGGCGTGAACAAGCCTAAATGACTCACATCAAAAGACGCAATCACGTGTCGTTACCAAATAATGAAAGGAATTAAAAGATTATTGTTTTTAATTTAATTTTCCTCCTCTGCATCTATAAGACCGGAATGGCCTCGAGGCCTAATTCATGAGAATTGCATTATGGTCACAGACGTGTATGAAATAATCTCCCTGTATTAGCTTCAGAGCTGTAAATTTGGTCTGAAATTTTAATAGCCCTATTTTCATTGAACAATATTGAACTGGTCAACCATGTTGAACGACTGTAAAAGGTCAGCGTATGTGTCCCCTGTAAACAAAGTCATTAGGTAGGCCCTGACAGGATAATTTATAACATGGTCAGTTGAATTGGGGCCATTAGTGCAACAGAACAGCAGTTTATACTGTACTTAAGGTTATAAATTGACCAAGAGTGAAGGAAGAGATGTCTGTCAAAGTTTAGAGATTGTAGTTTCTTCTTTTTTATTAGGAGTTTTTGAAATGTAGAAGTGTTTTATAACTGTTCTTCTGCTCAAGAAGAAAAGAAGAAATATCTTGCACTTGGAGTCTTGGAATTAGGTATGTTACACACACAATGGTACAATGCTTTGATTGAAATTAGTGGTGTGAACTATGGGCTTCAAGGTGTAGTTTCAGTGCACAAGCCTGCACTCTTTATAAAGGACAGCCACCTCACCTTCTGCTGCTTGGCAGCAGAACTCCATTTGCATATGCCCCGTGACCTATGAGCAAATTGTTGGTGCTCATGTTTGGCCCCATTGAACCACCAGCTTTGTCAACAGCAATCATTTGAATCATTTCAGACCTCTAAAATATGCTTGCTGTCTTGACTAATATTGCAGTAAGAGAACAAGGATGAACATGGTCCTTCTGTTTTTCTGTGATATAAACATGTTTTATGCAAAAGATTCTAGTCTATGTGCCATTGTCCACAGCCTTAATTACTATGTATATAAGCTTTTTTGTGCAATATGAAGAGAGATAAATTAAGTATGGTCTTTTTATTTTTCAGTAGCCCAAAAGTATTTGGACATTCATGATAAACTTAAAAATATTACTTTCATTGTATTAGGAAACAAAATGTCAGACCAAGTGATGTTTATTTCATCTAAACCATTCCAACAAAACCATAGTATTTTCTCTTTGTCATAGTTTTCCTTCAAGAGGTGGCTGGTCTGCTGTTCTTTTGCAGACTTCTGCAGGTTTTCCTCTGAAAAATGACTTCATTATAAGTATTTTTGATTACTGAATTTTGTACATAAGTCACGGAATTCAGTCATATATTATTGTAATCTTCCTCTTGGTGGCTGTAATTTTGCACCATTTTAAAGCATGTAAATAACACAGTGAGAGCTAGCCTGGCTGAAGAGAAGCTGGCACACAGTGGTGTTAGATGCAACAATCTTATTTATTTAGATGCATATATTTTTATGTATTTATATTAATCTGGCATTGAATTAATTGTGTTTACATTGACATATCTGAAGGGCTAGTCTTATCACTTTGATGTTGTGCTAAAAGTAATAAATGTCATTTATTAAACATTTTAAGAAAATAATTAACATTTACCTATGGTCAAAGTGTCCAGATACTTTTGGGACTACTGTATATGAGTCGCATGTACTCCTGCATTTTGCCTGTATCTGATTTTATGATCATAGTCCTTTTTATAGGAGCAGATGTAGAGCTCCAGCTTCTTATGGAGATGTTGACATAGCTAGAAAGAAAATTGGTGCGAGTTCAGTTTTGTATTTAATGACTTTATTGGAAGTGGACTGTAAGTTGGACCCAGAAGGATTTTGGAAAAGTTCTAATGATGCACTTTATAGCTCTTTGGTCTTCTCTACATGAACCCAGTACTGCCGCCTATAATGACCCATGTGACTAATAACAAATTACATCTGAGCTGTATTTTCCCCAAACTAGTAACACAACACCATTTCTGCCTCGCAGCATCTCAGGAACGTTGTTCAACAGACTGGCTTCCAGTGCAGATATCTCTGGGGTTTCCTGCGTTGCTAGCGTGAAGCTGCTGATGCAGTCGATGGCTTGGCTGTTGTGCTCCAGCGTTTTTTCTCGTTATAAGCTACTCCCATTATGTAACTACAGTTCTGTGGCTTCGGTGAGATATTTGTCTCTCTGCACGATTGGAACTCCATTTACTTCAATTTTGTCTGTGCCACTCAAGAAGCCTACAAACCAAGCCATTATTTTCCAAAGTAATCAACCTACAATTTTAATATAATGAGTGGAACGTCACAGGCTGCTCTTATTCTGCAGGATGAGCTGTCTGTTTCTGATCAGTCATTGTGCATTTTTCTCCATAGGCACTTTCTACTATTCTGTAGCATCAAGATGAAAAGAAAAGCTCTCCATCTTGCAGCTCACCAATTAACTTAACCCACATTTAAAACTTCTTTTCATGTTTTTTTTTGCATGCTTTTACAGCCTTTCATGAGACGACAGTAATGCTTTCATCAAGCAGTAAAACACACTTTTTCTGTGTAGCTGTTCACATGAGGAATCCCTAAAGCAATTCTTAGTGTACAGAATCGAACTGGAGAGTGCAGGAGAAAATGCCCTCTCGGATTAATTTGGCTCAGCATTCATCTGCTTTTTGCTGTCCTCCAGCAGCACTTAAGTGACTCTTGCTCTCTCTGGCGTTATGTTGATTTAGAGCAATTAATTTCAGACGATTTAAGACCTGTTTGTTTATGTCGGTTTCCCATGCTGTTGCTGCTGCATTAATCCTTCACTGTGACTTCTGTCAAAGCCCATCAGATTGGCAAATGAAAGGCGAGTTAATTAGCCCGAGTTGGTTGAACCCATCCATACTTAGACTGGTGCTGCTAAGCAATCAAAAAAAATAAATAAATAAGCACAACAGAGGCAATATGACTCTATTCCTCCAATCAGATTTAACACATATTTATTCCTTTGTTATTGCCTTGTTTAGCCATTGAGTTACAGAGTTCTGTTTTAGCGGCGCAGTAGTTTACTGACTGAATCTTTCTGAATGAACAAATTTTATTTATTTGGTTCAGCTTTCAGGTGCTTGTTCTATTTGAAGATACTTTGTGAAGCAATCAGTACCATAAAAGGTTTTATGACTTGTAACAGTAGCATAACTCTCTTCTATATAGAACAAATTGAAAACATGTTTAAAGAGCCATAAACAAAATGTTTTCCATCATAGAGAAGAACCAGTAACCATGCAAAGAACAAGTCCTGCCACTGTCGTTAAATTGCAGTTGATGATTAATTGCTATATAAATAATTGTTTACCTGTATTATTTTTTTGGTCATTGTATAAAACTATTGAAGTACAAGGCTAAAGTGAGTAAACTGGCTGAATAGCTATCTTGCTTCCTTGGAAAAGTCTTCTTCCATCACTAAATGGAGATAAAGAAATGATTAAATACTGTGGGAAAATGTTTAATAAAGTTTGAAATTGACTGGTACATACCTTAAAAGTAAAATAACTGAAAATGATTTATTTTGTTGGGTGTCTTTTCTCAGACAGTATCCCATCATTGCTAAAGGTGATTATAAATCCCTTAATGATAGTCTAAACAACTCATGAATCTCCAAAATGTAGCTTTGCTCATCCAGATGTGCTTACTTACGTTGAATCAGATAGCAATTTACATGGTTTTATACCAGAAAAATGAACTTAAGCAGGGCAAAGTAGCATGCACTTAACTATAACCTAAGTGGGAAGCTAGCAAACATCCAAACTATTTTTTCTCTCTCAATTTTATTTCACAATCACAGACAAAAAAAGTGTGTGCGTGTTACATAACAACTTGTAGCAGATAGTAATGTTAACCCAGAAAAAGATGTCTAGCAGTGGATCTGTCAAATACCGTTAAGGTTAACTACAACAGTAGTACAAACACTCCTCTGTAGTGCAAGTATATGCAGAACTAAATTACTGTAGTTTATAACCATTCGTTTTTCAGTGAATTATAATAGCAGTGATAAGCATTTCAAAACTACTTGTGCTTTTTTCCAAAACTTAAGAGTTATATATCCAGTCAGAAGTTATAACTTTTGCTGTTTTCATAAGACCCTTTTCTATATGTTCATTTACCTCTACATAAACATAAAAATGCACCCAATTCATGTTCTGTCCATTGTGATGTAAACATATGATTATGAAAGATGATAGCTACAAAAATAATTATGGACAGCTCAGTTCATTGTGATTAGGTAGTTATTGCGATCAGACAATTATGTAATAGTTGTCACATGCCTACAGAGAAACTCTGTGAAATTTCTTTGAATTGTCATTGTTCTGTGTATACTTGCAGTTTTTTGTTTGACCCAATAGCTCATAGTAATAGTGCCTCATTACTGTATTTGTACTTCATGCATGACATTGTTTTTAAAGAAGAAGAAAAAAAAAAACACTGTCAGTGTCTGTACAGTCAGAGATTGACCTCACTGCTCTCTCTGTGTGCAGACCCTCCGGCAGTGGAGCCTGCGTGGTCAGAGGTGAGACAGGGTCTGAACCGACCAGTAGCCATGAGCTGCCGCGTTCTCCGTGCGCACCCCTCACGGGTGCTGCGCTATGAGTGGCGGCTGGGCTCACGTCTGCTCCATGCTGGACACTTCGACACTCGTGATGAGACAGAGTATACGGTACGCACCTTGACACGCGAAGGCTATGGGGAATACACCTGCGACATCATCAACGAGGCCGGAGCTGGACGCTGCACCTTCTTAGTCACCGGTAAGACCTCCATCTCTGAAACTGCTTTGAAGTGGAGCTCATATGTGTGATGTGAAACAATGGTCACTCAGAGATCTACCTTGCTGAATAGTTAAGCTCCAATAACAGTCCAAGTTAAAACTGGCAGAAGGCAGATCTCAAAGAGGAGATGATAACCAGAGACCGAGAACAGTCATTTAGATCACAATTGGCATGCTGTTTCTGTACAGTGCTTACACTTAAAATAAGTAACGTTTGCTGCTCCCCGTGTTGTGTATAATTCCAAAACTCCAAGTTATTGAACTCTACTGATCCAAATTTCTTATTTGAGTGCTTGTAGAAGTAGCACTAAACATGTTTGACAAATTTAGCAAGAGGGCCAGACCAACTAGAGCATTTAAAATGATGATTTAGAAAAATTGTGGTCATTTAACCTTCACTGGTTAATTTCATTTCAACTCATTTGATTTTTGCAACCAATTTGTGGAAATTTTCTAATGATAAATTAATACATTTTAAATGGAGATGCACTGAGTGTTATTGGCCAAGGTACAGACACTGAAGTACTTCTCTAAGCACTTCTTATCATGGCCTATCATGACCATTTACCAACCTCTATTAATCCCATAGAATTAAACAAATGATTTACAACTGATTACATTGTTATGTTGCCATTATGACTCATTTAAGGTCTAATTAGGTGGAGGTCAACTTCTGTAAGGTAAATAGGATAGAGGTAAAGAAGTGGGACATCACAGAAACAGTGAATTCAAAATGAGCTGTTTTCTGCAGCTGTGTTTTCAAATATGGACTATATAGACTAGAGGGGGAATGATAATTGTTGAATTAGTAATTGCTTATATATCATTTCAGCTTCCTTTATTTGAAAACAAATTCAAGAAACTCAGTTTTCCGTGATACTGTGGTGTCACATGGGAGGCCATGATTCTGCTGCAAGTAGTGCTCTTTTATTAAACACCGAGCAGAAAGCTATATAACCACACAGCACAAATAGCAGGGAGATCATCACCAGCCATACATCTCTGCTTCATGGTAGACACTCAAGTTCACTCAAGTTCCATGTATACATAACTTAAAATAAACAGCGACAAACATTTATGTTCCTTTTTCATATGCATGAGCCACTTCACATTGCCCTCTGCATGGCCATGCCTCCAGAGCCTCTACATCAGCACGAGTCAGCAGCAGGACACTACAATATACAGTATTTGGTACCTCTTTACTGTAGGGCAGTGTTCATAAGACTACATGTTAACTGACATAAACCTACATCAACATTTACTAAGATTTATTCTAATAAGCATCATCTGTCATAAAGGCTGCTTTGATATTGACATAGCACCTGATTATCTGACACTGGGTTGTTCACTGATCACTCAAAATGACAATGCAATCCTTATGACAAATGACACCTTTTGGAATAAGTGTTAATAAACATTTGCGAAGGCTTGTCAGTTGTCATGAACACCCTCAGAAATAAAGGTATGAAACGCCTTTGTGGGTCATTGGGGCAGTACCTCTCGTCACTGGGGTGGTACTCTCAAAGGTACCTCTCAGTACCTTTACTGAGGTACCATAATACAGTGAAATTATATTTGAATATAAAAAGTTTGCAGTTGTATTGTCTCCAAAAAATACCGTTTTGCAGCATTTGTGTTTCTACAGAGAGGATCATTTGGCATAAACGAAATACATGGAACCGTTGTTTACAGCCTTTGTTTATTTTCTGCCCTTTCTAACATTTTATCTATGGCTATCAACTAAAGTTATCCCAAAAATTATAAATGTCCTTTTATTCACACTCTCAAATCACTTTTGTCAGGTGGCATCCCTTTTATCCCAGATAATTGATAGGAAGAAATGTACAACCGTACTTGACAAAAAAACTGATTGGAGAATATTTTCAATAAGATCCATGTCAGTGTGCATATGCTTTACTTAATACCAAACGACATGTGACAGGTTGGTAAAAAGGGGAAGCTGGATGCGTAAAATAAATAAATAAATAAAAATAATATTTCCCTTTAAAAACCCGTTGGCAATTGGGTTCCTGAAATGGAACATGCTGTGCGGAAAGCAGGAGAGCAGTCAGAGTGCATCACGTCTCTGGTGCCAGGGCCATATGACGGGGGGATTTAGATTGATGGCTGCAGCAGCCATCTGATAGTTAGAAGGGGCCGAGTCTGCATGGGACGTCTGGAGGAGAGGTGCTTGGTCTCAGAGTCGGCCCACATTTGTTACTTCAGCCTGGCGCCACCGAAGAGTCTCCTCCTGCGGTGGAGTCTGCTTTTGAAAGGTGAATAGATGGATGTCTAGCCCAGCGCTCAGCATAAATCAGGACTACCTCCCTGTGAGCTGCAGGTAGAGCAGAACGGAGCAGATCTGGGCAGCCTGGAGCTATTTGCTTTGGGTTGACAGGCGGAGGAGCTAACTTGCTGCCGTTCAGCAGCCCTTTTCTGCCCGTCGCTCTGCCTTCCTCACCATCTGGACACAAAGGCAGCTGCCAGAGTTACTGGGGCCTCCATGTGCAGTCTAGAGAGAGCGAGTCTACGCCAGCTCCTGATTAGCCCTAAAATCTGGCCCAGTTTGTACCCGAGGCCTTCCCAAGAGGAGTACCCCCTCCCCATTCTCTGTAGGTATAATGGCTTCTGTTTTGTACTCAGTGTGTAAGCTACTGAACTAACCCAACCATGTGAAAAGAGGGAAAAAATAAATACATCATAAATTCTGCCTCAGGGATACTGATCATGAAGTCAAAAATGGAAATAGCTCAAACAAGATCATGTTTGGAAAAGCTTTATTTTTGATGCACAACTGTGGCTACTATATTACTACTCCCATGTTTATGCAGCAGTTTACAATAAAAGACTGCACAGCAACAGCAGTTTTTATTTATAGAATGTATAAAGAATCATTTCATCACACAATTCTTCTGGAATTCCACATTAGACTATTTTTTTTCTTTCTCTTATTTTTATTTAAGTCATATTAGGGATGGACATTGTTATTCAGATGTATCCAAACTCATCTTATGTGCATTTACTTAAACCCGCTGATATTTCACCTCATGTTAAGCAAATTGGCAGCATCTATACACTGTGCAAAAGTCAGAAATAGCCCTTTCATTTATTTCCAGTCAAAACGGCCATGAAGTGCAGGCTATTCATTTTTCATTAGCATGAAGCATATATTTACCAGAAATTCAGTATATCAAATCTATAATGTTTAATTTGTCCAGTTGTTACTTCTGTGTACTCTACTGCCACATTAACTCTCATCTTTCCAATCTTAAAACCAGTGATTTACAGCTGTGTCCTCTCAACAAAAGCTGTTTCTAAGGAATCACTGACATTATATTCCCCTTCAAACAAACAGTCACACAAATGCACATTAGCTGCCTTCAAATTTCTTTCTCATGTATATCTAAAATCATAAAAACCATTTATGACTGACCTTTGGAGGTCATTATTTAGAAATGGAAAGCAAGTCTCCTGAAAGGAATGCAAGAAGCAGTAATAAAGTCAAAAGTTGGACTTGTAAAAAAAAAGGAAAAAGAAATGTGACAATTTTTGTTGTTGGGGCTCCCGTGTAATTTACAGTTTGTACAGTGCAAGTTGTGTAACTATGAGCTATTATTCTGTCATTCAGCTGGTAGTTAAATCAACTATGCCTAAAACAGAGAAAGGTCAACCTAATCAGGTACAGCACCTCTTATTCTAGCTGCCTGCTGCATGCAATAAACAAATTTCTTATTAGTGACCATCTGAAACATCTAAAATAATTTGTCAGTCAGAAATCTGTATATATATATATATCCTCAAAAACTCAGGGTTTGAAGAGCAAAACTTGGTAAAATGCCCATTCCCAGGTCAAGCTATGGACACAGTAAGAAAGCCAAGGCATTTGAGATGTGCCATGGTTAGTTGCTTAAACCAAGATCAGAAGGTACTCGGTAAATCTGCTTAGCAGACCATGCCAAAGGGCAGACTCTGTATAGGCAGGCATGAAGCCAAGCCATAACAGTGGACATGCTCAGTAGTGCTAGAGGCCAGACTGAGTGGACATCTGCAGTGCTGAATTGAAGGCAATAGACATTTAGGTCTGCCAAGGTGGCAATATATACAAGTGACTCAGTCTAGCACATTCACTTCATTTGTTTATAAAAAGGTTTTTTAACCCCCCCCATGTTAATTTAGAAGTGTCTCACCATTACAACTGCAACAGGCACACAGAGAATTTTTATCTGGGAAAGGCTCAGATTCTGCCCCATTTCGTTAAGCCTTGTTTTATAGGGGTGACTTTAATTTGATGCTAGAGTAGTTTCCATTTTAAGGTAAATTATCTGTAATTAGATACATCCGCTGGTTAATGCTTGTGTGGAGATGGTATGACTGGAAGTCAATAAAGCATTCAACGAAGCAGTAGCGTGACATATGCTGAATTTAAGAGCAGTCATCAATCTTTTCACAGACACACTTTGTTACTCAAATGATTACTTCCCCTCCTCCCAACAAAATTTTGGTGTGCAGCATGAGCAAAAAGACACTGCTTAAGCAATTGTTTTGGTGTTTAAATTTATGTAATGTCATATGGTGCATATATTATACAATATTAGTGTCTTCCAATTTCTGTGTCTGTTTGTAATACCAGACACTCCATAATATGCTTAGCAGGAGCACGTAAATCGCTTGATGTAGCCACACAGCCATGCATATCTCCATTTAGTGGATATGTAGCTTAGCAACGGGGGAATGTTTGTTCTTCCAGTGGGAGAATGCCGGTTGCATTCTGCATTCTTAAGAATGCCAGCTAGAGCTGGTGCACTGAACCTGAACCCCAGATCTGTGCGCTGTTAGGGAATGATTTTACCAGGAATATTACTGTGAGACATATCTTCTTTCAGGTCTTTTAAATAGCCACCTTGTGACTATTTCCTCTGCTCATATGTGGACAAAAACATTCATGTTAGAGACATACCTGGACAATGTATGTGATGGACAATAAATGGACAATTTAATCTGTCAGAAGAAATTAACTTCTGTGTAATTGTGATTAGGAGGCATGTATTCCAACAGATCAATCACGAAAGTTGTACGCGCATACCAGCAATAATGATCAGCAAACATATATTATCACTGTCCAGTGAAAACCATGTATCTGCATTTTTGTTGATTTTTAGTTTCTACATCATTTCAACACACCAGCTGTCCTTACAGTGTAAAAATGTAATGATGAGTGGACCAATAGAAGTGCTTTAAAATCACTTAGAACAAAATCTCTTTACATTGAAAGGTAAGAGTGTAACTCCTGTAAAGATAATATTTTGGAGATACTTGTTTTTCATTGGACAATGATGATATTTACTCTTCTCTATTTATTAGGATGCCCATCACATAGAGTACTATGCGAGTCATAGGCAACCAAAGAAATTGTATCATGGGGCCATGTTCAACGTTTTCTTGTGCTTGCATTTTATTTTTACACCTAAAACCTTTGCATGTGTTCATATTTAGACATCACATTGTGTTTTTTTACTGAGAAAACAACCTGGGTTGAAACACTCTGTATAATGTCAGTGTGATGGATGTATAAGCAAATGTGTTGATCATTTTGACATCACAATGTTCATCTTTCCATATGGGCCCTTAAAACCTATTTATTTGGGCAGTATGTTTTGCCAGTACCAACACTGTATAACTATATAACACATGCAAATAAATGTAAAATGTAACTAAACATTTTGATCTAAACATATTGGGTACTATCCCACTTCTGACTCCACTGTGGCATTAAAATAGCATGGGGAGCCCATGATTCGGCTGTGAGAAGTGCTTTTTTTTCCCTTTAAATCAGTAGAAAAGGCTCATGAAATACAGCTGAACAATAAGTGCACATCACCCATGAGCCTCTTCACGTGGCTCTCTGCATAGCCACATCTACAGAGCCTCTTTGGCAGCATGAACCAGTGGCAGGAAGCTACAAAATTTTTTCAGAGGTTTACACAGTACACTGCACTCTCTAATAATGTCTCCAGCATTACTATTATTTTTGTTACTCGCCTACGCACTGTTTCATTTTTAAATCTGAAAGCCGTAAAGCAATAATGCATTCTGAGATGAACACTTACCAGCGGCTGTTTCAATGTTTGAATTTAGTTTGTGTGTTTATGTCCAACTCCCACTCTCTTCTTCATAGTTAGCTTACTTCCCCCTCATAAGCATTCTATTTGAGCAGTTACCTTCCTTTAAATAGAGTCAACAAGTCTTCTAATAAGACAATGGCCTTCACAGAGCCATTTAGGACCTCACTGCATCTGCAGAATAGATGTAATAAATACTTAACTGCATATACCCAAACATAGCAAACACAACAAAGCACTCACATAGCCTGAACTCCCCATGAGGTTTCTCCTTTCTGCTTGCATTGAGGAGTAGCACTGAATAATAGTGTTTGTTTTCAGCCAAACAGAGCCAGACACATAAAATGAACTGTGATTCACACATGCAGTGAGTTGTAGGTACGCAGAGGGATTTACTCTGTGCATTTTTGTCTCCCCAGGAGTTCTTCAAAATTGGGCCCAGAGCCTTGTAGAGCTGGCAAGACAAAAACAATATCAAGCACTTATTTCTTATTAAAGATATTGTGAATACCCCCAGCCCAAAGGCCATGATATTTAAAAAGATATAAAATGTATTTTAAAAGATAAACATGGTATGTGTACTTGTATTTGTACTGCCTTAATGAATGATGAACAGAGTAGTTAATAAATTAAATTTATTAGCGCAATGAAGCATTTTGCAAATAAAAGATATAAAGATATTTCAGTCTCATTTTCAGAGAGATACGATTCATCTCTTTATACTTTATGAGCTACTTTTTAAAATCCATTAGGATATGGTAGCATCTGACGTTTTTGAAGTTTCACAGCAAATCTGGGGAATTTTAAAGTTTAAACAGTGATGTGACAAAGGATATTACTGTTTTTTTTTCTCTACCTATATCATCTCCCTTTTTTTGAAGCTTGTTGATCTTAAAAGTAATTCTCAGGAAAGAAAAAAAAAGACAGACATGTAGGTGGCTAGACTGAATCAAGATGAGACTGAAACCTTTTTGTTTCAGATAGATAGAAATTCAACATAAAGGTAGGAATGAATCGCAAATTATATTTATTTTGCCCTCGGTTCCTTGTCAAATCCTTCATTTGATGGCCTTATACTTTCTGAAAGTGTTTTCTCTGAACCCCAGGAACAGATTTAGGCTCTTAATGATCATCTTTGATCAGAACAGGGGCAGACAACAGAGCAGACACGCAATGCAATATAAAAAAATTTAAATAAAACATACAGATCACAACGTGCTGTGTTTATCAGTGCCAATTATATCAACCCTCTTATGCCATTGTACATTTTGTTTCATAACTTATGCATAGCTAATTAAAAGAAGTGGAGAAATTCTGTTGAAAGTGCAATCCACAATCCTAACTTTTTAGTCGATTATGATTTGAAATTAATCAAATGTTATTGTGCAGACAGTTTTGTTTTGTGTAAAGAAATTTATATGGAAACGAATGGAAAGAAGTGCAGATTTAAAACTGTCAATGGAGAATAATGAAATATAAATGTAACTAACTATGCAGTTAGTTATGTGCATCTAAATAATTATGTAAAGTAAATTAAATTAATGACAAGACTCAAGACTTGTAACAGCAAGAGAACAATGCAATCACCAGCCCCACTGCTGGAAATTTGGATTATCTGATACAATTCCACTCTTAACCATCACAGAAAACAAACAGTTCTGTCAAGAAAACATCTTTGTCCCAGCGCTCTGCCTCCCCTGAGTACTGACACCTGTAGCTCATTATGTCACTCATTAACCTTGGTAGAAAAGCTTCCTATTTGTAGCTAGTCCTTGTGAAGATCTTGTTTCCAGGTTACCAGTGTTTCTGCACTGTCTGTTCTAGTGTGTTCATGTTATTGTCTTTGTCTGTTAGTTTTTGTGTATCTTGTTGGTTTACTGCTTCTTGCACAAAAGAGATGCACTGAATATACTTGATTCAAATGTGTACATTGTTTATGCTTGAAAACACTCGCCAGCTTTATTAGGAACACCTGTGCGCCTGCTCAGTCAATTAGATTGTAAATGGTCCAGTCAGCAATCAGGTAGCAGCAGCGCAATGCATGAAATCATGCAGACACAGGTCAAAAACCTCAATTAATGGTCACATCAGAGATCAGAATAGAGAAAAAATGTGATCTAATGGCATTTTTCCACCAGACAGTACAGTACAGCTTGGTACGGTTACAGATCTGAACGCAGAACTATCCATACCCTAGTCAAGTACCTGTTTTTCCCATTACATAACACAACCATAAAAGTAGAGGGAGTTCCCTTAAACTTGTGTGAACACAGTATTAATAGTAAACACAAAAAACAGTACGAACAATGAAGGAGCTTTAAGGTCAGATTTTTCCTTTTTTGTATTTTTTTTTTTTAATTGGTGGTTAGCTAACTCCACTGACACCTTGTATGACCAAATGCATCACCAGTCATGTTTGCACCATTATCAGCCACCCAGAAGTTAAGGCTTGGTACCAGAGCAAGAAGGGCAACTAAATTCAGCATAGGAACTTAACTGTACAACTCTACCTGTAGTGATATGTAGATGGTAGGGTCAGTTTTGGTGGCATGAACACCAAAACACCATTGAGTCCATGGGCCCAAACTGTGGTGTAAAGGTGTGGGAAATTATTTCTTGATGCACATCGGGCCTCTCAATGCCAATCAAGCTAATAACACTGATCCTGAAAAAAGTACAAAGACAACAAATCAAATGATGAAACTGAGAAATTTGTTTTTTGAAAAATATATGCCCATTTTGAATTTGATGCCAACAACACATTCCAAAAAAGTTGGAACAGGGGGCATGTTTACCATGTTTACCTGTGTTTTATCAACTATTCTTTTAACAACACTCTGTAAGGGTTTGGGAACTGAGGGACCAAACGCTGTAGTTTTGAAACTGAAATGTTTTCCCATTTTTGTTTAACATAGAATTTCAGCTGCTCAACAGTTCAGGGTCTCCTCTGGGATGTTTTTTTTGTACCCAATTATGTTACTGACCTGTATAACGTGCAACCAGAAAGCAGACACTTGTGGTTTGAAAACAAAAGTGAAGCTTTATTTGTGGAATCGGTGATCCAGAGATTAGTCTGGAAACAGGCATGGGTCAATTCCAGTAAACACAGCAGAGTAAGAAGGGCGACCATAACAGACAAGGGCAAGACAGGGCAGAGTCCTCAAAACAGGCGAGGAGTCAAAACCATGAATCCAATAAACCAGGCAGAAGTACAAAAGGGCAAATCCAAGGGCAAGTCCACGAGATAACAGGCAGGAAGTCAAAACACGATAAAGATCAGTACAGAAAATACTCAGTAGTTTCACAAGTGAAAGCAATACTTCACAACTAGTGAAATCTAAAGCCCGGACTTACATATTGGCCTAAAATGGTCATGTGACAAATACACAACTGAGGAAAGTTAGTATGCAGGCAATCGTTTATCGGATGATGGGTAGTTGTCTAGAGTCATGTGACCTTGCTGAGGAGTCTGGGAAATGGAGTTCATGTCCATTTGAGGACTGGCTGCATGCGTGACAACCTGTTGCCAATCAACCACCTGTTGTTTTTTTTAAGCATTACACAACTTTACCTGTCTTTTGTTGCCCCTGTCCCTTTTTTGGAACGTGTGGATGGCAACAAATTCAAAATGGGCATATATTTTAAAAAAAATAAAATTTTTACTTCTAAATTTCAACATTTGATATGTTGTCTTTGAAGCATTTTTAAAGAAATATAGGGTTTAAATGACTTGCATATAATACATTTTAAATCAAGTATATACAACCAGTTTTTCAGTGCAGTCACCAGATCTAAATCTAATAGAGCACTTTAAGATGTGATAGAACATGCACCAGAAATGCTACGGAATGTTTCCAGTACCTTCTTGAACCCATACCACAAAGAATTCATTCAAGCTGTTCTGAGGGGGTATCCTACCCAGAAGGATGTCCTACCCAGAAATAAAATGGTATTCATATGAAGTGGCCAATGGAGTGTATATTAACATCAACACAATTATTGATCAACTGGAAAACAGACATTTGTGGTTGTAATATATTTAATTAATGTACAAATTATATACACATTTGAATCAAGTAAATTCAAGCCCTGATTTTTTTTCAATGAGTGTTCTTCATCCATGATAAATTCCCATCAATTACATTTACAATTCCTACCTCCATTAAAAGCACATTATGGGGCGAGTTTCAAATCAGTCCCCAGTTTAAATGTATTGAAAAGACACTTACAAACCACATGTAACCACATACAGACTACATGTGCTGTTTTGATGTGATGAGATACAGTGTTTGTGTCTTTTCCATATCAAATTATAAATATGCATTTTGATAAATTATGAAGAGAGCAATGATTAGAGACATTGCCTGGTGAAAATGAAGGCTACTGTGTGTTCAGTTACTGACATGTTTGACTTGATGAAACTGAAACAAGAGGTTAAAAATGTAAAAAATAATCACAGTTTACTCTCACATTCAAACACTGATCATAACATTATGACCTTTGTTTCTATGCTCATTGTCCATTTTATCAGCTCTACTTATTATAAAGGTGCACTTTGTAGTTCTACAATTACAGACTGTAGTCCATCTTCTCAGCACTGCAGTAACAGTATGAGTGGATCAGACGCAGCAGTGCTGCTTGAGTTTTTAAACAGTGTCCACTCACTGTCCACTCTATTAAACACACCTACCTTGTCAGTACACCTTTTAGATGTAAAGTCAGAGACAATAGCTTATCTCCTGCTGCACAATTTGTGTTGAACACCCTCTAGTCCTTCATCAGTGGTCACAAGATGTTGTTGGCTGGATATTTTTGGTTCATGGACTATTGTCAGTCCAGCAGTGACACAGAGGTGTTTAAAAACTCCAGCAGCACTGTTGTGTCTGATGCACTCGTACCAGCACAACACACACTAACACACCACCACCACGTCAATGTTACTACATAGCTGAGAATGATCCACCACCCAAATAGTACCTGCTCTGTGAGGGTCCATGGGGGTCTTAAACACTGAAGAACAGGGTAAAAGGGGGCTAACAAAGTATGCAGAGATACAGATGGACTTCTGTCTGTAATTGTAGAACTACAAAGTGCACCTATATAGTAAGTGGAATTAAAAAAATAAAATAAAATTTATTTGTTCCAGTTGCACCACTGATAAACATAATTTCTGCAGATCACTTTGTAAACTCCTGCAAATATTCTGTACTGTAGTAAAATGACCATATAATGGAAATATAGACAAATCCATGCAAAGTTCTTGTATTCGGTAAGCAATAACAACCTTGATAAATATTAAAAGGTGCTGTTTGGTGCTTTGTGCCATTTCACAAGGCTTGAGAAACTGCTCCCCGTTTGGCGCTCTCGGGTCTACCGGTTGTTACTCTGTCCCTTTTTGCCCTTCTTTCTATTTCTCTCTCTCCATCTCTCCCTCTCTCCTTTTGTTGTGTGTGTCGTTTGTGATGTGCACAGGCAGACTCCTGATGGGATCGAGATGGCCCTCCTCTCAGCCTGCAGGGGTAAATCTGCAGATCATTAAAAAGTGTCTGGCCCACCACAGCCTCTTAATAAGTCATGGCTGACATAAACACCAGTGGCAGGTTTATGAGGCTGCTTGCGGAGATCAGCAACTTCTCATCTCTCCATGTCAGTGCCTGCACTGCTTTTTCTCACAGCTCTATCTGAGGTGTCATCAACACCCACCATGAACCCAATAACTCTCTTGGATGCTCTGACCAACTGGCCAACTGGAATTCGATGAAAATGAACCGATGGCATCTGAAAAGCTTGCTGCTGCTGAGTCCTCTGAAGCTCACTGTTTGACATTTGTGACATGGACTCGCCTGTACAAGAGCATCCTTTTCATGTTGGCTACTGATGGCCCTTTTGAGTTGACACCATTCAAAGCTCTTTTTAAAAGCTTTTTATGTAGTTGATGTGCTTCTGACATGTTCTTTGATTAAAAGTGCGGTCCTGGAGGTTCTCTTTCAGCGTGGGTTATACATGAGTGTGGGTTAGATGAAAATATTTGCATGCAGGTAGGGAGACGATTGTGAAGAGCCTGTTTTCTTTCTACAGGGAAAGCGTTTGCCCCGGAGTTTTACTACGACACCTACAGTCCTCTATGGCAGAACCGGCCACGGGTTTATGGGTTCAAGCTGCAGTGGACCCAGATGAACCCTGACGCAGTAGACCGTATCATGGCGTATCGTCTCGGCATACGGCAGGTAAACAACATCAGCAACTCACATATTTTAAACCATTTCAAATTCCTAATGTAAAATTTAGGAGCCAACTGAAGATGTGGGTGATAAAACTGGCCAATATTTATTGACGGTGGAAATTCCAGCAATATTAATAACATCTCTTTAATCTTTAAAGATGTCATAGAATGGAAAATGGTATTCACCCTAGCATAGTTGAATAAGGAGAGTTTGGTACATAAAACTGACATACCAAGAACTTCAAACACTGTTGTCTCCTACTTCAAATACAAATCCTGTATTCGTAGAATTAGCCAGTTCCTAAATCCTAGACTGTCCTGACATGTTAATATTTACGCCGCCAAAATTTACATATGGCAGTGAAGCAATACCAAGAAAATGGTGCATGTGCAGAAATGTACCATTACAAGCTGTGAATGGAATGAAAGCACTTTTTACACCCTTTCAAAGGGCCCAACTAAGGTCAGTGGACATAGTTAACGTTCATCTTTAAACAAGGTTGAAGTTGGCTTACTATTCGCCAGCTTTATAATCAAATGTTCTTTTCCACGCTAAATGCTACAGCTTAAATGCCATCAGAATGTAACCATTTGAGAGAGAACAGATAATTAGCAAAACCAGCGAATAGCAGCCAACTTCAGCACCCATACCTTTAACAAAATCCAGGAAAACTCAAAATTCAATGTTGTTAGTTTGCTCTGCACATTCCCTCTGAGCAGTCTTTTAAACTTTGGAAAATACTGAGCAAGCTTTCCTCAGTGTTTCACACTGAAGAGAGGGGCAGTTCCAACTTTATTAGTATCACAACACACAACCCCAACAGCAACCCATAAGTTGCTAGCCATACTGTGTGATTTTATCGACTTTTGGAGGTTGAAGCCAAATTAAATTGAGAGCTTCGTAGTGAGCAAACAGCTTTCATTCACCTAGTGGTGTTGTTGATATCTAAAGTAGCCAGTTTAGGTAAGATTAGCTACTAGCAAGCCTAAAGTAACTAATTAGGTAGATGACCATGCTTATTTACACAGAGATTCATTTTATTCTCCTGTCTGTGTCTGTTTCGACATGCTGCTTCTGTGTGAGCCATCAGCAAATCGGAGCAGAGCTCATAAACCAGCAAATTTTAAATATTCCTGAGCACACCAAAAAAGGGAAAACAGCCTGTTTGATTTTAGGGCCAAGTCATAGGTTTGTAAATGGCCATGTAAAGCCATCAGCAAATTGGAGCAGAGCTCATAAACCAGCCAATTTAAATATTCCTGAGCCCACCAAAAAAGGGAAAACAGCCTGCTTCATTTTAGGGCAAAATCATAGGTTTGTAAATGGGCATGTAAAGCTGCATCTTGGCATTTTGTTACCCCAACCAAAGTAACGTACTTTCTATGTAGCCATCAGAGAACAATTTAAAATGCAAGATAAATGCATTCTATGGCACCTTTAATATCCTTTATATTTTTAAAAGTGTAGGGATTTTTTCTTTTTCGGTAACTACATGGAAAACAAGAGTTTTAAAAGTGTAATATATTATTTGGTGTGTGATGCAGTTTTCTGTAGTGCAGCATTATATCTTTCAGATTTATCAGTTTGACAAAGTTCACAATTCTATATCTTTTTCTATATATTTTTTGTTCTCAAATCAATGTTCTTTGACTACAATTCAAACATGCATTACTCTAATGCATCATACAACCATTGGAAATCCCTGTAGTCTCAACCAACACTGATTGCTTTACTATAGGCTAGCAAAAACAGTAAAGCTAACATTAATGTAACTCTTACTTTGGTCATCAGGCAAAATCGTGAAGAAAAGATTACAAAATAATTGCCAAAATTAGTTAAACTGAGGCAAGATATCTGTATAGACTGGTAGCTACCTTACTAACTTCAGGTTTTAGCTTGTTGTCTTCCACATGTTCCTGTCAACATTTGAGAAATCCATTCTCTCCATTGTAATGATGCTTTGGAGAAAGTTACTATGGCAACAACAAAAAAAGGCCACCAACAAAAATCCACCCCGAAGAAGCATTAGTTTTTCAAAGGTTCCTCCCACCTTTAAGATATATCATCAGAAGGGCAGCTTCCTAGTCTTCAAAATTCACTCTAGATCCTGCCATGACATTGTAGGATGTGAGTAAACATGCTTACAACAGCTATCTCAAGAGTTACCTTTTTCCATTCTGGGCTTGGTGCCCCTTTAAAGCTATATAAGTGAGAAATGAAGAGTTTAAGGGAATGAACATCACATTCAGGAAGATGATGCCACTTTTAAACAACCAAGAGTAATTTGGTGGTACTAATTGTAATATTATCCAGGCATCCCATCAAGATGACAGCTGTTTGTGTTTTGAGTTGTAGTGAGAAAGCTTATGTTATGATTTCACAATTTTAGCAGTTCAACGGTTCTTGTTTACTAAATAGCATTTCATCCAATTATGTCTGTCAGATGTTTGTAACAATCTAAAATATTATTAGTATTATTATTATCTGAATAATAGCTCTGTAAAATTGGTATTGGTGGCAAAATGTTCATATCTGTCAGTCTGTAGTTTAATGGAAATGAATATGCATATAGATACCATCCTTTTTTTTTTTTTGCATGTCAACTGAAGGTTTTTTTGAGCATTGTGGGTTCCTTTTTCTGATATCTTGCCCTGATTGACAGGTGAAATAAATGAATGACTATTTTTCCTTGTTTTGTTTACTTGTCTGTTTTGCTTTTGCCTTTTTTGAAAACATGCCATGCTTCCTTTGACCTTGCACCAGCACGTTAAGAGTCTCAGTGGAGATTGAGCTACAGAAATATGGAAGATCTATCAGGAGCAGCAGTTGGAAATGTATCCTCAACCAATGTTTCTCTTCCTTTCTCGCGTAATGACTCGACTCGTTGCAGCATGGCAGGCACTCTGAGTGTAGCTGGAACTAATGCTACTCGTTCCTTCCTTCGCTTCCTCTCTCCCTTCTTTCTCTCTGTCTCTCTCTGTATTTTTCTCTTTAGGTACAGTCTACCAATGATAAGCTCATGACAGTGATTGATGGCTGGGGTTAGAGTACTGAGTGGCAGCCACTTCATCTCTTGCTTGCCACTTCTTGGTTGACACTTGGGGGGAAAGAAAACATTTTTTATTGAGAAAAAATGTCAGTATATGTGAAGAAACTATAGGAAGTAAGCTATGCTTTTAAATTTGAGTCTTTGTTGTAGAACTGTCTAACCTTATTATAAACAATATGTCCAAAATAATCCAGACACCTCTTTTAATTAGTACATTTAGATTTAAAATGCAGTCATTGCTGACACAGGCATGGACCTGCACACACACACACACACATGCATGCACGCACGCGCACACACACACACACACTCACACACACAAACACACACACACACACACACACACACACATACAGCTTGTATTATCCTGATAGGAAAGCATTTCCAATAGAATTAAATGCTCTGGATTTTTATGCAGTGCTACTTTTCTATGAAATTTAATCAATTCTGCATGCAATAATTTTAAGCTATAGGCTTAACATGGGTTCAAAATGACTTTACAAACTAAAAATCAATTTATTTAATCTAACTTTGTTTCTTTCAAATATTTTCTTTCATGAAGACAGTTATGTTTTGTTAGCATCTAAAAAATATAGATGTGCTTCGACCCACCAAAACATAGACACTACAAGGTCCTGTAAGTTGCAAGGTGGAGCCATTATATCTGGAATTTAAACTTCCTAACTCTGAATTCTCATCATTTTAGACATCTAGTGGTATCCTAACTTCTGTTTTAACCTTTTATTTCTATTGTTTGCCAATAACATTACATTCATTTTAAGCAGATATGATAGGCAGACTAGCAAGTTTATTATAACTGGCATAATGGCTTTACATTTATTCATATTGCAAAACAGTAGTTTCACTTGTAAGAGTGATTTGTTCCCCTAAATCTCTTAGGCTACATTGGAATGCAGTTGACAGCATACTGCATCAATAATGTATGACCTGTTTTTTTCTGTTGCCTGAGTTTTTAAGTTTCTAGGTAGGTGCTTGTTTCAATGCATGGTGAAATTTCCCAGTTTCTTGTTATCCCTGTTACTGTGTTTTTATGACTGATATATGCAAATGAGCTCTCTTCTGAACGGCTGCCCTGTATTGTGCCTCATTCAAAAAGCCACCAGGGCTAAAACACTCCTTATAACTTCAATGTGCATGGGCAGAGCTAAACTGCTGTAAGATTAATAGGTGTATGTAGGTAATTGTGTTGGTTTTTGTGACAATATATGGGCTGTATGGATTGTGGATTGAACAGTCCATTATTTGCCTGCTATATTAATTTCAGTTTTTCATGATATGGGTCCTTTAAGTCTCTAATTGTGAAAACGGCCCATACAGTGTGTATACCACTATACCACAGAATATTAATTAATTCATTAACATATTCATATAAATTCTATATTTGTTTGTATGTTTTGTATCATAAAAGAGGCCAGTTTATCTGGAAAGTTTCAGTGTCCTCCATGAATATCCAAAATCGTGACTGCTTCTTTTTGCACTTGGAGACTGTAACTAAATTGTTGAGAAGGTAAACCCAAATAGCATAATCTATCATTTAGCCTAATGTTCTAAATGCAAGTCATAAAACTGTAAAACTTGGAGAAGGAAGCATTAATTCTAGATAAGGAAAGAGGATTAATCTGATGGAACAGCATTGTACCTCAGAGGGAAGAGAAATATGGATGCAGTTTCTATCCTTGAGCAGTAATTACTGCTGATCTAATAATATTATCTTATATGACTGTTTTGTTGTTATTTTTTTTTCCAAATCATGAATATGAGGGATTATATTAGTATTTTTATGTCAGAAATTATTTTTGTTTGTGCTCTGATAGTTTTGCTATTTTCTGTCTAAAAGGTAGTAGGAGCTTTCTCATGGGTGGATGTAATCAAGAGCTAAATCTTTGTGTTCATTAGGCTGTAATATTGGAAGTATACTTTGCATGAAATATAGTTTCCTTTGCCAGTGTAGTGCAACCAAACGAGCTCTGTAATGTGAAATGGGGAGCTGTGGTGCAGAATCATCAGTCAAGCGAAAAAGAGGCAATGGGAAGCTGTGAGGCAAAATCTCAGGGCAGAAAGCATCCAAAGTGCAATATAGGGGCCCAAGCACTAAAGGAATTCCTGTAACACTCAAGGTGCTTTATCAGTTTATTGTGTAAATAATAATAAAAATACCCAAAAATTTTAACATCTGCCCCCAGCATTTGAATGAAAGCTCAGTGCTATACACTCATCTGCATGTCCTCGGCATCTTGTGGGAGTCAGGCGCATGGCAATTAAGGCCAAGACTCTGCTACATATGACCTCTCTCTGAGTCAGTAACAGCTAAAAGTCAGTGCAAGTAAAGAATATTGAGCTCTTCTGTAGCATTCATGATTTAAGGTGAACTCTTTTTTCTAATGTTTTTGTCCGTGGAGAGAAATTGAATCTTGACCCCCTTTTTTTCGCTATGATCAACGATCCAACTCCACCATCCCACCCCCCACCCCGCAGTGAGCTGTAATGATTGAACATGAATGAGAAAGGAGGGCTGCTGCAGTGGAAGGAGCTTCTTCTTCGTAAATAAATAAATGTCTCCAACCCCCAGGCGCCCGAAACTGTGCTGTAGCACGGCAACCAGAAGCCATGCACGTGGAGGGATGCAGTGCTATTTATAGCCCTCCGCAGCCTGTTCCTCACAGTTCCCCCACAATCATTATCATTTTGCCCTCGCCACTGCCTTTGAATTAATACTGAAGACTGCTGGGCTTTGCCGCTCCATAATGGATGATTTTTCTGTTATCGGCGGCGGCCTTTTGAGAGGCAGGCTTGAATGGAAAATGAAGCCTTAGTTGAAAGGCTTGAGTGCAGCCCCAACAAAGTAAGAATCACCTTCGCTATCGCATTCTCCAGCCAGGTTCGCATTGGCCCCTCGCTCTTCTTGCACCATCCTTCTTTCCTTTTTCCCCTTGTCTTTGCCTGCAACCTCCTTATTCCTGCTCTTGCTCCTCAAGCAATTGATCTGTCAGTCAGTTGTGGATGGGTATGTGGGGTTCCAGAGAGTAGGATCAATACCAAACAGGCTAATTACACATGGGCAGCTCGGCTGAGGCTCCACCATCGGAGCGAAGACACTTTGATTAGCGTGCAGACTCGCTCGCTTCTGCTGGCACTGTCTTTGATCAGATTCCTCTGCTCCTGAGTTCTTATAAAGTTCTTATCAACTGGCTCATCAAGAAAACAAGATGACAGGGATTCATATGGGGAGAACAAATCAAAGATCTTTATTAGCACAAACGGTAGATTAAAAAATGACTAAGACCCCCCGTAGAAGATAGAAAGTGAGCCAAAAAATGAGCTTCTATAAATCTCAGTAGGACCAGTTACAGCTAGACATCACACTGTTTTTGCATGATTAGCATTTGTAGGGTAACTAATAGAATGAATTAGAAAACCATTACGATGTACCATGGAATGTAGACCATTTTACTCCATTTAAATTTGATGGCGTATTGTTCTTAGACCAAGCCTTGGCATTTAACAAAACCATCTGCTCCCAACTGCTGTGCGCACACTTTAAACACTCCGATCCAATTAATTCTTATTCCAGTCAGGGAGGCAGGATTGAATATGCGTGGTGAGTGAAAGGATGGGCTAGCCACTGAATTATGTGGGCGATTACCAATAACAAAACAACACTTTTCCATTTACCTGTGGACCCAGGCTAACAAAGGCTGTTATCTCTGAATGCCTTTGCATCTTAACTCCAATTAAAAGTCTAATTGTGTGAGCTTTCACTGCATCACCACTAATTATTTCAACCAGACCAGCTTTCCGTTTCAGAAAGACCATTTTGCTAATGCTACACTAGTGAAAGGAGAAGAAGAAGACGAAAAAAAACATGACATGTAATTTTCTCTGGCTTTGTTTAGTAGAAGGGTGATACTTCCAGTTCAGCTTAATGGGTCAATATAATAACAAGGAAGCGAACAAATGGCTGTTTTGGCCATAAGCAGTCGCATGTATATAAGTATATGCTACCATTCAAACGTTGCTGTTCACATGGTGTAATCATCGTTTTCAATTATAGAAAACTAATGTGTTACACTTATGCACTTGTTGTTAAAAGCAAAAATAGAACATTATGTGAAAAAGGAATCATCTGTATAAACACAGCAGACATTATTAATTATATTATATCAATAATTTACATATAACTAGCTTACCTATTATTCTAGGTGGACTAGTAGTTAAATTGTCTTTTGTGGATTCATTCATGACATGTCAGTAGATACAGCATGTCAGAATTTAGAAATCAATGAAATCATCAAATGATTCCACTGAACATACAGAATTAACCACTCTACTTTCCTGTACTCCACTTGCAATAACTTCAGTCATGCTCAGTAGGAAAGATCATGCTATTACTACAAGAGCCCCATATAATTCTACTGTTAAATCTAAGTTTATTTAACTTAAGAAAACATTATTTATCAAACCCCTGAGGGAGGAGCGGCTTAGAAAATGTGTGTGTGTGTGTGTGTGTGTGTGTGTGTGTGTGTGTGTGTGTGTGTGTGTGTGTGTGTGTGTGTGTGTGTATTTATGAGTAATGAGTATATGTACTACGTAGTTAAAATTTATGCTTGCAAAAACTTTTTTCCCTGCATCCCTCAAGCAAATAACTCAGCAGAAAATAAATGTTTGTAAAAACGGTCATTTCAAAGAACAATCCTTTCTTAGCTTTTTTAAAATATAAACATTAAACACCAACCAAATAACATTCTTGAATAAGTGGAATATATGAATGTCTTTTATTTTATCATTAGCTTGTATTGAACAGCAATGGACAAAGTATGCAAAAAGCCTCCACCTATCACATGATGAATTTGGAGGAAATCGGTTTTCAAAACTATCAAAACCATCATCTTCAATTTGTACACTCATACATCATGTTGCTATGCTCTAGCAATTTGTGAGTAATTTGTTGGCCAATTTCAGATGTTCCATTCCCATTTCCTTGGAAACATGGTGGTATTCTAAGAAAGCAAATGTCAGTTTTTTGTGTTTCTTCAGTGTGGTTTCTTGTGAAGTTTCTCTTATTCCAATTGAATGACTGTCATAACAAGCAATAGCATTTTCCAAAGACATTTTTAAATGGAATTCTGCATCAATGGCTGCATGTCTCTTCGAGAGGCACATGCCATAGTGTATTGAAAGGAGTTTTCTCCACAGGGCTCGGTTCTGCTTGGCCTTGTGATGAACCATCATCTGCCATGTCTGAAGGGAACAATTGATCCTCTGGTGATGCAGTGTTTTTATGTCCTCCAGCTGGAGACATGCTCTGCCTCATGTAGCACTTGTTCCTCACCACAAGGCCATGGACTTGTGCTGTCATGGCAGGCTTTTGAGTCCTGGTCTTCCCACTGCATATTTTGTGTTGAGGCCATGAAAACAGCTCTGAGAGAGAAATCAATCATGAAGGAAAGCATTCCTTATCACAAATAAGTCTATGGCATCTCATTGGCTATGTAATTGAGAAGATAAAATGTAGTAAATATAGATTAAAGCCATCTTATTATAGTAAAGTAATAAAATCTGAACATTTCACATTTTAACCAATATATTCTATATTTGATGTAGATACATTTTCTTTTTCTTTGTTGAAGAATACATTTCAGTTAATAAGCCTCAGCACCAAATTTGTGATTACTGAAATGATGGTATCCTAGATTGTACAATTCCATTCTGATATGAACCTACTTTTCTTTGTCTTTTTTGTTGTTTGAATCTTATGCTTGGCTGAAATGTAGTCTTGCTGTCACTGAGGCCTTAACTGAGTAGAATAGTTAAGACTAATAAGAATTGTGCAACTCAATGACACTAATTATTATTATTGCAAAAACAAAAAAAAAACACAAGTTTTGAGCCTGTAGATGCTTTATAGGTGAATAATATCTTAAACAAAACATATATGAAAGTTAAAAGGAAATGATATTTCAGTTGAATCTAACAGATTCTTTTAAAGCTAACCCTGACCTTAAACTTAACCTAATCATATCAAAATTGTGTGGCTGTGTGGCTGGGCTTTCACATCATATACATGTGGTGTGTATGTATATATATATATATATATATATATATATATATATATTTTTTTTTTTTTTTTTTTTTTTTTTTACAATTTTCTCCCCATTTTAGCCATGTCAAATTACACCCACTAGTTAGGACTCTGCCAATCACACAATACTACCAACATTAGGAGGACGAGGCACAGACTTCCTCTGAGACCTGTGAAGCACCACTGCATCTTTTTGAACTGCTGCTCATGCAACGTCGTCGGACAGCCGAAGGTGTTTGGAGGAAAGCGCTAACCGCCAGTTCTGTTATGTCAGCTAACAGATGCCTGCACTGAGTAGCATCATGTTAGGTGATGGGGGGGGGGGAGGTTGGGCAACCTACCCACCCAGGGAGTGAGACCAATTGTGCTCTCTAGGACTTCTGGCCACAGATGGCGGTAGCTTTACCAGGGACCATTAATTACATTAGTTTAGCAATTTGATGAGCAGTTGAGTAATCAGTTTACTCAGTAGTTTGTTTTAAAGCCAAACATCAAAAATAGGCTTGACCATGCATAACCTGGTTTGCAATTTGAAATACATTTATTAGAAAAAAAAACATTTACACAGAATGTAATTTTTTTCCCCTCTAATCAGACGTCCAATCCAGGAATTATTTAGGAACTTTCATTCTTAAGACTGTGTGAGAAATTTAAATATTATCATCATGCAGGACTAATCAGTGCTGATTCATTATAGAGGTAAATGTTAATCAATGCTTTTTTAATAATTAAGTAAAATTCTAACCGTAGTAATCATGCTTGTCTTCCACAGACTGGGCAGCAGAGGTGGTGGGAGCAGGAGATCCCTGTGGAAGGTCCCATCCAGAAAGGAGAGCTCATCACCTACAACCTGACAGAGCTCATCAGGCCTGAAGCCTACGAGGTGCGTCTTACCCCCATCACACGGTTCGGCGAGGGGGACTTCACCATCAGGATGGTCACCTACAGTGGTAAGTGTTACTAATAGAGCACCACACATGCTTCTGAAAACACACTCATTCTGTGATTGATTATAGATCATTATGAAAGTAATGAATGAAAGATAGTGAAGACCGGTGAAGTTTTTTTTAGCAGCTGTCTGTAGGTAGCATTGTAGAGAATCATTTTTTTACATGTGCATTTATGCATCTACAGATACACTGAAGATGCACTATATGTCCAGATTTTTATAGACATCGGCTTGTCCAGCATTTCTACTAAAAATGTATTCTGTTAATAGGGAATTTGTCTCCCCTTTGTTGTAGTAACAGCTTCTACTCTTTTAGGAAAGCTTTACACTAGATACTGGAACATTGCTGTGAGGATTTGATTGCATTCAACAAGCATAAGTGAGGTCAGATTCTGATGTTGTATGATTAAGTCTGGATCAGAAACATCTCGCCAACTCATCCCAAAGGTATTGGATGGATCTCCCTCAGTCCAGAGAACACGGTTCCACTGCTGCACAGCCCAGTGCTGGGGGCTTTACACTCCTGTAGTTGACGTTTGGCATTGGGCATGGCTCGTGTGCAGCTGCTCCAGAGAATCCCATTTTATTGACACTGCTTTTCTGTGGAGATTATACAAGCTGTGAATGTGGGAATCTGAATGTCTGTGTTGACAAATGGTGCACCTTAGTACCATAGGACCAAAGTTGCAAAGTTGACTAATTAGACAGTCTAAATACTTTGAGCATATAGTGTATAATTGATCTAAAATTGAGATTGACATTTTTTAAAAAATGAATTAATTCCTAATGATTTTACTTTTTTACCTGCATCTTTCTGTGATATGCACAAAGTATGTTTTGTCTCAGGACAGCACAATTTCTTAGTTCTCTCCTAGAAACTATACTGAAGCTAGCATGAATTTGCAGTACTGTAGAATCTTAGGGAGAATTTTTGAAGTTATTGAATGCCCTAAAATGTTGAATCTAATTTATTGCTTTGTTGAGGTGTCAACTGAGTATCACTTCTAGCTGTCAAGGAGATATGCCACAGTTATAAATAATTCAGCTTTGCTAAAACTATGAAGAATCATACAAACAAATCATCCAGTTCTTTGGGCAAATTTCTTCAGCTTCTGCTTGCCTGTACCTCTTAGAGTGTGCTAAAGCAATATTCCATATCCAGCAGTTGTTATAAGAGACTGCAATTACTGCTGTTCCACAAACTGGGTATTACTGACCAAGACTTGAGAGGAGAGAGATAAACAGTTTGTAAAGGGTGGGCCTAATAAAATAACACAGGGTGGTGAAAATAATCTGAATACATGTACTCTGTAAGGTTAAATACCAGTGAATAATTTTTAGGAGATACTTCTTATAAGATATATAGAATAATACACCTCCATAACGGAATGGAAAAGTTAAAAAAACAGGAGTTTCAGAAACTGAAGGTCAAAAAGATAGTAAACAATGCAGAGAAAACGGGACTCTTAACAACCATGTAAGAGCTGATAGATCACCAGAACTGTCACCATCAGATCATCAGTAAAGCTTTCATCTCTGAGAGAGAGGAGAAAATCAAGCTCCACTCTTTCTTCAGATCTGAAAAAGGTCTCTGGTGTTTATGCCCATCTTCTACTGTGAGAAGACAACTCAACACTGTTGGTCTAAAAGTATGTGTAGCTGGATAGACAAAAAATAAGAAAATTTTCCAATCAAACAAGTAAGCTGTTGATTTTCTCAAAACAATGGACCATACACCCCAAAGTCCAGACCTCTGCAGTACGGAATGTGTTTGGGACTACTTGGATTGCGAGAAGCAGAAAATTTAACCAACTTCTAAAACTTTAGGGTGTGGAAAAATATCCCTGCAAATTCAATTAATGTTTTTTACTGGAAATTAAATTAATCTCAGATTTTGCACAGTGTGATTTGTATATAAGTACAACTGTACATAAGCTTTTTCAATAAGTTAATGAGAAATAAATATAAACCATTGAAGCTAGAAAAATGCTATAGTTCAATGAGTAATTGTGGCACAGGCTGCTTGTTAGAGGTTCTGGTTGGCAAGCTTTTTGTCCTGTCTTTTGCATTGTAAATGGCATCACACTTAAGGAGCTTTTAATTCGTACGCTGTCAAGTAACCTTCTCTAAGTTTGCAGTCAGTAAAGAAAAAAGCTTTGCCAAAAAACATATGATCAGCTTTTTTTACTCCTCTTACTCTTGTTGACATAATGGGTTTTAAATGATTTTCAGATGCCTTCCTACCGATCTGATCTATTTTGTTTTTTTTCTGAAATTATTATAAATTGATATTTAGGAGGTGAAGGTGTTCACAAGTTGCTCATCAGTCCTAGCCAAAGTTTTGCTATTATAGCTTTGCAAATGTATCAGACTGCCATATGCATCAAATATGCTACCAAGAACTCCTGCTGTGTCCTTTGGGATTCTCGTATTAAGCTCCCTCCTGGGGTGTCAGTGAAATGCAAGTGTCTTAAAATGTGTTTACTGTATAATTCAGTGTGATCACTCACATGTTGAAAACACAAAAGTATTTCTCAAAACTAGATTGCCAAATAAAAGCAATTAATAGAGTCAAATTAATTTTGTAACAAATATTTGAAAATGTACTGTGTTTAGAAAAAGTATTTTGTGTGTTATCAGACTGAATATCAGTGTTGTAACTGCAGGTATTGAGTAAAAACACATGAATCGTCTTTGGGTGTTCTATTATCAAAATGCCAAATGAGCCTGAAACATATAGCACTGATTTCAGGTATCAAGCTTTATAAAAACAAAAAAACAATTGCACATTTTTTATTTTCTTGCATTAGGGCTACAGTGAAGTGTAGTACAGGAAACTGTATGCAATGTTGTAGATTCAGTAGCTTGTTAAACACTTGCAGTCTAGTAATCAATCTGATTAGCTCATTTGTTAAGTGTTAACACAGTGTTGTTTCCAAAGATAAATTTAGCCAACCTTTTTAACTCTGCAGCTACTGTGCATCCTCACTCAGCTGCTTGTCACCAACATGCAATGCAAAATGCCAGATTTAGAGCTGAAGACATTTCAAAATGTCAACTTTGTGTATTTTACAGCAGCCGAGTTGCAGTACAGGCCAATTTTATTTTGATCTATAATGAATTCCCTGTTTTTTTTTCAGTGCGGCTAGAAAGAGCACTAGCTTTCAGAATGCAGCACCAAGAGACTGAACCAGATTTTATTCTGACAGTGTTAGGTGCTGCAACACCAGCCAACAGGACAACAATAGTGTATCACCAATCTGAAGGGCACTGCCACTATAAGCAATCCTAAAAATAGTGTTTCTCCAGTAACATGTCTGTGTGTCTTTCAGGTTATTCAAGTCACCTCTGAAGTGTGTGTGTGTGTGTATATGTGTATATATATATATATATATTATATATATATACACATATATATATATATATATATATGTATATATGTGTGTGTGTGTGTGTGTGTGTGTGTGTGTGTGTGTGTGTGTGTGTACTCACCAGCCACTTTATTAGGTACAATTGCTTGTTAACACAAATAGCTAATCAGTCAATCACATGGCCACAACTCAATGCATTTAGGCATGTAGAGGTGGTTAAATCTGTCACTATTAGATAAACTGAACTTCAATTTCAAAACTGCTAGTGTTCACTGAACAATAGACCAGCTATCCCAGAGTTCAGATCTCAACATCATTGGAAGTGTTTGAGATTACTTGGATAGTGAAAAACAGAAAAAGATGAGAGTCTGAACTTTGAAGGTGTGGAAAAATATCCCAGCAGATGTCTTTGAAAAACGGAAAGCCAAACTCCTGGAAAGAATGGACAGTTGTAACAAAGGCAAATGCTGGAAATATGTATCATTATACCTTTTGAGACTTTTGTGTAATTTTCTGCAATTGAAAAATTATTAAATATTTTAATTTACCTGTTTCCAGCTTGAGTTCATTCAAATAATAAGTTAATAGAATGTAAAACACAAATGATTGATTTGTTAACTTTTATTAGAAGTTCATGCTTAATGGCGTTTAGTTGTAAATTAAATAAATAAAGCATGGTCTCTGACCTTTTCACTGTAATGCACAAAAATCTACCATGACATTAAAACATCCTTGCTTCTATACTCATTGTCCATTTTATCAGCTCCACTTACCATACCGCTTAGTCCATCTGTTAATGTTAGAAATATGAACATGTAGATTTTGTTCTTGAAAGAAAGACAAAATCTGACGATGATGTATCACTTTTTTGTTGAAATGGATGGAATGAAGTGTTGGATGAAAGAGAATTTAAATGAAAATACATATGAGTCACTAGAGTCTTGCAGAGGCTGTCTGAGCTGGGTATTTGTGCACTTTGATAATATTGCCTTTTGTTGTTAGATGAATGTCTTCTGAGGAGGTTACTGGCTAATCTTTTCTATTGAAGACAGGCTGTATGTGCATAAAGGACTGTGACGTGACATAAAGCAGAGGCATTAACAACACACATAACAAGTCATTGAATGAACTTGGTGTCTATGAAACTGATGATTTGTTTCAGTTGTACAGACCTCTAACCTTGGCCTTGCACTATTTAGAGAAAAGGAGTTCATGGGTGATGAAAAATGAGGAATGTTATATATAATAGGTTATATGTTTCGCTTTATCCTGAAAACAGGAGAGCTGAACCATAAAACTGTGTGTAGAAGGGAAATATCACCAGACAATTTATTATTTGATGATAATAGGAACCTTTTTTTATATTTTTAGCGTTTACATATACTGATACATGTGTAGCTACTAGTGCTGGGCGTTTTCAGTCTTTTCAACTTATAAAAATAGGAGCAAAGTAGATAACACCAAAGCCCACATATGCCAGTACTATTTCAATAAGAATGCTTGCACAAGACTCCTAATGCCAGGGTTGGGATAGCTACTGAAAAAATAGTTTTTAGCTATTTTGTAGCTACTTGTAGCTACTAGAATGTACAGCTAGCTACAATTTAGCTACGGTTCCAGAAAAAAGTAGTGGCTACTTTTTTCACTAATTTCTGATAAGTAGTGCACTCCTTTTTAGCTACCTTTTAGCATGATTATCAGTTGGGCTTGCTTGGTGTGTCAGTTGGAGATTCACAAACATTCACAAACAACCATGTGAACATGACACTGTATTTAATGATGTGCCAGAAAAAAATCACACAATTGAAAAGCTGCTAATATACAAAAAGATCACCAAAAAGTGTGACCAACAATCAAACTTACACAACAAAAGGTGTGGTATCCAACAAAAATTAATACTAAAGGCAGTCAATCATTCCAGGTTTTTACTAACAAAAATCAACAAAAATAGCTGAATACAAACCAGAGAATTTTGTGCAAAACTTTGACAACTGTTGAAATAAAACTGCTCCAATTTAAACATTTCAGCAAGATACACAGATCAGGCTAAACTTTATGACCACCTCCTTGTTTCAATGCTCATTGTCCATTTTATCAGCTCCACTTACTGTATACACTATACACTTTGTAGTTCTAAAGTTACAGACTGAGAATAGTTCAACAACCTGTGTCTGATCCACTCATACCAGCCCAACACACACAAACACACCACCACCTCATCAGTGTTATTGCAGTGCTGAGAATGATCCACCACCCAAATAGTACCTGCTCTGTGAGGGTCCATGGGGGTCCTGAGCACTGAAGAACAGGGTAAAAGGGGGCTAACAAGTATGCAGAGAAACAGATGGACTGCAGTCTGTGTAGAACTACAAAGTGTGCCTATGTAGTAAGTGGAACTGATAAAATGGACAATGAGCGTAGAAACAAGGAGGTGGTCGTAATTTTATGCCTGATCAGTGTATACACAGACATGACATTCTTTGACGAGTCCGTGTTAAACTTCAGCTACACTTTAGATTCAAAATTCTCATCAGTGACCCTGCCTCTGTTTGGGGTGAGAATCAGGCCTGAATAATCTCTCCACTGTTGCTGTTGCGGCTCCACGGCAAAACTAGATTTTTAGGTAAAACAATATAGTTCTCCTTTGCTGTAAAATCATTATAACACACAGTTCTGCCACAGTTTTTGCCATAAATGGTTGCATAACTGCTAATTCACAAACCTTTAAAACTGAAGACTGACATGCAGACTGCTGGAAACACAGCAACGCAGTTAACGAAACGGCAGAGACAGAGATTTGAGACGAACATCGACAATTTGGAGATGAATTGACTTACTTACATTTATAATCACTCAGCCTGTTTGCTGATATGTTTAATCTGCTGCAACTTGCGAAACTGAAGTCAGCTTCTCTTTCTCCTGCTTCTCTTTTGAATTCTCCCATTCCACCTTAAATGGCGCAGCAGTACAATCTGGCACCTCAGATACTATTTAAGGTGGAACAGGACAAATCAAACGAGAAGCTGAAGAATGAGAAGCGACTTCAACCTCATAAAAAGTCAAACATTGAGAGACATTTTACAAGAAACTCACGGATAAGTTTCCTGACATGCAAGAAAAGCAGCTACAGCTGAGCTCAAGGTTAATTCGGAGCAAAGGAAGTCTGTGTTCAGGTTTATATTTTCAGCCTGTACTAGAACATCAGTATATACTGAGATATATTTACAGCCAAGAGGGTAAAATGGATATAAAATGGCATGTCTCCCATGGTGGTTTCATTTTTGTTGAAAGGACAAAATGGCTCTTCTTAACATTTCGGTTGCGACCCCTGAGTTAAGCCCATTAATATGGGGTAATCAGCATGTGGGGTGAACACGTGCATGTTTGCTCGAGCTGTTCGCGGCTCAGATATGATCGCACAATCGTCCCCAGCCCAGTGAATGACTGCGTTCTGTGGTTCATTTTGTGCTGATTAACTGAAGTCTGTAAAGAAATTATAGCTAAAATTTATCCTACAGCTACATAAAAATTTGCTGGCGGAGCTATTAGCTACATTTCATAAAGCTGTAGGAGCTTTTTTTTTTTTATTTGTTATATTCCACTGTCAGATCATTTTCAAGCATAATTCAAGCAAAGGTATCTGCTAACAGAATGAACAGTTTCACTAGTTAAAATGATTTAAATGAAAATTCCACCAATTTTTCAGAAGTCCCTGCATAATTCATTTACTGTTGGTAGTGGCAAAATCATAGTACATGATTTCTATATACATATAGATAGATATATACCCCTCCTCCACCATCACACATCCTATAAATTCTCCTTCTTTTTTCAGTTTTCTAGGACGAAAAGTTCACATTGCATTACTGCCCTATCACCTCCCCCACAGCTGTTCTGTCTTGCTGGGCTTTCTTGACCACAGCAAAGCTGCCCAGATTTCCTGCCCAAGTTCTCAGAGTTCCCCTCTTCTATCTTGAGCTCAGCTTAGGGCACAGTCGCAAATTGAAAATTATTAGATTGAGTAGATTTCAGCAAGATAATATTTTGGGCAATGTGTGTTCAGTGCCACCATATTTGGAACAAGTTTAAATGTTCGGTTTCTGGTATTGATATCGGCCACAGCAAAGTATGATTTATTGGTTATAGTTGGCCCAGAAATTCTGTGTCAGTGCATGCCCAGTATGTAGTTCACAGCTCTGATCACCAGAGAGGATTTCATTCTTCTCTCTCTGTGCCCGCTGAGGAACTCATCCACATCAACAGCATGACTGAGACAGCACACCTCTGTCTTCACACTACTTCCTGAGATGCTCATTCTGATGTCTCCGACAAGCCAAAGATAGGCTTTTTTTTGTTTGGCGTGACTCCTCTGCAGAGGGGAGAAGAGTGCATCAAATTTATGTAGGTAGTTATTTTTTGCCCTTGAGATGTGATTTTCAGAATTAAAGACGTGGTCTTCAGAGGAATAATCATACGCGCTGATGCCCGCAGTACTAAAGACTGCCTCTTCGTTCTTTTTCCAAAAACCTGCAATTGCTCTTTTTTTAGTGTGAATGAAAGCTTCTTTGTAGTGCATATTGTTGTTGCAGTCACAGAGTTTTGTTTGGTGTGGCTCGAAACATGATTCTTCTGTGTTCATTGTAATGTCATGCACAATCTGTGAGACTTAGGGCTCCGTCTCTTTGTCCATGTGAAGTGCATTATATAGCACATGATGTTTGTGAAAGGACTCAGATCTGGTGTTTGGAATAAATCACACCATCTGCTTGTGTCCTTGCTTATCTAAGCTTTTAACCGCAGACAGAAAAATAATCCCTTTGCTGCATTCCGGAATCAGTTGTCACATCAACATGATGCATCTGCATTGGCGGGATCAAGTGATGCACTGAAGATCATTTTAGGCAACTTTTGGTGCCCCTTTGCTTTTAAATGCAAGGATTACAGTTATACGATAGAGGTGTATGATGTGGTAAAAATGTTAGATCACAACACTTCACAACATTTTTACAATTCATAATATTTGTCACATTATATCATGTTTCTGAAGTTTGCTTGGAATTCGCTAATAGCCAAAATGCACCAGAAAAACTGGAAACCCAAAGAATTGAAAAAGATAAATATGATGATGACAGTTGGTCTCTGTCTGTATTTTGATGAAGCATGCATTTGTGCAGTGTTCTAGAAATACTAATGATACCCACTATGTGCTCAGGGAAATCAGGCAATTTATTGCAATAACAGTGACAAATCATCATACTGCCCAAAACTATTGAAAGTGTGGGCAATGTACTGTAAAATACAGTAATGGAAGTGTAATGCAATAGTAACAGACATTGTTCTATAATAACAGTAGCAATATATCACAACTTCAGCAGAGAGGTTAAGATGACAAAGTAGATCTAGATGAGCCAGATCTATAGATTTGACAAGCATGCTCATGGCTAGAAACCCACTGCAGTTGTTTTCACATAAATCCTCTTCAGTGACTACTTTCTGTAATGTTTCTTGAAGACTTACTGTTCTCTGAACACTTATGTTGATTGCTTTGTCATTGTAGCTGAGAGGACAAGGCCATTAACAAAATGCTATACTTAGCACAATTGCACTCAGTATGCTACAGAAAAGTGCTTCTTAACGGATCATGGAAGGATCTTGGATGGACCTATTTAAATATTTAAAGCCCTTTTACATCAAGAATGTGTTCTTTAAGACCCAATGCAAGGTGTGCATTCTCATGGAAAGATGATGCTGACAATAAGGCATTAAAAATTCTGTTTTGATATGAGATTTCAAATGACTGAGGCCTGACTCTACTCTGATGTTAACCATTTGTTGCTTCATGAAATATTTTTTTATATTTAAAATATTAAAATGGTTAGCATAAACTACTGGTAGACCATATTATGAGTGTTTTTCCACTGCAAAGAAGCAGAACCTTTGGGACCTGGAAAGTAGAACTGTGCTTAATTTGTTGTAAATTGGTCCAGTATGTTTTGGTACCTGCTTAAGATTGGTACCTCCAGGTCTTAATGGTACTCATAGGTGTTCTCCTCTGTGTTTGCTAACACTTGCAGCTGATTCAAATTCTTTGTTCCAGGTGAAGATAAAGTCACTCAGCCCTATTATATCACCAATAAGTGCTTAATTCTGCACATGATTCTGCATAATTGTGAGTGCAGTAAAGCGCACCATATTACTTTACATGAGATATACTGTAGCTCATTTAGTAGCCATTTTTTTTGCTATAGGCTTAAAAAGGTCAGTGGTTGGTGGTTCCCATTGTTTCTCAAGCAGATGGAAAATTAACCAGAACCATACATCCCACTGGTTCCTGTTGGGGCCACTCCTTGTTTTTGAATTTACAATGCAAAACTTTAAATCTAACTGAGCTAGAAAATCTTAAAAATGAAAAACAGATCTTACTTGTATTTAAAGTTTAAGGGAAACATTTAAAAGCAGCTTTTGCTTATTTTAGAGTATTATAATGGTATTAGTGATAGTGATAGTGGTAATTAGTGATACCTAAATCTCGCCACTATCGCTTAAACTATTTTACTGTTTTTAATATACTGAGAAGATTTATGGCGCAAGATATTTTTATTAAGATATTAAGTCTTTTTAAGTACAATTTTCTCACCATGTTGGCAGATGATTAAACTTAATTTTATGCACTTGATTTGGTTATTGATTTGGTTTTACTTTTGACACTGATTTTGGTGACACTTCATTTTGAGTGGTCCTTTTTAAACAACCAGTTTTTCAAATCAAATGAAAATATAGTGTCTGTGACATTTATTTTAGTAAGGTTCTCTGTTCATAATTTTTTACGAGGATATATGAGGACAAGAAAGATATGTGTGTCATGCTGTTTCATGCCATTTCTAGCCAAAAAACTCTAAGATATAGTAATAGCATGTGCATTTTAAAGACTTCACCATTTTATCCCTCATAATCTTGCCAATGAATCATGTGGGACACTCTCTCTCTCTCTCTCTCTCCCCCTCTCCATAGCTCTGCTCTGCATGACAGATAGACAGAAGCCAGGGATCTTAACCAATATTCTTTTACACATGTTTGCTTTGTGGGAATGATTTGTTATTAGCTAGTTTAATAGAGTGGATTAAAATCAATTCTTCCCATGCGCTAAAGCAATTCATAAATCATGCCACGATAACAAAGTTTTGAGGTTAAGCCGATGTACCGCATTTATTCAGCATGGCAGGAATCGATCATTAAAACCCCCATGCATCTTCTTGACAGTATAGATTGTATTTACTCTGTGAAAGAAATTACTGCGGGCTATCTGACTTATTGAAACAAACAGCGTTTTGTACCCTTGACCTTTAGCTTGTTTTCTGTGGTTGTATCCCTCTTATATTATCAATGAGGACTGTATATTGAGCAGCAACTGCTTTGAAATGCATGAGTGTGCCCTTGCAGCTACAGAGCGATGAAATGCTTCTCAGTGTGCTGTATAAATTCAGATTTGTGCACAGAATAGCAAATAAGACTACTAACATCAGGAAATCATTAAAATTTTTATTCATTATGATAATTCAACGCTTCAAGAATCAGGCCAGCATAGTCCTTAACAGAGAACTTGTTCTGTATTAATTTGTGAATATCAACAGTTTATTCACATATTGGTCAATGAACTGGTGAAAAGAAGACATACTCTAGAACTAATTAAGAATATAAATGCCACTTTGGTATATAGTCAACTATTCAGCATTAAAAAGAGATTTTCACCATATGCTGGTGTGCCATGGATGGAGGTGGATATACACTATAGTGCCAAAAGTATTCACTCACCAAATCATCCAAATCATTGAATTCAGGTGTTCCAATCACTTCCATGGCCACAGGTGCATAAAACCATGCAACTAGGCATGCAAACTGCTTCTAAAAATATTTGTGAAAGAATAGTTCACTATCAGGAGCTCAGTGAATTCCAGCATGGTACCGTGATAGGATGCCACCTGTGCAAGTCCAGTCATGAAATTTCCTCGCTACTAAATATTAGACAGTCAACTGTCAGTGGTATTATAACAAAGTGGTAGTGATTGGTAATGACAGCAACTCAGCCACGAAGTGGTAGACCACGTAAAATGACAGAGCAGGGTCAGTGGATGCTGAGGTTCATAGTGCACAGAGGTCACTAACTTTCTGCAGAGTCAATTGCTACAGACCTCCAATTTCATGTGGCCTTCAGATTAGTTTAAGAACAGCGTGTAGAGAGCTTCATGGAATGGGTTTCCATGGCTGAGCAGTTGCATCCAAGCCTTACATCACCAAGCGCAATGCAAAGCGTGGCATGCAGTGAGGTAAAGCGCCACCACTGGACTCTAGAGCAGTGGAGACGTGTTGACTGGAGTGACCAATCACACTTTTCCATCTGGCAATCCGATTGATGAGTCTGGGTTTGGCAGTTGCCAGGAGAACGGTACTTGTCTGACTGCATTGTGCCAAGTATAAAGGTTGGTGAAGGGGGATTATGGTGCGGGGTTGTTTTTCAGGAATTGGGCTTGGCCTCTTAGTTCCAGTGAATTGAACTCTTAATGCTTCAGTAGACCAAGAGATTTTGGACAATTTCATGCTACCAATTTTGTGGGAACAGTTTGGGGACAGCCCCTTACTGTTCCAACACCAGTGCGCAAAGCAAGGTCCATAAAGACATGGATGAGCGAGTTTGGTGTGGAGGAACTTGACTGGCCTGCATAGAGTCCTGACCTTAACCTGATAGAACACCTTTGGGATGAATTAGAGCGGAGACTGCCGAGCCAGGCCTTCTCATCCAACATTGTCTGATCTCACAAAGGCGCTTCTGGAAGAATGATCAAAAATTCCCATAAACACACTCCTGAACCTTGTGGAAAGCCTTCCCAGAAGAGTTGAAGCTGTTATAGATGCAAAAGGTGGACCAACATCATATTAAACCCTATGGATTAAGAATGGGATGTCATTCTTGTTCATATGCGTGTGAAGGCAGACGAGCCAATACTTTTGGAAATATAGTGTATTTATCTTCTTTACTCCTGTCTTCTTCCATTCTAATAAATTGTTTTATACATGGCCGTAAAAGGTTCTTGTAAACAGTTATAGACTGTTTATCATAATTTAGAAAGAGTGGCTTAAGCTGTGGATCTTGAAATGTGAGTGATTAAAGTTGAAATTAAACTTTATATCATGTTGCATGGTGGTTAAAACAGATTCTCAAACCGTTACCTTGTCAATCTGTTATATGCATAGCTTGTTTTTATTTTGCAATTTTCTGTGAACTTTTTAATGCCTCATTATATCAGTTTATTGAGCTTATTAATGGATATTTGTATTTCTTCCTCCCTGTATTTCATTTAATTACATCACACCCTCCTCATGCTCACAATAATTAATTTATGTTCCGCTTGAGAAATGGGCGTCAGTTAGTGCAGCACAATCTGATGACTTGGTAATTTGAGTGAAAGGAAATGCAGCATGAGTCAGATTGAGGCAGGTGTCATTGAGGAGACACTCTGTGATATGATCAAGTGTGCTAACTTACACTTTCATAATCATAAGCAATATGTTTTTGAAATGTTGTGAAAGCTAACCGTACTGTGCAAAAGTCAGAGACCACCCTTCATTTATTTAATTTCCAGTCAAAAAGCTGTTAAATACAAGTCATTCATTTTTCTGCATCTGGAAAAAAGGCACAGAGCACAAGGAGCTTCATTGACATGAACATGAACTTGTAACAATTTTGGAAAATGCATAGTGAAAATCATTATTACTAATTGTAGCATAGCTTCAATATTTCTTATTTGTGTAAAGCCCACTGCCAACAGTTTACAGTATCATAAAAAAATCTTTAAAATGGTCTATAATGCATTTTGGAATGAAACCCTTTGTATATTTAACAGAAAAGTATCAAATGTTTTTCACAACCAAAGTAATCCCAACCACATTCAATGACACTGAAGTCTGGACTCTGGGATGCCAGTCCATCGTTCTGAGAACATCAGCAGATTCTTTGTTTGATTTGCTTGATCTTCTTTTTTGTCTTTTTTCATTTCCCTTTCTCAGGAAGGGCTTCTGTAGAGCTACACATCATTTCAGACCTTTTAGTGTTGAGTCATTCTCTCACAGTGGAAGGATGTACAGAAACACTTGAAGATTTTTTTCAGATCAACAGTGGAGCTTGAATTTCTCCTCTCTCTCAAAGATGAAAGCCTTAAGTATTGTTTATCTGATGATGCCAGTTTTGTTGATACACCACCTACACTATATTGCCAAAAGTATTGGCTCATCTGCCTTCACACACATATGAAGTTGAGCGATATCCCATTCTTAATTCATAGGGTTTAATGTGATTTTGGCCCACCCTTTGCGGCTATAACAGCTTCAACTCTTCTGGGAAGGCTTTCCACAAAGAGTGTGTTTATGGGAATTTTTGACCATTCTTCCAGAAGCTCATTTGTGAGGTCAGACACTGATGTTGGATGAGAAGTCCTGGCTCACAGTCTCAACTCTAATTCATCCCAAAGGTGTTCTGTTAGGTTGAGGTCAAGACTCTATGCAGGCTAGTCAAGTTCCTCCACACCAAACTCGCTCATCCATGTCTTTAAGGACCTTGCTTTGTGCACTGGTGTGCAGTCATGTTGGGGAGTTGAAATTGTCCAAAATCTCTTGGTCCACTGAAGCATTAAGAGTTCCATTTACTGCAACTAAGGGACCAAGCCCAACTCTGGAAAAACAACCCCACACCATAATCCTCCCTCCACCAACCTTTATACTTGGCACAATGCAGTCAGACAGGTACTGTTCTCCTGACAACCAGCAAACCCAGACTCATCCATTGCCAGATGGAAAAGCATGATTGGTTACTCCAGAGAACACGTCTCTACTGCTCAAGAGTTCAGTGGCAGTGCTTTACTTCACTGCATTCAACGCTTTGCATTGCACTTGGTGTAAGGCTCAGCCATGGAAACTCCTTCCATGAAGCTCTCTACACACTGTTATTGAGCTAATCTGAAGGCCACATGAAGTTGGAGGCCTATAGCGATTGACTCTGCAGAAAGTTAGCGACCTCCGCGCACTATGCGCCTCAGCATCCGCTGACCCCGCTCTGTCATTTTATGTGGCCTACACCTTCTTGGCTGAGTTGCTGTCATTCCAAATCACGTCCACTTTGTTGACTGTGTAATATTTAATAACAAGGAAATTTCACAACTGGTGGCATCTTACCATGATACCACGCTGGAATTCACTGAGCTCCTGAGTGTGACCCATTCTTTCACAAAAGTTTCAATGATTTGGGTGGGCAAGTGAATAATTTTGGCAGTATAGTGAATGTGTAAAACACAAGTCAGGCATATGACAGTCCTATTCAGCCCTCAAAATTATTTTGGATTTTCTATTCTTATTAGCCTGTTTAGTTCTGAGATGTACTGCGCTGTTAGGCATAAAGTTTCTGTACAGGTACACTTTTCGTTCATCAAGGTAGAAACTATGCAAATGATCCCTCAAAGGTACAACAGTGGTTTTATGGTCCAATTTTGTAACTTCAATAAGTTTTTCCAGATGAAAAGGACATATTGATATATTTTCATAACCTAATCTTTTAAAACAGAACAATAAAAGAAAAGGCCTGGAGATGAGATGGGGTGTGTGGAGTCAATACAACTTAGAAAAAATAATTTCACTGCATTATGGTACAATTATGTTCCCTGACTAAGGGTACTAAGATGTCCCCCTTGAGGGTACCACCCCAGTGACAATCTAAATTATACTGCCCAGTGACAGTTTCATGCCTTTTTTTTTTGAGAGTGTGTAGTCTCCAGCATGCACTGCAACATAGTGTGCATTGTGAACCTTTTCTTCCAACTGCAATCTGTGGGCCAGCAGTTACACAAACATTAAGCCTGGTGTCTAAATAAAAAACTAAAACAATTTATTTTTATTTAGAACTATTATTGAATAAGTATTCAGTGCTTATTTTGCTGTTGCTGTTTTGCCATATTTTGAATAAACAATGGTCCATTCAAGTCATAGATAGAACTTCATTGATCCATTTATTAATTGCAGAAAAATTCATGGCAAAATATTAGGTAAAAATTAAATAAAAACACAGCTTGCCCATGGATTTCCTGAGATATTTTAATATGGCCCTTTTAGAGGTTGAGTTTGATGCCCCTTATCTACCAGGTCTTGCATGGTTGCTATGAGTGCCTTTTTTTCTCCAAATTCAGTTTTGGAAACTCATGTTCTTTTTTCTTTCTTTCTTATTTTTTCCTTTGATCTTTCCCCTTTCTTATGCAAGTGGATTATCTTCTATCAAATATCCTCAGAAATATGTTATTCATTCTGAATAATGAACAGCTTGTACTTAGTGTGGCATCTGATTTTTCTGAAGGGCTGTATGTTTCTTACTCCTACTAACTGCCTCCAGGTTAAATCTATTCATCAAACTTTTGCAAGCTGAAGGTTGTTCCATGTTCCTAACTGTGGACTGATGTGTATTTTCTCTTTCTCTTTCCAGCTCCCATTAACCCACACCTGAGTGAGTATTTATTCCTGCTTTGTGTTCCTTTTTACTGGAAATATGAACTATTGTTTGTTAGTCTTATCTGTAGCTGTGAATCCTAGAGTAAGCTAAGGGTCTGCCTGCAACAACAATTCCCGTGTGTCTCCACAAAGCCCCCATTGCTATCTTCCGGCAAAAACTCTGTCCTATCCCTCTTCCCTGTGGGGTAGAGGAGATTGCAGGCAGCCCACCTGATCTCTTGCAGAGAGAGAGGTGTTAGCAGTGCTGCCAGGGCCAAAACCCCCATTTAAATCCTCAGGCCTGGAGGAGGGCAGGAGTCAAGAGCCTAGTCTCTTGCACTGCCTTAACCAAGAGTGAGCTGCCTCTCAGTGCTTCCTGAGTAAAACCCCGCAGATCCCGCCTCTCTGAAGGTCACCACTCCACACTGCTCCCAGCTACGTTTTAATAAAATCAATGAATATTTATCGCAAGCAACTCAAGCGGAATTTCAATAGCTCCTCAGCAATGCTATGAAAAGGCGGACAGGCCTTTAAACTGTTTGCCGATGGCTTGGACTGATTCTGTCAATTGATTTTGTTGTAAGGGTTTTGTCAGTGTGTTTAGGAAGTTATACTACCTCAAGTAAGTCCCTGATCATCAACGCAGTGGTCCCTTTGAGCTTCTTAGCTGTGTCTGGTTGTGGTGTGCTTTGGAGCTCGCCAAAATGATTGTGTCTCTGTCTTCTCAGGGGAGTTCCATTGTAGTTTTGAGGAGGAGCCTATTTGCATGTTCACTCAGGACAAGAACGACAACTTCGATTGGACGAGACAGAGTGCTGCCACACGTGACACTAAATATACTCCCAACACTGGACCCAGTGGGGACCACAGTGGCTCAAAGCAGGGTATGTATGGCAGGTGAACACTGCCCAACCTTCAGAACATGGAAAACCATCATCTCAGCAGTCATTAGTCTTTCATTCTTTATATTGCGGGTATGGTGGGATGCATTTAAATAGTCATCAGCAGCCCAGAATGAATTCTGTTAACTTCCAAATGTCATTCAGCAGTTTAATTTGGACAAATCCCAGCTGTACACATTATGCTGTATAATTCTCGACTTAAAATGAAAATGGCCACAACATGCAGTAATGGTTTTGAAAGTAACTTGAAAGAGAAAAAAAGCGTTTGGCAGTTACAACAGCGATTCAGTCTGACCTCCATTTATTGACACGTCCACAAAGAGGCTTTTGATCGAGAAGGGAAGGGGGCGGGGGGGTCTGGAGGGAGACATGCTGGTGATTGTGGCTTTTATGGGAATGCAGCAGCAGCTGATGTTGTAAATAATACATTTGCTTTAATCATCCTAATAGCTCAAAACTGTCCAACATTTCATTACCATCAGAAGTCCTCCATGGGTTGTAATTATCCCATATCAAATTCAGCAGAAGATGAAATTCTATTTGATTTTGGCTGGAGGGTCTTCAGTTCCTACCTTCCTCCTCACAAACTCGAAGCAGAATGGTTTGAAGTGCCTCTGTAGTCCTGCTGGAGAGGAGTACAAGACATCATTAATGCATTGGAGATATATTTCTACCCTCCAATTCTGAGAACAGTACAGAATGTATATATGTATGCAGTGTCTGTGCATATAAATATTGTAGCATCTTGGCAAAGAAGGAGATGTGGGAGAGGTCTTGATTTCTGCCATGGAAAGCGTTTTTTTATTGACACCAGCAGAAAAGACACAAACATAGCCAGGAATAGCAGGCAAGGTCACTTCTGGCCATAGCTCTTTACAGTAGTCATCCACTCTAACTAAACCCTCTGCATAACCCATGATGCCACAATAAACACATTCACATACCTTCTACTAATGAACAACAGCGTGAACAGCAAAAATGTCAATGTTTATCATCATTTTGGCAGAGGGGCTTACAGTACTATGCAGAACTCTAAGACAACCTTAACGTTATTTAATTTCTAGTCAAAACAGCCATTAAGAACAAGTTATTCATTTCTCAGGATATTTTCTAAGTAGATAATCTACTTTCATAATGGGTTGAAGTGAAAAAAGGTTTCCAATGGTGGGACATAACAACTATGCAAAACCTACTAGGCCACCAAAATTGTCCTTGATATTCGAGAGTAAATGAAGCTCCACTTTTGCTATAGATCTCAACAAGTCAGTGTTTCTGTCCATCCTTCCACTGTAAGAAGATAACAGACAAAACAGCTGCTGATGTTCTCAGAACAAGGCACTGACCACCCCTGGGACCTTAACATCAGAGAATATGTTTGGGATTACTTGGATCATGAGACGCAGAAAATGCAGAATAACTTCTAAGCCTTAACATTGGAGGTGTAGAAAAAAATATTCCTGCATCAATGTGTGCAGAAAAGGCTTTGCAGAAATGGAATAAAAATAAGCAGTAAGGTTATTTATACAGCACATATATTTCATACATGGAGATATTCAAAGTACTTCACATATACAACTCTTGTTAGTCAATCATACTCCTTGTCTCATATCTTTAAATGCGCTACATGATGGAGCATCGTGAAAATTGTTCACTTAGAGGCAGTGCCAAAAGCACTTCACAGCAGAGGTGACCGAGGTGCTTGTGCGTGAAGTGCAATCCCAACATGAGCAAATATTTGGAAGTGGCAAGCACCCACCTTGACTTGATGAAGTGAAGAGAGCTTGGGCGCAGGTAACAGTTTACATTAATTCAGGTTCACCTGGTGAGCTGAGAACTGCTTCTCAGTGCACAAACAGTTCAGCAATGTCAGGCATGATGAAGAGGGGGGGCGTATGACAGCAGTCTTCATCTGGAAGGTGAAGGAATGACATTCTCACCTTCTCTTATACCTTCTCCTCATAATAAGAGCACATTCAGTTGAGACAGACTGTTCACCAGATATTCAAAGTTAAAATCATTGCAATGCAATAATACACAATCAAAATGGCAGATGTTTTATCATTATGAAAATATAATTTTATGGAGCTCTGCCAGTGCATTTTAGTATTGTGAGGTTTATGCCTGTCTTATGTAATCCTGAGAGTGTGTCATATGCCAGGTGAGGATAAGTTGTGATTCATTGCATGTGGATGATTACTATTGGTCTGTTTTTCATGAAATGTTTACACAATGTACAAAGTATTTCATGTTATCAAATGGCATCCAAAAAAATGTACAAAGTTTAAAATGATACTGATGATAAATATGATTATCAAGGACATTATTATAATTTTAAGAACACATTTTGTATATTCCATTGAAATCACTGAATTAACTTACACCCACCTTATACTACCTCATTAATAACTTGAAATATACATCATAATTTTTTTATCAACCACACACACACACACACACACACACACACAAACACACATCATCTAAGCTATTTATTCTTCTGGGTTTTATCAACCAATAAAAGAAAAATAAATAAATCTAGTCCGCTCCTGCACAGCCTTGAAACAAAACAAAAACACTTCATATCTGCATATTGCCAACAATAATTTTACTTTTAATTGTTGCAAATAAATCGGTTTATTCACCTTTTTAATTTATCTTACAGAGAGAAGGAACAATCATAAGAAACTGCAAATGGAATATATATATATATATATCCATCCATCCATCCATCCATCCATTTTCTAAGCCGCTTCTCCGTCAGGGTCGCGGGGGGGTGCTGGAGCCTATCCCAGCAGTCTTCGGGCGGAAGGCAGGATACACCCTGGACAGGTCGCCAGTCCTATATATATATATATATATATATATATATTCCATTTGCAGTTCCTTATGATCGTTCCTTCTGATCGTTATATATATATATATATATATATATATATATATATATATATATATATATATATATATATATTCCTATATAACGTTCCTTATGATCTTGCTTACTTATGATGTGATCTGCTTAGCTAGAAGATCAAAATTATTTAATGTTACATTTTTGTATATTTAGATATCTAACATGCAGTGAATGACTAACATTGGCAGGTTAACTTGGTATCAATAATTACAAATAGCACTAAGATTTGAGGAAACTAGAAGACAAATCATTTTTATTGTTGACTGTGGAGTCGCTTAGCTGCTTTTATCTTCCAAACACACAAACAGACCGGGGCAGAATGGGCGGTAGGCTGGATTGGAGTGCATTCAATACCATTTTTTTACACAGAATCAGTGTAAAACAACTATATATGGTTTTCCTGTAAAAGCAATTGTCAGTCTGAGCTGGACCACTGTTTTATCCCGTTTTTTTTACACCTGGAACAGTATTCCAGTGCACTTCATCCCATTTCCACCCCTTATTGTAGTGCTGCATGCTTTATGTAAACATGAAGTTAAGTCCTTTTAATAGAAATTTCACATCTTTTTATGATAGGTTTCTACATGTACATAGAGACCTCCAGACCTCGTAAAGAAGGAGAGAAGGCACGATTGCTGAGCCCCACCTTCAATGTTGCCCCCAAAAATCCTTATGGCATCACCAATCCTCCAGCATACTGCTTTGGCTTTTATTACCACATGTATGGGAAACACATTGGTAAGTACGGGCTTGTCCTAAAACCTAAAATTTTCCCCCGGGAGATTTTTTTTCAGCTCACTGTAATAACAGTACTACCACCACCACCAGGAGAATCTGTGGAGTAAATGACTGTAAAGACACATCTTTTCTGACAGCCTCTTAGAGCAGGCCCACATAACTGTACCATTAATATGACAAGTTACTGGACTCGATAGTTTATGTCAGCTTCTGGCATACAGTGTAATGGGAAGAGTAGTTGCACAACCCGTAGCCAGTGAGGCTGACCTAAATCACTCCTGATAACATCACTGGATCTGTTCCTGTCTCATATGCAGAGACGCAGCAGACACATGCTATTGCTAATAGAACAATAATGCCACCATGTCAGAACACATAGACTAATGTAATAAGGTGAACATAGTACATCTGCCTTGCTCATGCCAGAGCAGTTACTGTCCGCCTGCCTCCCCTTATACTTCTACACAACTGGGTTTGCTTTAACTACTCTGAGCTGTGCTTTTGTGAGCACTTTCTCCAGGCTTTGCTGCTACTGTCCTTACCTCTCCCTTTAGTGGGAATATGTGTTTCTGCCGGAGAGGAGAGAGATTGGATCTCAAGCAGGCAAAACTCTCCCCACACTCCCCGCTGTGATATCTGTCATGTCATTGAGTCCAGGGGGAGTTTCTCGCCATCTCCATCTGATGCCGTCCATTGTGCCGTGGCCTTTGCGCCTGTCCCTGTGCCCTGGCACTAGCACTGCTGCTAATGCTCCGGTGCCGAGAGCACCGCCATCAGGCATGACTAACCGAAGAATTTGCCGGCTTGAGAAGCAGCACATTGGGGCCGCGGGATACTCTTGTGAAAGGGCAAAGGCAGCCTTTTACATGGCTGTGTTCATGTGGGATTTCATACATGGCTTGTAATAACTTATGCTGTCACACACACTATAATGTTTTATTCATCCATGCGAAGAATCTTGAGAGGTCAATGTCTTAAAAGAATTCATTTGAAATGACTGCGTGAAAAAAAATGTTGTGTGCACTCAATGTCTTTTAAATTTGACCTGTAAAACTGTCGCCCATGTGATGCCACACTACAAGTCATCATTCTTATAACTACAAAACTAATATAAAAATCAGAATCAGGCTTTGTTGTCCAAGTACATTTGCACATGCAAGGAATTTGTCTTCATAACATTTTTTCCTCAACTGCTAGAAAAAAAACTTCATATGAGAGGCGTCTTCAAGATGGTCATAATGCAGCTGCTTTTATAAAACATTTTTTTCGTCTGTGCAGAACACCTTCAAAAACAGAAAAAAGGTCAACTTCCCAGAATAACAAGTGTTTTGACAAGTTTTTTTTTTTTCTGTCAGCTAACCCATCAAGTCACAGCTCTGCAGGCCAGTGAAAACAACCAAGACAGAGACTAGACTGTTAGAAAAATACTGTTTATCAGTCTTTTTAGTATCTACACATATTAGCCATTTATAGAAGTACTCTTCTCTTGATTTACTGCTATAAGACTAAGGCAAGTATCCTACTTTTAACAAGAGTTATGTTAAGTGTTGAGAAATCAATCTTTTGTTGTTAATAATGATAATAAATCTAATATACACAGCAACATTAGCTAATTATTGCTACAATTGAATACAAGGTAGAGCTCAGGCGTAATGCACAAAGAGTTTCAGGCTAGTGGCAGACTTTGGAAAGGGGTTGGCTGGAGCTGAGGTGTTTCGAAACAGCATTACTCACTTCATCAGTTATTGATAAACTTAGACTCTCAAAATATGTCTGGGTATGCTGTATTACCATAAAGTGTATAAACTGTATTGCTTTTATAATGCAGACTTTTCATTATTTTTGCCATTTATAACAAATAAGAGTGACATCCAGTTTTGCAAAATATGAAATTATGAAAGGTTAATGTTATTTATGATTGATCCACTGGCATTGTCAGATGACACAAACAGAATACACCAGGCAAGTTCAGGCAATACGAAAGAGCAGCACTATGTGATCTGGCTGGTGTTTTTAAGCTCTTTTGTAAATTTGTGGAGACAACCAAGCTGTGTCTGCCCTCCAGTGATAGTTTCAAGTTTTACACAGCAGCATATGAAGCATTTATAGGCCTTTAAAAAAAGGCAGTAATGATTCTGAGACAAGAGAGACATGGGGTCATGCCTATACACCTCCCCCATACACACCAGTGCTCAAGGCAGCTCTTTTCTATATATAAAACACCTAGTGTGAATACAGCCTTAAACAATAGCTCACAATTTAAATTATTGACATAGACTTTAAAACATTTTTACATTTCTGCATATTTGAGCTGTTGGTGTAAACAGTCATTCAGAGTGGTTTGATGTGAAATAGTTTATTGTAGAGACATTTTCTTACTAAGGGTGATAGGAACCAGGGGTTGCAATGAATACAACACAAATGTAGGTATTTTATTTACTGTCCATTTTATTCACCAGTAAATCTGCACGTGTCTTCTGAGTTTTTATATGTAATGTTGATCATGGAAAACTAGGAACAAACATGAAAAATACGTTTTCTTTGGGGACTGTCTTGCCTTATAACGCTCTGCATGCCTCTCCACTATGAATAGGTTTAAAAAATCATTTTTAGGGCAAAAGATGATCTGAAAGCTATTGTAAAACAATGTGGCAGATATCAGGCAATGTGTTCATAACCATGTCACATAATAACTTTCTGTGAGGGAACTTTTAAAGCCATTCAACTCTTCAAATGTCTGGTTCCCGTCACCACCACTGTTAACAATTCTGACTCAGCAAGCTTCTCTACAATGAAGCATTTCACATCAAACCACTCTGAATGACCTTGTTTACATCGTAATGATTTTCAATGCAGAAATTTTAAAAATGTGGTTAAAATTTACCAGTAGTGATATTCCCAGTGTGTGGGTGTCAGTAACCCTTCATACACTGCTTTCTGTTTCAGCCAAGAGGGACTAAACATGAGTGAACATATGTACTTGTGCACATATTTTACGTGTAAAGTCTACATTTTGTTGTCTTTCACATGAACATGTTTACTCATAAGTGCTAACATATTTTAACATGTGAAGTATGCAAAAATCATGTGTTTATTCACATATAAATTTCATGTGACTTTTTTGTAAAGGCCAATTAGCAGCTCTAAATGTTTGCTGTATTATATATGCCTATGTGTTAAAACAAACACAGGAAAAGAAACAAACCCATGCTGATTCTACAGCATTAAGCGTAATGATGGCAATGTGAAGAAATTAGCATATAAGTGTTTCTGTAAACGAGAGTCAGATGCAAACTTTAGCTGGCAAATTAAGTCAACGCCTGTGTGACATCAGTGCTGCTTGTGAAATTACAGCATACTTAAATCACTGCCCATATTTCAGGAATGGAGTTTTTGGCATTATTTGATTTTTAATAAATTAATTATTTCCTTGCTTCGTTAAACATTCAAGCAATTAACATTCCTGTGTCTAATGCACACGCATAAAGAAACACACACACACATACACCTATGAGTACATGCACTCTACTCCTGACTGAAGTGAGGGTGCTCGTGAGGCTTGACATTTCCAATTTAGGAAGCAGCGCCTCACATTTGTCCTGCTGAACAGAAAGGAAATCTATCAATGTTCTTCATGCCACTCCACCCCCTACATAGAGAAGAATTCCCTTCTTCGGGCTAGATTTTTTTTCCAGAATTCACCATGAGGAATGGCTCCACTGAGGTGTAACCTATTCTTTCATTTTTGTCTCATGACCCAGCATGAGAAATGTAGCTTTGCACTCGCCTTTAAACCACTCTAAACCAAAACCAGCCTGCATGCAGTTCTGCTTGATTACGGCACAGAGCCCTCATGCATTTCTCTGATCAAATTTTACCAATCTGTAAGCCCCAAAACACAGAAGCTTGTGGGAGCTTTTGAACTGAGGTGGTATTTGTAGACGATAAACAGCCTCAACCAGAAGCATCCAGAGACTTCCACAAACAGCACAAACATAAAGTCGGCAGAAACATGCACAGAGCATCTCGGGGTCCCAACGGTGGTAGGCTTAAAGTGAGCAGACCAGCAGACCGCAGCTTTTTTTGCAGAGGACTGGATCTTTACCGTGGATTAGCCTAGGGGACCGACACAGCTATATTTTATTGTGGGGGCTGCAATGTGATACCTGGGACGACGAGGTCAGAGCTAATTAATGAGGCACACTTTAAAGTTTGCCTTTGGAGTTCTCTGGCTCTCTCTGAGTTTGTTTACGGGATTAAGTCATCCAACTCAAAGCAAATACTCACTTTTGAATGCCTGTCCCTAAGAGGCTAAAGGATCAGAGCACTTTCATTAGAGGCGAGGCTTAATGCTATTCATCCTCTGGAGCACGGCAGTAGCTTTCTCTGTGACTTACAATGGGCCACGTCCGAGTGAGATCATACCTAAAGCATACAGTATTTATCTGTAAATGAAACTGTTTATCCCTATGGGTGTCTCCTCACACACAAGTTCTACTTTCTGTCTCTCTCCCCCTCTCTCTCAAAAAATAATAAGAATAGATTCGACTTTGGGGGAATAAAGGGGATAGTGCTTCAGTAGTGGGAATCCTATTCTAGAACTGTTTATCTCTATACCACCCAAGCAGGGATATACAGATCATAGCATCTTTGTTTATTCAGACTGCCTTACCTTTTGAGGACACCATATAGTTCAGTTCAGGTAGGTTATTGCTGTGCTTTTGAAATACTTGAACAAGTAGACTTTATGACTAGCAGGTGTCAGGCTTCTTCAATAGCACATAATAACTTAATTCACTTTGAGGAATATTTGATGAATGTTGGAATTGAAAGATGCATTATAAATCATATTTATAACCCATCTTTATAACCCATTATAACCCATGTTTCACAAAGATCCACATAAAGTATTGATAATGTCAATTAAATCCACTAATTGCCACTGTCAATTTTTAATGTGGATATTTTTGACAGCTCTAAAAGTGGGTTATAAATCTGATTTGGTGGAGGTGGCTTAGTTCTGAGGGATTGACCGAATGTCTTTGCAGGCACTTTGAATGCGTTCATGAAGCAGAAAGGCCAAGCTACTTCAGATGCCAGTCCAGTCTGGTCACTCACTGGTAACCAGGGGGAACGGTGGAGACAGGCCAAAATCAGCATCCACCCCACTTCCTCCTTCCAGGTGAGCGCACTGGCACATCAGCGGCATGCTGTGTCATGCTTAAAATGAGCCAAAGACGACTTATGTTCACTATAACTGGACTGTCAGTTTCCTGTTAGAGCTGGGAGGTATTGATCAAGTTTAATATCACAATATATATCACAGTAGTTAGTGATGACTAAGTATGTATACGTTTCGATGCTTTCTGAGCATTGTACAATAAAGGAATATCTCACAAACCTGAAAGAGCATTTTAACAGAAAAAAAATTAATGGAATAGAACATTTTGTGGATATAATATCCTTTATCTATCAAACTGTAATTCAGTCTCATGCAGTGACACCAGCTGAATAATGAATGATATATAACTAAACACTAGCTCCAATACTTGTATAGTGTCTATGTGCTTATTTGCTTATTCACAAAGCAGACATATAAGAATATTTACTGTGAAAAGAGGGTGCAAAGACAGATGGCAAATTGTACTGCATTAAATTTATTTAATACAAGAGATCAGTAGTTGAATTATTCTTTTCCTTTATGATTCTGATCTAATTGTCCTTCTCATTATCTCATTGTCTTGTTTATTGCTAGACTGAGTCTGTCTGAGGACACATTAGAACATTTTGATCCGTTTTATTAAAAACTGCATTTTAGGATTTATTACATATTTCTGAAATAAGTGCTAAATCAAGATCTTTATGATTTTGCAGGCTTATCATAAAGGGCCTTCCATTACCCTTTAAGTGCACCTAAGCAAATTCTTCAGGTCTATATTGTTGAATCTTACATTACAGCTTAAGCTCTGAAATGTACCTTTGCTCCTTCTTATTTTTGTTTGCCTTTACATAGGTGATCTTTGAAGGCATCCGAGGCCCAGGGATTGAGGGAGACATCGCTATTGATGATGTCACACTGGAGGAGGGGGAGTGTCCTGACCCTCCTTCCAATCGTATGTATTAAATATGCATCGCCATAGTAACCAGCCCGTGATGTGAGTGCTAGCAGCCCCGACTGTGCCCACTAGAGTTCTGTAATTGTGCTTGGGGACAAACAGTGAGAGAAAATGGAAGTCAAGACAGGTAATGGTCTGGAATTGACAGGGCTATTGACAGGGAAATAAGGATTTTGTTCCTCGCAGCTTGATCTTTGATGAAATCCATGAGCAAATGGGGTGGCTAAATGGGTTGCTATTGCTTTTCTCAGCAATACCAGGCTTGTTCCTGTATCAGCCTGAACAATCTTTCTGTTCTCGCTGCGGTGTGCTGCAAAGTCCTTTTATTTGATTAATGTGTCTTAAATGTGTTCTCACGATGAATCAAACACACTAAATCATTGCACAGGAAGTGGCAGTAGTTCGCAAATTTTAAGTAGTACAGTAAATGTTCAATGAAGATTTATATTTCATTGAAGTTTATACTTCTGGCTTCTGTTAAAGTGATTTGATGATGTAACTTAGAAACTAATTTAACCTGGCTGCCTCAAAGGAGAACTTCACCAACTTTCAAAAATTCCTAAAAGTTTATTGTTGTTCCCACAAGATGTAATTCAGAAAGTAATTCAGATTGGTTTGATGTGAAAGTTAAGTCAAAATTGTTCACAAAATTGAATCTGAAGCATTTTATTCTTGTAAGCTCCCTCACAGAAAGGTTTTACATGAAATGGTTATGAATATGTTGTCTCACGTCTAATATATTGGTTTATGATACTTTTGAGAAAGTTTTGGCCTTAAATGTATTTTTAAAGCCACTTATAGTGGAGAGGTATATAGACAGTGCTATAAGGCAACATTTACCACTCTTATTATTTTCAACATTAAATATAAAACCTCAGAAGATGTGTAAATTCACTGGTGGTTTTGAATAGTAAATAAAATGACTGTGTGTGTTGTAGACATTGCCATCCCTGCTTCCAATCACCACCACTGTAAAGAAGTCAGTCTTTACATTTCTCTGCAATGCATGCAATGCAAACAGACATTTAAAAAAATGATAGACTTTTGTTCAGTATTTAGATTTCATTTCAACAGGTTGAAATAATGTAACAGACCATTGTTCCATTAACTTACTATTAGAATGTTCAGTGATCTCAAAATTTAACCTTTTTTACTTTTCTGTCTCTCTCTATTTATCTCTTGTCACCAGACATCAGATCCAAGGCTCCATACAGAGCGACACATATATGGCCGTTATGCACCGCCCTGGCTTTCACATTGTTTCGAGGTCAGAGGTGACCACCTGGTTGGGTGGAGACTGGCAACAGCATCCGAGTCTGTGTCCCTGTATCCTCAATATATAATCACCAAAGATTCAAACATTCAGATTGCTGAGAGGGACACAGCAGTGGCTCAACACGGATTATCAGAAATAAAAAAATAAAAAAACCATGAAAAAAGAGGAAAAAACAACAGAAAAAAGTAATAAGGATTCGCAAAATGTATCTATTGAAAACAATCTGCAAACTCTGTTCCATTAAGATGCTCTCAGGGACTCAACGACGAGAGCACTTTACAAATGGAGTAAGCTGGTTGCAGGAGGCGAGGCTCATCAGGAAGGGCTCCCACGCAGACCTGAGGACAGTTTGTAAAGCACAAGGACAACTTTGCCAGCTGGCAGTAAAAAGCTCATTAAAAAAAAGGTGGGGAAATGAAAGGTGATAGCAGTCTCCCCTAGCTCTTTACTATGAACACCTTTCAGTGTGTCATCCTTTCTGTCCTTCATCACATATTCAGCTTGTTCTTCACCTCCAACTCTTCAGTTAACCACAAGATTTTACTCTTCTTTTCTGGCTTGGTGCTTTAGAACACAGACTAAAAAATAATAATAAACTGTGGCAAAAACAAACATCTAATATCTGCTTAATATCCCACCCTGAGTAGCTGCCTGTTTTGATTTCACAACACTGTGCTCACGTCCCCTAGGGGCAGGCCAGGGGTAGGAGACCCGGTCAGAGGTTACTGGAAGCGAATGGTGGAGTAGGAGAGAGAGGAGAGGAGGTGAAGACTGACATGCAGAGGCCTGAGGCAGGAGGCCGTGGAGTTTGGAGAGATGGAGAGGGGTTGTGAAGATTAGGATGAAGAGGAAGGATCAGCACTTCTTCTCCTCCTCTATTCTCCACTGCCAGAAACGTGACATAATCGGTGCCACTTTCTGCCATGAAATACAAAGTGCCTTCAGATTATTAACAGAATCGTGAGCCTGGCCATTAACACCAATGTCAATGTTTCTAATGTCACCGATGGGCTATTTTGTACACGATTATTTTGCTCCTTCAAGTGCTGATTTGAATGGCACAACCATTTCAAGTGGAGATCAAAGATGGCCCCAAAAGTCAGCACAACAGCCTACCCGCGACGCGCAGAGGTGGGTCTTTGGGAGGGTCCTTCATCATGTAGGTAGCCATGGCCTCTAACATGAGAGCAAAGACGGCTGTTCTCCATGGCCACTGTCACACTGTAACATAGCCGTTGTGCTGTACTGAGATCTAAGCAGGTCTCTGGACGATGGCTAGAGTGCCACACCGAGACACAGTGGCCTGCCCTGGTCATTGCTTTAGATGGAGTCTCCTCAAGTGGACCTTAGAATAATAAACACAGTAGTACACCACCAAGGAGTTAACTGGCAGGTGACGAAGCCTGCATCAAATATGGCCTACTGTCCCCTACCCATGCCTCTGCCATTTATATACTGAACAATGTACATTCTGAAAGAAAACAGATATTAATTATTATAATAATATTTTATTACTCTAGCGAGAATGTTTCTCTGATTTTACACAAACTGTGAAAATAAACTGTGGAAAAATCTACCTGAGAGTATCCATAACCAGCTGGTTTTTAAAACATATTGTAAAAAACAAAGAAAAGGAGAAGAACATTTGCGTATATTGTTGGTTATGAAAAAATGTTTTGAGCAGCTGTGTCTTGTTTTTTTTTTCTGTTGAAGCTGTTATGACTTTTAACTTTCTTTAATTCTTGTCGTCTCCCTTGCATTGCTAAAATATCAAAATGGCCAGAACCATATTGAATAAGTCGGTTTGGTAAATGTATAACTTGTGTATGTAAAGAAGCTCTGTTAATCAAGGTTTATATGAAATGTTTATGTATGAATACAGGAAGCACAAGATTAAGGGATTAAAATGCAGTATAAATTCATATATGTGACTTACTTCTTAAAAGCCAAGTGTATCGTAAATGGGGACTGAAAATTGGCCTTAGTAATGCATAACTTGATCTGACACTCATAATATATTTGACTTTTGCTTCCATTACTGAAACAGCAACTTCATGCTTACTGTTTGTGTGGCTTTGCAGCCATGAATCTGTGAAAGCTTCACTGGTAATAATGCTATCAGCCACATGTTGAGACATATTGTATTTACACTGTTTAAAAACAAGTATTTTTTAACAAAGTAAAAGGTATTTTCACTGTCAAGTTGTTCAAACTAGTCAACACCCCTTATTTACAAAAAGGCTAAAAGCATGTTGTCAGAAGAATGTTGTTACTGTTATTATTTTGATAAAATACTATGTGGGAACAACTAGGTGAACAATTTAAACCACTGAATTATAGTAAAAGGCAGTATGTACGGAATTCAAATTTGATAAATTTTTACTATCATTAAGAAAACATTTTTTACAGTGCACATAAGCTCACCAGCACAGCTGTGATTCAATCTGGCATGGACTGGACAAGTTCATAAGCCTGCATGTTGGTGACATCAATGTTCTTGCATCAACTCTTGCATCAAAGAGTTGTCCAGGTCGGCCAGACTTGGTGGATGCCTGGCATCTTACTCATTGTTCCAGGTAGCTTCACAGATTTACAAGAGGATTCAAATCTAAGGATTTTGCAGGACAGTCCAGATGTGTGAATGCTCCTTAGTGTTCACCATGCCAATCAGTCAACATTAGCAGCCCTGCTAATCATCCTAAGATGATGAGTAAAAGGCAAAACTTTCAGAAATTGGTTGTGAAGGACATTTGTTGACTTTTAGAAACAATTCTTGCCTGGAAGCAAAGTGATTCACACTCTGCAAGTATTTCCAGCCCAATCATTCTCGTGCAACGCCATCTGCAGGAGTCTGAAGTTACTACCACTCCAAACACACAAGGTGACTAATTATTTTGTCTGAGGAGCTTATGTACAAGTTTATTTGAAGAGGCAAATTCTAAGCTCATATTCACATCCTAACTGAAGAAGAATTTTAACAGAGAAATAAACTAGAAACTGTTGTTTCCACAGCCTTGGTTTTGTTAAGAGTGAGTCACATATATGTCCTGGTATATGCAGTGTACAATAGGTATGTTAGGAAACAGATACAAATACATTTAGAAGATCTGAACAAACCAGAGCACAATGATCCACAGTCATTACAGGAAATGCCAAACTCATTTTTAAACTCATGTGTACTCCCTGCCATGGCTAAAAGCATTTGTAAGCATCACATAAGAAAATGCAGTGCTAAAATACACTGACACAATTACAGTCTTAAAATAGAAATCTTATGGCTTGCCATATGTGTCACATGATGGCTCGTCACCAAAGGACAATATGAGGTGGTCACCAATCAGAACATTTAACTTATATGTTTAATAAAATGAAGAAATATAAGGCAAACATGTTAACCTACTTTCTGAAGATAAAACTGCATCATTTTTTTTATATTTTGGACTGCATGACAGAAAGATGGTTTGTTAATCCAAGAACCATTTTGATCCCTCACGTCCCACATTCCATACTGCTATTAACACTGATATTTCTCAGTATTCTGTTTTTATTTTGCCAATTTTTCAGAGTAGAAAGATCTCAGTTTTACTGATTCCCATACAAATGATTAGTGATGAATTCATGTCTGATAGGTATTTGGTATTCTGCATTGTGTATATATGTGTAATTTTAATGTAAATTGTATGATCTCATGTAATTAAGTAAGAGTGCCACTCGAAATTCATGATGGGGAAAGAAAACTGCTGGGGACACTTTAAATCTCATCAGGTGTTAAAAGCAGAGCATATGGAGGAAAGGTTTGCCAAGATATTTATCAGCTACCCTTCACAGAAATTTAGCTGGAACTCAAATCTCATTTTTAAGCCAAGTCTCTGGTATAAGGCCAAAAACCTGTTACCTCAATGCTACATGCACAAACCCATTAAACAGACTTTGATGTTTATTTGCCCACCTTGCAATTGATGTTTATGACTATGGCAACTACATCAGCTGCATGACATCAAAGTTAAAAAGCTTTCAAAGAACTAATTTCAAATTGAAATTTTAGATATTCAGATAGCACTAAAATATATATGATGGGCAAAATATGCTACCTACTGAGGTCATTTTCACAGATTTGTATTTTAGCTTAGATAAAGTAACACATTTTCTCTTTCCTTCTCAACAGTTCAGTCTCTTCCTTTGTCTCTGCTCTCTCAACTCCTCAACTGAACATGAAACCCTTCTTATACAGAGTAACGGAGAAGAGTAAACTGCATAATGCAGGAATACTATGTCTAACACTGACATTGGGAACATTGGGTCAAAGTCATTACTTGTGCTATTTATCAACTACATTCACTCAGGATGTGTTTCAGTTGCTCATAACGTCTGTCATTAAGTGAAGGGCTTTTTAACTGCTGTTATGTAAGTTCTATAGCTTACCTTAAAGTGAATGATGCTAATCAACGGCTATTAATACTGATAGCGTAACAAAGTCCTTCGTTGCCTTCATACATACAACACTTAATGAATAATTCTTGGGTTAGTGTATTGACTCTGAACCAACCTCCTGTACTGACACCCCATCATTGTACTCTGATTTGTGCTCTGTTTAGGCTTCTTTTCACTGTATTTCTTTGGATTTACCACAAATTTTTGTGCCATCCGCAACTAATGATAAAATAATAAAAAAAACTGGTATTTTACACCAATGCTTGGTAAATTCTTTTTCACATTAAATGTCAAATCTGTGTACTTTTCAACTGCACACTTCAGTTTGTCACTTCACCCTTTATTTATTTCATTTTCAGTCAAAACAGCCATTTAGTACAAGTAATATGACCAATAAGTCATAAGTACATTTATTCTGTTTATTCAGATAAAAGATGATCCTTTTGCATTAGTAAAAGTAAAGTCAAAGGTAAGACTATCAGTACTTTCATCATTGAGAGAATAAATCAAGCTCCACTGATGCTTCAGATCTGAAAAACAGGTATTTCTGTCCATCCTTCTTTATGCGTCTAAAAGGATGTGTAGCTGTCAAGGAGCTATTACTGGGAAATGAAATTGTATTTAAAAAAAAGTCAAATTGCAAATAAAAAAAAAAGCTGTTGGTGTTCTCAGAGTCCAGCACCCCACCCCACCCTCCTGCGACCCTGAGGGAGAAGCGGCTTAGAAAATGTGTGTGTGTGTGTGTGTGTGTGTGTGTGTGTGTGTGTGTGTGTATGTGTGTGTGTGTGTTCTCAGAGTAACAAAATGGCCACACCAGAGTTCAAACCTCATCATCATGTAAAGTGTTTGAAGCTACTTGGATCATGAGAAACAAAGCATGTAAACAACGTCTAAGACTAAACATGGAAATTTAGAAAAATACCCTTGCAAATTTTTCTGGGGTGTTCTTTGACAGCATAATTGTAGCTACAAAACATGTATTAATGTCACACGCACAGTCAAAGCAAAGGTCCAGCTTGATGTTTATGTCTGATTATGCTGATGAAGATATGATGACAACAGTAGGTTGTTCACTTACATCCTCAGAAGACGTGTCCTTCACCAAGTTTTATCTGAGTTCTCTTTGCACACTCTTTCAACGTGCTCGCAATCATCAGATTCAGCCGCTTGGGGAAGGGGTCTGAAGCACAACCAACGTTACATTACATTGGCTACGTGTTGTGCTGAAGAATATAATGTACACATTTCCACCAGAGAAGTCTCCAAATTCCTAAATCTTACTTAGTGTAGTTTCAACTTCATTCAACACTACTATATACACACATTTACAGGTAACTGGTAGAGGTCTGCTGTGTATTCACAAACCACCTCTGAAGTAGGAATGCTGATATAGAATCATTTTTGTTATGTATGACTACCATAAACATGGAAGGATGTGAGATCAGGCCTTTAATTCTGTGCAACTTTGTGAATAGCAGTCTAATTATGTTCAGGTTAGTAAACAAGCTACTGTAATCTAGACTTTGTTCTTTTAAAGGTGCCTCTTTTGCTCCAAAGTCATTTTATCCTCTTTGTGGTCACGAACTGCAGGTCCCTGTGGCTTGCTGATGTTTGTTCTGTAGCTCCCTCTTTTCAGTGACATGCACCATGTTTGTGAAGGTGAGAAAGAGCCCATATATTGGGTGTTGCTGGTGTTATATAGACCCAGCCTGGTGAGACACTGAAGTGCTAATGGTTATGGCAAACATCTGGTCTCACTGGAGAAACACTTAAGCATCCAGGGGTTTCTTTAGGGTGTTGCATTTACTGTTTTATTGTGGAACTTGTGAGATTGTTATTTTATTCTGACGCTCAACCAAGCTGCATGTGAATGAACAATAGTAATGAAGATGAGAGGCATTTTTGAAAGATAGTTGCATTTTCCTTACTACATGTTTACATTTAATTTCCAGGTTGTAGCCTCCAAAAATGTACAAATGTACAGGACAATTGAATATTATATAAGCTAACCAGCATTCTCCAGCACATTTCTGCTTAATCTCTGTCTCTATGTCACAACTGTAGCATATGGTCTATTAACATTGGCAATAATGTTGATGCCTTTTCCTGTATTCAGAAAAGAAAACTGACTTACATTAGAAGTCAGAGGGGCTGAAAAGAGATGAGGAATATGACAATATTTTTGTATGAGCAGAAATGCTTCTCATCTTCATTACTATTGTTTATTCACATTGTTTATTCCAGCAGCACTGCTGTGTCTGATCCAATCATACCAGCACAACACACACTTACACACCACCACCACATCAGTCTTACTGCAGTGCTGAGAATGATCCACCACCCAAATAGTACCTGCTTTGTGCATGGGGGTCCTGACCAATCAAGAACAGGGTAAAAGGGGGCTAACAAAGTATGCAGAGAATCAGATGGACTACAGTCTGTAACTGTAGAACTACAAAGTGTGCCTAAATAGTAAGTGGAGCTGATAAAATGGACAATGAGCGTAGAAACAAGGAGGTGGTCATAATATTATCCATGATCAGTGTATATATATATATATATATATATATATATATATATATATATATATATATATATATATATATATATGTGTGTGTGTGTGTGTGTATATATATATATATATATATATATATATGTGTGTGTGTATATATATATATATATATATATATATATATATATATATATATATATATCAGCCACTAGATCTGATTCAGTGAAAACAGAAGGAAGCCTGTCACTGAAGCACTCACCAACTGCATGTTTCATCACAAAGAAAGCATAATTAGGCCTGTTTTGAATTTACTGTTTTTATTCCAGCTTCCAACATCAAACCTCAGAAGAACCTAATATCATGATTCACATTGTAAAATTGTGATGTTGTATTTTTGCCAAATTGCCCAACTCTTTTGCTGAAGCCTCTGCCCATTGTCTTATGTTGTGAGTCTGCTTAGAATCGACAGGTTTTCTGTTCTTAACAGGAAAACCTTTGCCCAACATTGGTGCTAGACGTGGAGTGAGATGGAGCAGAGGCAGAGGGAGTAGACAGAATCTGCACCAGTATATAGAACAGTCTATATCTTGTTGGTGTGATGTTTGGTGTTGCTTTTTGTTTTTTTTGTTGTGGTGTTATGATATGGAGGCCCATTGTAGGTGTGCATCTGTACGTGTATTTCTGGGTGTGATTTTAAAGTTTATTAATGCTTTAAGATCGCAAGGTTACTTCCCTCCCATAGCCTTCATCATTTAGCTAATGAATGTCAGAATGTCATCATTGAGAGGCGGTGAAGGGTTTTCAGAAATAGGTCAACATCGTGCAATTCAACTTCCGTTTGCTGTGTTTCCATGTAATGTTATTCGTCCTTTTTATGATTGCAGAAAAAAAATATCTGGGCATGTAACCATGGAAACAGAGACAGACTACTAGTCCTCTTTTCATGATGTCTCTATTTTGGAATGCTGCTGTGGAATCAAAAAAATGACAGCACAGAAGTGTATTTTTCTCAGTCGTATATACAGTATATGTCCGGATGTTGTGTTTGAGGTCTTCTACATGTCTGTGCACTTTTTTCTATTGCTTGGAGAGCTCTTAAAAGTTTATGCTAGCCTGGAACTCATCAGAATCCAAGTGGAAATCCAGGCTTATAGAATCGTTTTGCCTTTGGCACAAGTCTCTGGATAGGTTAACTTCATAGGCAATGCACAGTTAGTGGTGATAACCCCTCTCTGGATGTGAACTTTAAAATTCTATACTTTGGCAGTCACCTTTTTGCTCCCTTCTCTCTTATCTCTCTCAATTCTTGTTGCAGCAGAACTGAGATTGACCCCCCGATCTCCATTAAAATGCACTCCGAGTAGCCTGTCCAGTGTACAATGTCATTTTACATTACATTATGTTCTCCTCTCTCCTTGCCGTGCTTTGCGATGCCACTTTGTTTACATGCTCCTGTTTCCTGGGCACATGGGAAAATGTCACCGAATGCTAATGGACCATAATGCCCCTCTGAACGGCCTGCACCGTCACTCAACCCAAATCCATACAGCATGCCAGATGTCTGTCAAAGGCCCACAGACGATTGGCACAAATATGAAGAGCTTTTCAAATCGTTTGTGCTCAAAATCCACTGAGCATTTTTCATACTAATATGCATAAATAGCTACTTATCAGGATTGAGTAACAGACAGAACTGAATACATCAACAACTTTAATAATTAGGGTGTCAAGTTGAGGAAATTTGATCACATTTGGTTTGCACTGAGAAGAGATAAACATTTCTTCATGGCCAATCCACAGCAAAGCGTAAAAAACATTTCATTGCTTATGAACGCACCAAAGTGGAGATAAAGAATGCTTACACATGCATTGTGTGAGATGGAAACAGGGACAAACAGAGTTCTAAGAGTACAGATAAAGGAAGCACTTGCTCATTTGTCAATTCTAGCATAAATCTACTTGTAAAAATACACCATTATCTATAAGAAACATTTTGTCTCTCCGGTGCCGGTGATGAATTATGACTTCTTTTTCTCCTGTCACCTCTTTAGCTCACCTAAAACTAAACAGGGCCTTCCCTTTCCCTATGCAGAGGAGTGGAGGAACTCTCTCTCATGTGGTGCCATTTCAGCCGGGTGGATGGATAAACTCTTTGCTGAATAATATATCAACTGGCCCTCGCCCCTCCGCTCATAATGAGCAGTAGCTCATCAGAGGCACTGGCCCACGGGTGCCAGCTCAGACATCTGTGCTAGCCTGTCTGCTAAGAGTGCCATTACATCTGTTTTGTAGCAGAGCAGCAAAATTTGCCTAATGACAGACCTTTGGCTGGTGGGGAAGCGATGATGGTGTTATCTAGATCTACTTAGATTAAATGTGAGAGGATTTTCTTTTACTGTTTAATCAAGATTTCATGATTGCGCATGGAGGGGGAGTGAGATTAAGTCAGATTGAATCTTAAGGCGCTTCATTAAAGAGATGGCAAGAGTGTAGTTCATCACACAGATATGAAAAGTTAGGATTGTGCTTCATCCCACAGACAATTGCAGGCACATGGAGTGGAGGTGAAATAGAACTGGATGAAAAGGTAATGATGAAACCCAGTGTAAAGTGTTGATGCACTCTTAAAAAAAGGTTCCTAAAAGGTTTGGACACAAAGTCAGAGGCCTGCCCTCATTTATTTCAATTGAATGTGCTTCTATGTTATTTCCAGTTAAAATTGCCTTTAGAGGTAAGTTATACATTTTTCAACATCAAGAAGAAAAGCACAAAAACATGTTTAGTATAAAATTGCATCAAGGCCTCAAAAAATGAGTAAACGTTTTAGGATTATCTATACTTTGCCTTTGTTACAGCTTCAATTCTTTTTGGGAGATTTACTTTCCGTCTTGCTTTTTTAAAATAAATTATTAAAGATATTTTTACACAAGGGTGGCACAGTGGCATGGTGGGTAGCGCTGTCGCCTCACAGCAAGGAGGGCCTGGGTTCGATTCCCCGGCTGGATGGAGTGTGGAGTTTGCATGTTCTCCCCATATCTGTGTGGGTTTCCTCCTGCAGTCCAGCCAATTGGACATGCTACATTGTCCCTAGGTGTGTGTGATTGTGTATGTATGTTTGCCCTGTGATGGACTGGTGACCTGTCCAGGGTGTATCCTGCCTTTTGTCCAATGACAGCTGGGATAGGCTCCAGCACCCCCTGTGACCTAGAAGAAGATGATGATGATGATGATGATTTTTCCACCTGCAAAGTTCAGTCTTTGAAGTTGGTTGTGTTTTCTGCTTCTTACAATCCAAGTAATACCAAACATATTCAATGATGTTGAGGTCTGGACTTCAGGGTGGAAAGTATAATGTTCTGAGAACACCAGCAGCTTCTTTGATTGAGTTGCAGTTTTTCTTTGCAGTTTGTCTTCTTGACAGCCACAGACTCTTTCAGCTTGTCATATTGTTGAGTTGTCTACTAACAGTGGAATAATAGACAGAAACATCTGTGGATTTTTACAGATCTGAAAGAAGTTGAGCTTGTTTTTCTGCTCTCTCAAAGTTGAAAGCTTTAAGTCCCATTTATCTTAAGGGTAAGGGTATTAAGGGTAAAGTGTGGTCTCTGACTTTTGCGCAGGACTGTGTGGTACGAAATTGGTATAGAACCTTTAGGTCACTGACACTGCTCTAAAGATTTTTTACAGTGTATGTTTCAGAGAAAACAACAGTTCTTTAAGTTCTCAAAGAAAACACAAGAATTCACATTACCCAAGTCCATGTCTGCTGCAGACAGAGACTTTAATTTCTTTCCAACATATGGCCTTGGCAACCACAGAGTGAACTGCAAGAAGTTGAAGTCCTTTCTGTGAGGTATTGTATAACATCAAGAGACAGGCAACCCTGTGTACATGAACAATAGCACAAAGGTGTGATGGAGGATTCACTGCTGAGAGCACCTTGATAACTAGACTGCATGCCAGTCCTCCCCAGTGTTAGCCAGCTTTGCTGTCACTTACTGGCCAAGTGGAAACAACAGCTCTGGCTGGCAGTGCAAGAACACTCTGCCATTCCAGCCAGGTACTAACATCACCACTGAATACCGCTTCGGTTTTTCATTCCCTATCTCCTTTCATGAAAAATGTGTGTTCGCCTTCGAGATTTATGCAGAATTCCAGCGGTGACAAAACACTCTTGGCATCAGCATGACAGGAAATTACAATGCAGTGACAAGCTGAGCTGATACATTTTGTGCTTTACCTCTGCTTAATAATCAGCATGGCTTTTGCAGCCACCAGACAGCTGCTGATAAACTCGTCCCAAACTGAAAGCAGAAGTCGATTTGTTTCAACAGAAACTTGATAAATAAGGCTGTTGGATGACACTGTGACATCTCATGTCCAATTACCTTGGCAGACAAAATGCTGTGGCAATATTGTGAATTATAAAAAAGGGTTTTGCTGCAATGCCTGAATGCCTGTTGTGGGGTCCCACAAGATGTATAGAGACCTTTTTTTGACACAAAATAAAATCAATCTGGTCTCACAAATTTAAATGCATGTAAAGATATGACCTCTCCATGGATCACCACCTTATCGTGGTGGAGGGGTTTGCATGCTTCAATGATCCTAGGAGCTATGTTGTCTGGAGCAAAAGCTCCTGGTAGGGTCTCCCATGGCAAACTGGTCCTAGGTGACAGGTCAGACAAAGTGTGATCCATAATAACCCCTATGAAAAGACAAGAACAGGATTTGTGTACCCTGCCCGGAACAGGGTTACCGGGGCCCCACCCTGGAGCCAGGCCTTGGGGAGGGGCTCGCCAGCGAGTGTCTGGTGGTCGGGCATTTACTCATGGTGCCCGGCCGGGCCCAGCCCGAAGGAGTTACATGAGTCCCCCCTCCCATCGACCCACCAGTAGTGGTTGTTCGGTACTTTGTGGATCGGGCAGTGTCCGAAGGCGTGGGCCTTGGCATTCTGATCCTCGGTTGCTGAAACTGGCTTTTGGAACTTGGAACGTTACCTCACTGGCGGGGAAGGAGCCTGAGTTGGTGCGCGAGGTTGAGAGATACCGGCTAGATATAGTCGGGCTCACCTCAACATACAGCTTGGGCTCTGGGTCCAATCTCCTTGAGAGGGGCTGGACTTTATTCTTTTCTGGAGTTGCCCATGGTGAGAGGTGGCGGGCAGGTGTGGGCTTTCTCATAGCCCCTCGACTCGGTGCCTGTATGTTGGGGTTTTCTCCGGTGGACGAGAGGGTAGCTTCCCTATGCCTTCGGGTTGGGGAATGGGTCCTGACTGCTGTCTGTGCTTATGCACCAAACAGCAGTTCAGAGTACCCAGCCTTCTTAGAGTCCTTGGAAAGGGTGCTTGAAAGTGCTCTTCCTGGGGACTCTATTGTCCTACTGGGGGACTTTAACGCTCACGTGGGCAATGACAGTGAGACCTGGAGGGGTGTGATTGGGAGGAATGGCCTCTCTGATCTGAACCCGAGTGGTGTTCAGTTTTTGGACTTCTGTGCAAACCACAGTTTGTCCATCACGAACACCATGTTTGAACACAAGGATGTCCATAAGTGCACATGGCACCAGGACACCCTAGGCCGCAGTTCAATGATTGAATTTGTAGTCGTATCATCGGACTTGCGGCCATGTGTTTTGGACACTCGGGTAAAGAGAGGAGCTGAGCTGGCAACTGATCACCACCTGATGGTGAGTTGGATCAGGTGGTGGGGGAAGATGCCGGTCAGACCAGGCAAGCCCAAACGTATAGTGAGGGTTTGCTGGGAACGTCTGGCAGAAGAACCTGTCAGATTGATCTTCAACTCACACCTCCATCAGAACTTTGACCAGATATCGGGGGAGGTGAGGGACATTGACGCAGAATGGGCCATGTTCCACTCCTCCATTGTTGAAATGGCCGACTGTAGCTGTGGCCGTAAGGTAGTTGGTGCCTGTCGGGGCGGTAATCCTCGAACCTGGTGGTGGACACCCCAGGTGAGAGATGCCGTCAAGCTGAAGAAGGAGTCCTACCAGGCATGGTTGGCCTGTGGGACACCAGAGGCAGCTGGCAGGTATCGACAGGCCAAGCGATCTGCGGCTTCAGTCATCGCCAAGGCAAAATGTGTGTATGTGAGGAGTTTGGTGAGGCCTTGTAAAGTGACTTTAAGATTCTGGCAAACCGTCAGGCGACTCAGAAGGGGAAAACAGTGTGCCACTAGCACTGTATATAGTGTAGATGGTGTGCTGCTGACTTTGACTGAAGACGTCATTGGGCGGTGGAAGGAATACTTTGAGGACCTTCTCAATCCCACCGACACGTTCTCTGGTGAGGAGGCAGAGTCTGGGGACATGGGAATAGGCTTGTCCATTACTGAGGCCGAAGTCGCTAAGGTGGTTAAGAAGCTCCTTGGTGGCAAGGCTCCAGGGGTGGATGAGATCCGCCCTGAGTTCCTCAAGGCTCTGGATGTTGTGGGGCTGTCTTGGCTGACACGTCTTTTCAACACTGCATGGACATCGGGGACGGTGCCACTGGATTGGCAGACTGGGGTGGTGGTGCCTCTTTTTAAAAAAGGGGACCGGAGGGTGTGTTCCAACTACAGGGGAATCACACTCCTCAGCCTCCCTGGTAAGGTCTATGCAGGGGTACTGGAGAAGATAGTCTTAGACTTATAGTTGAACTTCGGATCCAGGAGGAGCAGTGCGGGTTCTGTCCTGGTCATGGAACACTGGACCAACTCTTCACCCTCTCCAGGATTCTGGAGGGTTCATGGGGGTTTGCTCAACCAGTCCACATGTGCTTTCCACAAGGCATTCGACTGTGTTCCCCGGGGTATTCTGTGGGAGGTGCTTCGGGAGTACGGGGTACATGGCTCTTTGCTACGAGCCATTCAGGCCCTGTACAAACAAAGCAGGAGTTTGGTTTGCATGGCCAGCAGTAAGTCAGACTCGTTCCCAGTGAGAGTTGGACTCTGTCAGGGCTGCCCTTTGTCACCGATTCTATTCATAATTTTTATGGATAGAATTTCTAGGCGCAGTCAGGGGATGGAGGGTGTCCGGTTTGGTGACCTCAGGGTCACATCGCTGCTGTTTGCAGATGATGTGGTCCTATTGGGGACATCAGGCCGCGAACTTCAGCTTTCGCTGGATCGGTTTGCAGCCGAGTGTGAAGCGGCCGGGATGAGAATCAGTACCTCCAAATCCGAGACCATGGTTCTCAGGCGGAAAAGGGTGGAGAGCCCTCTCTGGGTCGGGGATAGGCTCTTGCCTCAAGTGGAGGAGTTCATGTATCTCGGGGTCTTGTTCACGAGTGATGGTACAAGGGAGCGGGAGATTGACAGGCGGATTGGTGCTGGGTCAGCAGTGACGCGGGCTCTTTACCGGTCTGTTGTGGTAAAGAAAGAGCTGAGCCATAAGGCAAGGCTCTCGATTTACCGGTCGATCTACGTTCCCACCCTCACCTATGGTCATGAGCTTTGGGTAATGACCGAAAGAATAAGATTGTGAATACAAGCGGCCGAAATGAGTTTCCTCCACAGGGTGTCTGGACTCTCCCTTAGACATAGGTTGAGAAGTTCGGTCATCCGGGAGGGACTCGGAGTAGAGCCACTGCTTCTTCACATCGAGAGGAGTCAGCTGAGGTGGTTCGGACATCTAGTTAGGATGCCTCCTGGACGCCTCCCTCGGGAGGTGTCACAGGCAAGTCCACCTGGGAGGAGACCCCGGGGAAGACCCAGGACATGCTGGCGTGACTATATCGCCCAGCTGGCCTGGGAGCGCCTTGGAGAGCTAGTGGAAGTGACTGGGGAAAGGGAGGTCTGGGCCTCATTGCTTAGGATGCTGCCCCCGCGACCCGAACCCCGGAGAAGCGGAAGATAATGGATGGATGGATGGATGGATGGATGGATGGATGGATGGATGGATGGATGGATGGATGGATGGTAAAGATATGAAACTTGCATGAAATGTACACTATATAGATAAAGGTATTGGGACATCCCTAATTATTGAGTTCAGGTGTTTCACCCTAACCCATTGCTAACAAGTAGATAAAATGAAGCTCATATCCCGGCAGTCTCAATAAACACTGGCAGTAGAATGGGCATACTGATGGGCTCAGTGACTTTAAACATGGCACAGTCATAGGATGCCACAACTGTGAAATTTCTGTCCTGCTAGATTTGCCCCAGTCAACTGTATGTGCTATTTTTCTGAAATAGAAGCATCTAGGAGCAACAATAGCTTAGCCACGAAGTAGTAGACCACGCAGACTCACAGAGTGGAGCCAGTGAGTGCTGAAATCACTCAGTAAAGTGTTACAAATGGCCTCTGGAAGCAACATCAGCTAAAGAACTGTGCATTAGGAGCTTCACAAAGTTAAAATGCACAATGCCATTTGTCTGACAGACCAGTCTGGGTTTGGTGAATGCCAGGAGAGCGTTACCTGCCTGATTGTATTGCGCCAACTGTAAAGTTTGGTGGAGAAGGAATAATACTATGGGGTTGTTTTCAGGGTTTGAGCTCGGGCCCTTAGTTCCAGTAAAGGGAAATCTTAATGCTTCAGCAGACCAAGACATTTTGGACAATTCTATGCTTCCAACTTTGTAGGAACAGTTTGGGGAAGGCTCTTTTTTTGTTCCAGCATGACTGCCCCAGTGCACAAAGCAAGGTCCATAAAGGCATTGCAGGGTAAGATTGATGTGAAAAAACTTAACTGGTCCGAACGGAGCTTTGACTGCAATCCCATCGAACACCTTTGTGATGAACTAAATTCTGGATTGTGAGCCAAGCCCTCTCGTCCAACATCAGCGTCTGACCTCAGAAATGCTCTTCTGAATGAATGGGCAAAAATTCCCTCAGACAGGTTGGCATGTAGTTTGAATAATAAGTGTTCAACATACAGTAATCTAGATTCTAGTGCAATTGCGAATTCAGTTGAAGCAGTCATTTAAGTTACAACAAATTACAGATCATGTCTTTTTAATTTGCTAAACTTTCAGCTGGATTAACTAGTACACTAGCTTGTTAAAATAGTTTCTATGCATACTAAAAACTAGTAAACTGTTTCTTCAATTTTATCCTCCAGACTGAATGTTTTCTATGAAGAAAAGCTCATTATTTGAAGCCTTGTCAAACCACAAACAGCTCACTCATCCACACCCATTTTGCTATATATTTGGATCACGTGTAGAATCACAAGGACAAACTACCAAATGTCTTCCATTCCTCCATGCTTGCTTTAAGAGATTAATGGTAGGAACTAGTGCAGGAACATTTAACTGAAAAGCCACAGTTGGACTTAAAGAGCCAGGTGATATCCAGATGTACAGAACCAGTTTTCATGTTCCACAGTTTCTGAGCAGCTTCTCCTATGCCACTTTTATTGTTCATCAACACACTCACATCCTTTGATGTCAAAATCCCAATCAAGGCACTTTGTTTGAGGAGAATAGGAAATGTGTTTAATTTTCAGCAATTATCTTAGCAACAGCAAATCAACTCTCCCAAAGGCCAGGAAAGAGCGACTCACAGATATAAACATGTTCCCTCACTTCAAAGCCATCAGAATGAAAGCGGGGGAAAGAAGACAAAGAGGTCTGTTTTTTTCCCCCTACACATCAGTGGCAAAATAGATTAAAAAACCTTGCATGCACTTTCTAAAGGCAGAAAGCCTCCATTTGAGAATAGTTTTTCACCTACCTTGTACCATTTCTCAAGGCCACAGAGCTTTATCAACATGAGCTTGATGGCAGACATTTGAAGAATATCCCAGTGTCAGTTGTGTGACAAATTCTGCTGATCCTCTCTTCTGCTTTGTGGATCCTAGGTTTTCCCATAATTCCTGCGGCCTACAGAAAAATGTTTGCCCTCCTCCTTCAAACAGAGAAGAGATTGTGTTGCAAAAAGTTTCATGTATCCAAACTCAGATTCAGTGTCTAGAAGAGAACATTTTATGGTTGTTCAGTGATTGCATGCACCCTTCATTAATTTTTATAGCCTAATGAATTTTGATTCTTCAAGCAAACCCATTTTATACATCATATGTCCAAAGGAATCCAGACACCCGTTCTAATTAGTGGATTCAGTGGATGTTAAACTGCATGCACACAGCTTTGCAACCTCCACAGAAATGCATTGTAGTCAAATATGCACTCTAGAGAAGCCAAACACAAGCCATCAAGGAAATGTTGCCAAGATATTATAAAACTCCCCAGCACTGGACTGTGGAACAGTGGAAAGATCCTCCACTATTCATTAAATCTGGTAAGAACTGGAGCGCCGATTGGAACATCTTCACCCAGTATCAACATCAGTACCGGAGCTCATTAATGCTTATGTGGCTGAATGCAATCATGCTCACAGCAATGTTTCAACTTCCAGTGTATGCCTTCTAAGAAGAGTAGAGGTTGTTATTGCAGCAAAGGAGTGATAAAATACAGTGACAACATGGTTTTTTGATTCAAATTTGTCAATCACACATGAATAAAAAGTGTATATCAAAATTTGCTTGCTAAAATTAAAAGCCAAATAAAATACCGCAAATGTAATCATGTGCAATTAGAGGTCTAATAATACATCATGACATCATGATTTTTTTTTTATTTACCCTCCCCCCACGAACACATGAACACTAATAAATGTCTTTATTCTCAATGTATATCATATTTGATTAGCTGTATTTCTGGGATTAAGCTAATGCAATGACAGAGAGAGGATAAATGGTAGTGCTGAAAGCTAAAAGGCAGTTTTTGTTAAAAACAAATGTTTCCAGTATTAGGATGCTATGCTTTTCGGTGTGCAACATTAAGTAACATTAAACTTGGATTCTCCTGATTGTTAGCCATGCGACTACCTTTTTTCATGCATACTAAATCTTGTGCAATTTATCCACATCAAATTGTCAGGAAGAAAACTCAGTTGTGCCAGATGATGAGATGCCTTTTTACGGATTGTAAGAGAAGTTCCTTTGGCCAGCTGTAGCAACAAAAAGCCCATGAGCAGGTTAAAGTGCCCTTGACTGTCACAATGTGCATCATGGCTATGCATCATGTAGAATGAACATTCTATTAATTATGCCATTGAATGCAACTGCATTATTTGAGCACCAAGATAAGTGTCTGCAAATAACCAGCACCAATTAACAACCCACACCAGCATGTTCATTATGTAGGAATATATCATTGTTTTAAAAGCATTTTCTTTCTTGTATAAAAATTATTTTCTGGATTTTATACACACACACACGGCACATGATGAATTTTTCATTTCACAGTACTTTTCCTGGTATATGGTAGTACCTGGACATTTCTTTGCCGTTATTATTGCAATTAGAGTGCCGGACCTCTACTGTTTTACCAACTGTATGTTGCGTTTCAGTGTTTTTCCAAACAGATGGTCAATGTTTGTTTGTTACTCTCTTATGGTACCTGTGTTATACTGACAAGTCTACTGCACACTCATATCTATGTATCTGTGGTTTGTTCATTTGGTGCAGTCAAGCATTTCAGAGCTTTGCTGCTATTCTCACAATTTCTATATATTTTAAGTCATTCGGTCATGCTTTTGTTCCCTGTGACTGTGTCACAATTGGCCCCTCCTAGTCCTGTCCATGTGCTTGTGTTGTGTTTACTTCCCAGTCCTGTCCATGTGCATTGTTTTGGTTTTCAGTCCTGCCCTCTTGTTGCGTGACTCCACCTCTGATTGTCTCCACCTGTGTTTCCACCTGTCCCTTGTTTACCCTCATGTATTTAAGCCCTGTGTTTCCCCCTGTCTAGTTGCAGGTCTTTGTTTGAATTGTTGTTTGGGTGTATGTTTGATGCCTGTATGCTTGTTGGATGTACTGTTTGTTCTGTTGGAACTGTTAGTCTGTTTTGCGATTTCGTCATATCTGTCCCTCATTCTCTCCGTGCTGGCTTTATGAACCTGGACTGTTATGACCATGACCCTGGATTTGCCCTCAATAAAAGTCACTTATCTCAGCATATGTGTCTGCCTCCTTGCTCCCCGGCATTACAGACTGGCTCTCATAAGCCTTCCAGTTGCTGCACAGTGGGCTTGCAGCAAGGCTTGTAATATTTCACAACTTCTCTGAATGATCACAAGTTGTGAGTGAAGATAAGCCGGGGGATGAGGCAAGGTGTGGTCCGTTTTCACTTTCGCATGATAGGTGATGTATAATTCACAAAGCAACAATTTGACCTTGGGTGAAATACATCTGAAATAAATGTTTCTTACCCTTTAGGTGTCATTGTTATGAAAGCTGAGCTTGCTTGTTTAAAAAAATTCCTTGAATTCTGAGCACTGAAATTGTGCATGGTTGTATTTTAAATGTGGCCATGCCATAAAAGCAGCAAGAAACCACAAATCCATAAAAATACTCTGATTCCACGCAGAGAAAAGCAAAGGTGAACACAGGTGGAACTTTTTAGCATACTGCAGATTTCAACAGAATACTGAATTAAGTATTGTATAAGAAATTTGCTGTCTGTTGTGGGAGTCTGCATAAATTGCTGGTTCCCTGCTTCATATTATATGGTTGGTGAAAAACATAGCATTGACCACATTCTACAAACGCATAATTGCAATTCTAGCATAAATGGGATCAGAGGTCACCAGGGAGGGGACAGATGGTGCTTAGAAAACAAGACGGTCCCATCTGTCCTAAATCCTATTTACTGACCACAAGAGTGAAGATACACCTACCACCTGCACCTTTGAACACTAACAGATCAAAAAGTAAATGCGGTTGACCTCTTGGTATACCTCCTGACAAATCCTTTATTTATGGAGTCATCCTCCATTACACTCACTGTGTTTACTGGCATGAACAGTGAAGTGTAAACTTTTAATTGCATGCTTGTCATCATTGTGATTCAAGGCAGTTATGCTCAGACTATAGTGTGCAATAACACAAATATAGATGGGAGTGCATGTAAGCTTCAGCCGCTCTTGAGACCAATCGATTAAAACAGATTATAATCACCATGTCATGGGGAAATGCACATCTTGACCCAACCACCAAAGAGTTTTATCCAGGGGTCAGAGAGAGAGAGAGAGAGAGAGAGAGAGAGAGAGAGAGAGAGAGAGAGAGAGAGAGAGAGAGAGAGAGAGAGAGAGAGAGAGAGAGAGAGAGAGAGAGAGAGAGAGAGAGAGAGAGAGAGTAAAGCTTAAACTCGTTGCACACCCGAAAAAAGAAAGGTGCTAAAGTGGATGCATAGCAGAGCCATTTTTGAGTCTTTTTCAGTGGATGTTTGAGTATAAAGAACCTTTTTAAAGTTTAAAAGATCTCCACATATTGAACAGGTTCAACACCAAATTAAAGGGATATCCTTCAAAAAGAGGCTTCAAAAGCAGATCTTGAATCCAGTTTTGTATTTACTGGTAATTAACTGATTTTTCCTTGACTGACTTGAACCTTTACATTTACATTATACTTCACTAATTTTTCAAACTGTCTTTTTCAATCACTGAAATGTAAGCAAATTCACTTCTTTGCAGTGGTTGCAATAAGAACCATGGACCAGTTACTCAAAGCGCTCTTGGTAAATGGATTCTCTAGCGATTCTCAAAATATTTCAGGCACTAATGTAATTTTTGACTTCCTCAAATAAGTCCTAATGGAATAAAACTAGAAGACTTGTAATCTTTGGACATCATGAATATTATGCATCGACTTATTTTAAACCACAATGAAATCAACTGTAAGGCCGTCAAAAATCATTTATTATTTAAATGTAGCCGACAATAACATTGACTTTGCTTAACAGAAGCATAGGATTAATTTTTTTACTTTTATATATATTAATTAATTTTTTACTTTTATATATAACTTTTAAAGGGAAGAGTTAACAAAGCCCTTAGAAAGCAGAAGTCATAAAAATAACATTCTAGCACTGATGCAGAAGTGGAAAACATTGCGTGTACAGGTAAATGCTCTTTTATTTTCACAGGCACTTCAACAGTGAGTCTTTAGAAAGTCTAGAAAAGCCCAGTCCAGCACATAAAGCTGGGAATATGAGGTGGAGAGTGGACAAACTCACACAAAAAGCTCACCCTTCTCTGATACAATTTAACAACCCCAATGCAACACATTAACACTAATAAAAAAAACAACAAAGAACATCCTACTTCTATCAGGAGTGTGGCACCTCCTGAGAAACACTTTGCATGGCCACATCCTCCTAAGCTCTCCATGGCAGAACAGCACATCGCAGACACCAAAATAGCTACATATACATGCAGACTAATAATCTGTTAATAAACCAACCAATAGCTCAGTCGGCATTTGAGCATGAATATGTCCATGTATACACCTCAGTCGGAATAGACTGGTTGATTTGTATGCCATTCGGAATACAATTCTATCCAATTGAATGAGGTGGGTAATCCTGTAAATAATCTGTTAAATGGAAGAATAATAGCCATGTAAACAGCTGTATCTGAATACATTCCCAATCGGAAAGTATGTTGTGAGCATGTGCGTCGCGTCATAGGGAAAGTTTATAACATTCAACATGGCAGGATCAGAAACTATCTACTGCTGCTCGTCTCATTCTGACTGGACTTGTGATGCTTGTTGTCATAGTAACGTCTATGGTCAGTAGTGCTCTATGCATATGCACAATTTTAGATCAGATTATTTGTAATGTGCATGTAAATGGAGATTCCCATCAATTTGTTGAATAGAGTGTGCATATAAACACCTCAGTCTTAACCAATAGTAGGAACATATTCAATCTGATTGGCAAAAATCTTTGCATATAAACAGAGCCAATGCTACATTACCATAATACAGTTTAAAATAAACAATAATTTAAATGAAACTTACCCATTATACTTGTGCTATCATTGTAAAATAACTGCATCCCATAGAAGTATTCAGAGGTGGAAGGAAATTACATTCAATCACATTGAGTATATACTTTTGCCCTTATTTCCCCTGTAACAGTACTTTTTGGAGTAGCTAAAAATCATAGTACGTTTGCTTGAGCTCATTTTTAATAAACAAATTTTTTAAAGAATCATCCATTGTAAGTGCTACAGATTTATCCACCGCTTGCAGAACCTTGGATTCTGAAATATTCCTAGTGCTTCAGTGTTCTTTTTTCTACAAGTCCTGTGCACAGCTTGCTGAGGTGAAAAAGAGACAGTGTATTTTTCTCAAACAATTGGTTACACAGTGGGTCGTAGTTTCGTAATAGCATACTGTAGAGCTATTTCAGGTGCTCTTGGCAGCGCAGGTGTCCAATTAAATTTCACACTTGTGAAGAGGTGAATAGGGCCGATGGGGGTGATTCTGCTGCTCTCTGCATGGCAGGGTTACTGGTACTATGCAAGAGAGACTGAGAGAGGGTCCACATGCTAACTCACTTTCCCCTGGTTGCCCTTGACCAGCAGGATCTTTGGAAGACTTTGTCAGAGAACAGTATGCCCTCTAAGCCTCCCTTCAGCCCCACATCATTCCTCTTCTCAAACTCTAGAGACATGCAGCCACTGCAATCAGCAGAGTCTCTGCAAAGCCCCACTTCAACTCTCCTTTTTTCTGGGCTTACAAGTACAGAGAGAAACTTTCTCTTCAATGAGGGGTTCATTTCAGGATATTTTTTCACTGAAATAAGAAGACAAATCTTTTCCAGGTTGGCCACCACTTTTTTAACAGTAGTAGTAGCAGTAATATTAGAACTAGTGATAACTTTGACAGATACCGGATACTGGAAATAGGAAATAGCAAAGCTCATAATAAAAGAAACTGGAAAGGTATTACAACAATTCTCAATTATCAGTTGAGAAGCTTTGTTTATATAACCCACACATGTCAAACATCTCTTCATTTTCACTGATGCCATCCCATATTTTATGAATCCCCTTCTTTGTAGTTCAGGCACATCGTAGAGCCTGAGCTCATTTTTCAGTATGGGAGCTCTTTCTCCTGTGCATGTGCCTTTATGGATGCTTACTTGTTGTCCTCATCCTGAGATCTTAGGAAATGTCTAGCATTAGCTTGGAAAACTTATAACCTCCTGGAGCTGAATTTCAAAGTGCCAAGTAAAGTGGAGCAAGGCCCTGACCTAAGATGAGATATGCAATAGGCCTGGATATTGATATAAATACTTCAGCACAGTGCTGCATTGTAAACAGAATCATAGGACCATTCCATGAAAGATGTTTAAAACAGTTTAGATCAGGGTTGTGCAGAGACTTTTCGCTAGAAGCACAAGCGCAAAATGAAAACAAAAAAAGACAACTTTTAAATGTATTTTTGCAATAAAGCCAAGAAAATCTTAATAGCAGTAGTGCTTATTTGATATCATATAGCTACTGGCAACATACTATACATGTTAGCCAAACAATTATCCACAAGAGCTAAATTAATCTAATAGTAGAACTGCTTAATTCAGTTTTAAAGTAGCCATAAATTATAAAATCGTCTGCAGCTTTGCATTACACTTGCATTACACAGCTGAGGTTAAATTGGTGACTCCTCATCTATTTCTAGCTTACCACAGAGTAGGAATAAACCTACCTGGCTGTTCAGACTATGTAAGGTAACAGTGGCAAGAATGCTATAAAAAAATCAACACTGTTGTTTTAATGTGTCTTGCTAGCTAGAACATGAGAATATGACCCTAAGAAAACTTTGATTGACAGTCAGTCCTGCAGGTTAATTCATCTATTTTCTAATATGGTCATAATTTAATCATCAAAACATAAAAAACAACTTTATTTTTTATTGTGCACCTTAGTAAAAGACTTATGTGTGCCATAGTTATGCTCCTGATTATATAAAAAATGCTCCCAAATTAAAGGAGCACTTTGAATACTTGGGGCAAAAGGGGCAGGTGCCTTACTTTACTCATACATTTCACAGTTGATGCAATAGTAAGTCCAATTAGGACTTTGTTAAAATGCAGAAAAGGTAGAGATGACTTGTTTTTCTCTACTAGTTTCTCATGTGCTTCATGAAATTTATGAGCTCATTGTCATTTCAGTGTTTAATCCTATTTGATATGCTGAAGATGGATTTTGTGCAAAATTCTTTAAGGTAAGCCACTGATAGGCATAGAATTTGAAAATAACATCTTGTACCGGTGCTTCATCATAGTTGACTGAGATAATGACACAGTGTATCATTATTCACTGTGCTGGGGTTGATAGACCAAAACTAATGTGCTGTAAACAGTGAAAATTCACATCACTTTTGTTAATATTTACATTATTGCTTGCAACTACTGGATAATGTGTAAGGCTTTATGGCACAATGATGTATTTAAGAATGCATTATATATATATATATATATATATATATATATATATATATATATATATATATATATATATATATATATATTATATATTCATTCAATATATTAAAAGGATAACACTGACAAAAGTGTCTAAAACATACCACCTTAGAACAATTCTGGTGAAAAATGTTGTGCTCTTTATATAACAGTTTATTTTAATGTACAGTGTAATGGGTCACATGACCAAAGTTCATTAAAGGCCTATCCATGGCATTGTGGATAATTGCAGACTTACAACCCTAAAATAATATTCTGCATGTGGTCCAAGAAGCACACATGGTAACTGTCCTTTATTTGTTTATATTTGTGTATAATATTGTTGATGTGCCATTCTATGGACAATGTGATACATTTTCGGTCATTTTATTTGATCTCATATTTCTGTGACATGCCCTAACGTGTATGGGCTTGTTTATATATGAACACAGGCTTGAGAGACTTTAAAAGTGTGTGTGTGTGTATATATATATATATATATATATATATATATATACACACATACACATATATATATATATATATATATATATATATATATATATATATATTTCAAGTCCAGGCCTTTGATTTTCTTGTAGTTTTCAAAGTGTCTGCTGAGAGAGAGAAAAATACATTTTCAAAAGATATACAATAAATTTGCATTTTCAAAAGACATTCAATGTGTGGCCATTATTTCATTGAACCAGTGTAGCTATTGAGGGGGATGATGACATACTTGTTTTAACAGAGTCATGATATTATACACTGCAATTACACATACTTTACACAGAGGAGCACATGGAAAGCAGCATCACTGAGAAAAGCCACATACCACTGTGTATATTTTGGTCAAGAGGACCATTTGTAGTCGGCATATTCCCTAATGGCCATCACGTGATTTATAATGTTAACTTATTCATATATTCATAAAAACAGAGATCTACATATTTTGCTTATGTATTTCCCCTCCAGCATTAATTTCAAGTTCACTCAATTACAGTACATGGGAGCAAAAAGCGTGAAATATTCTGGTCTTGATAAATAAAGACCTTAACCCACTTATACTATATCCTCTGTAGTTCTCCTCTGTTGTATCTGCTTCTCTGCAAGGAGGGTCCTACATAATGAATGAGTAGGACCTTGTGAGCACTTTAGTCTGACTCATAACCACCCGCCACTGTCTTGTTTCCTTTGGAGGTGACATTTTAAACTTATGGTAGACTTCACCCAGTCAGGCAACTGTTTGAGGTTCATGCTCAAAGTACTGCTGTTAGCTAACCCCAGCATTTCCTAAGGGCAACTGCTTAAGAACTTTCTCTGTTAAATCAAAAGTTAATATCTTCTCACAAGAAGCCATGACATGAACTCTGGAGATGTTATTTAAGTTGACTGTAATGATTTTCTTTTAGCAGCAGTGGTGACGAGAAGCTGAGTTACATGTAACCATTCTAACCTTTTACAGCTATAATAACCTTCACTCTTTTGGGAAGGCTTTTCACAGGACCTCGGAGTGTGTCTGTGGGAATTTAGGCCCATTTAGTCAAAAAGGCATTTGTAAGACCAGGCACTGAATTTGGTTGAGAAGGCCTGGTTCACAGCCAAACGTTCCAACTTCTCCTAAAGGTGTTCAAAGGGGTTCAGGTTAGGGCTCTGTGCAGACCACTGGAGTTCCTCTACCACAAACTGGTCAACCTATGTCTTAAGGGACATCACTTTGTTTACAGAGGCACAGTCATGCTGAAACAGGATGAGAAAGGGTGTTCCCCAAACTGGTGCCATAAAGCTGCATGCATATAATTGTCAAAAAAACATATTTGTATGCTGTACCATTAACATTACCCTTTACTACAACTGCAGAGCCTACACCAAACCCAAAAATAGTAAAGCATGATTAAACTCTCCTAAGAATTTTTTCACTGCTCCAAAATCCAATGGTGGTGTGCTTAACACTCCAGCTGAATCTTGTCATTATGCAAAGTTATCTTATAGCTCGCAACACACAGTTCTCACAATGCTGATGTTACTTTCAGAGCCAGTTTGGAACTGAGCAATGCAATAGAGCATAGGTGATTTTTACCTGATATACCCTTCAGCACTCAGCTGCCCTCCTCTATGAGTTTGCATGATCTACTGCTTTGTGGCTGAACAGTTGTTCATCCTAGACACTTTCATTTCACAATAATAGCACATGCAGTTGATTGGGACAAACCTAACAGAGCAGAAATTTCATGATCTGACTTGTGGTTAATGGTGGCTTCCTATGATAGTCCAACATTCAATGTCACTGAGCTCTTTAGTATGATCCATTCTGTTGCCAGTGTTTGTCTATGGATGATACACTTACTAGCAATGGGTGTAACACCTGAGGTCCATAATTGGGATGGGTGTCCACATACTTTTGGTCATGCAGTGTATATTGTGGGGCTTGTGCTATACCAAAAATCTAAACATAAATATATCATTGCACAAAACAAGCATAGCACCAGTGTCTAAGAGCACAGCTGTGTAAAGTGTGGAATAAATGTTTCGTTTTCATTTTCTGTGAAGTAAAACACATTTAGGTTTCCAGAGTAAAAGTGTCTGCTTAGTTGAAGGCCAGTTCTGAGTGCTGCTAAAACCACAAGTGACAGCAAGCCCAATCATTTCTTTGTTCTTCTTTATGTGTTTTAAAGTTTGTAACTTTATACTAAATCTTCTCCACACAAATTTTAGCATGTAGCTTAACTTTTGACATTGATAAATTAAGAAAAATGTTTATTGGCAACATTATGATAGACAACCACTGAGTGAAATTTTCCCCCTTACTGCAACATCAGGTATAGCAACATTTTAAATGTTTCAGTAAAATATAAACAATAAATGTAGGCAGACATGTGGCTTGTGAGACTAATCAGCAATTAAGATTCCCCCTGAAGAAGATTTAAAGTAGTTAGTAGGCTATTTTTTTGAAGAAAAATTGCTTACTACAGTTGCTTTCCTGCCCTCTTTTGATTGTAGCTTTTGTACACCCTTATAAAACATGGAGAAGAAGCAGTGTCTTCTTGTAAGCACAATAAACAACAAAGGCAAATTTGGAATGAATTCACATTATAAATGGATTAGACTGGTCAACACAAAGAATTCGAGCATAATCAGTTTCACAATGTGCTTAAAAATGCACACGAGGATGTAGACTTCATTTGACTGCATTAAACTCCATTTCATTAAAGCTGCATATTTTCCCATAAGTATTTTATAGTCATCCAATTCACAATTCAGATCAGAACCCAATCCCTTCCAGCAAACACAACACAGCCCCCTTGTGTTCTATAATTGTGCTCAATTGGATGTAAATGAAAAATTACTCATCTTTGACAATCATTCTGCAATATCAGATTTATTGATGGTCTTTGTCATTAACTTTATTTATGGTCTGCTTGAATGTAGCAATTGGAATTGAATTACAACTTTGGTCACTTCATAATTTAAAGTGTCTCCCATCGGCACTTTTGTCTCTCAATCTGTGCAAGGCCAGAGTGCTCCATTGATCATAGTTGTGATAGAATAGAATATCTTTGCCCCAGAGAATGTTTCTCAGTATGAAGATAAACTGAATAGTTTAGATTCTATTCATCTATGTCATTGATGTTTTCCCTAAAAACACATGACACAGTAATTCATCAAACAGACTTGTGATATTTTTAAACTTTGAGAATGGTAAATAAGACTGCAGCCAGAGTTCTGTGCAATTAATCTGTGTATATTTCCTATAATTCGCAAAATTAGGTTATTGCAAAGAAACAGCTCAGTTAAAATAAACTTCATTGACTACTGTCAACCACATACAAGCTTTTACTCCCTGCTCAAAGGCTGCAGATGATGATGAAAGGGACAGATCAGGGCAGGATTCTTAAAAGCTTTGTGGTGCTAAAATAAACCATATTAGCTATTAGCAATGTGCTTAAATGGTGCTCTTCTCTAAAGGTCTTTGGAGAAACCAGGCTGCATTTATATAGTAGTTTTCACTCATCATGTTTATTCTTTTTCATTTGTACATGGTATTCCCGTGTAAGTCAGTCAGTAAAACAGTCAGTTGTCTAAATACACACACACACACACACTCACACACACACACACACACACACACACACACACACACACACACACACACACACATATTATCTGAATTATTCTCTATTTGAAGTGTACATATTAAAAAAAGGTGTACATATTTTTAAAAATCATAATTTCATTCATCCCAAAACTAAATAATCTTAGTATATCCATTAACATCTCCTATTATCACATAAACTGAAAGGAGAGCTTAATTCCAAACATATTTTACATACCACTGGTGTTGTATGAATATGATGTAACACCAGTGACATTCTGGTTAAAATTGAGGATTTTGTAAATTGGCTGATTTTGTAAATTGGTGGTCAGATGACCTTCGGCAACTAACAACATTATTAATAAATTAAAGAAATATAGTCAGCAATGACCTTGACCCAAAGAAGCAGTTTAAAAGAGCTGAAAATGATATGTTAAAATGTAATACAAGAGTCCTGAGAACACCAGTGACCAAAATTACTGTGACAAATGTATAAATAAAATAAATAAAACATAGTATAACATTAATGATACAAAAACTACATATGAATCTGGTTTATACAAGTTAACCTCTTAAAAATAGTGTTTAATATAAAAAATTGTTTCTCAAATATTGAAAATTGGTTTGGTGATGACGTCTTTTAAATATGCAGAGCAACTGATTTTGAGAAATCAAAAGGGAAAAGCATTATTTACTCTTTTGGAGGGATGCCTAATGTTTTAAGCATCTTTTAAAGCCTGGCAACCTTTGTGACATGGTTTCCCACTCCAAGTAAAGAATGATCCGTCTAAGTCACTTGTCCTCTGTTTCGCAGGGAGTGCTGGAGTTAATTATTTAAGAACAAAGAATGTTTTTGATATTTTATTTAAAAATGTATTAAAAGTAAAAAAAAAAAAACAGTAAGAGGTTTGTACAATGTACAGGTTTAGAGTTAGTTGCACATATATTTTGCAAAATATTTAATTATTCAGTTGATGTAAAAGAGTGAATAAAATATTTATTCATAACTTAATGCAATAAAGTAATTGTAGTTAGAAATTTAAGTTAACTTAAAATTAAATTAGTGACTGCTAACATAGTTTATGGCAAAAGATTGTTTATGGTTGCTAATTGCTAAAAAGCACAATAAGCAAAAATAACAGTAAAGGGTTTTCTTTTGAAGTTTGAAGCAACAGCAACACTCTGTTTAGGCTGAACCATGCAGAGTTTTTTTGATCCTTTGGTCAAATACAGCATTTATTTATTGATTACAGTTTCCAAAATTCTTCAGTTCTCCTCTCACTCAATCTCAGCCTTTAGCAAAACTGTGTAGTTCTGTAACAAAAGCTTACATATACTGCTACAAAACCCTTTCACTGAACTCCAAAACCAGCGTGAAAACAAACCGTATATAAATTTGCAAAATCACAAATATTGAGTGTCAGACAACAATCAAAATCCTTAAAATGAGACAGAGACAAAAAACACATAACACGTAACTGCTAATTACGCATGTAAGCAAGAGAGGACATGAGGTGTGATATAGATGAGAACATGTGATGCAGATTAGGTAGAGTAATTATTTACAGTACCTCTCACTGATTTTGTTAGTTTCTAATAGATCATTTCTTCCTAATACATACTTTTGTTATGTATGTTATATTTCTGATATAATAATTTCTAATATAATCATTTTCATCATTAACTGCAGAAAAATATTTGTCAGTTTACAGCTTTTATACAACCACAATATTGCTGAGCCAAACCCTGCACAGTTTTATCCTTGTTTGAATTAAATAGTGGATTCAGTGAATGCAATTTCCAAAATTCTTAAATTGTCGTTGTAATGTTGACAGAATTGCAGATGAGTGAGGATAAAAGACATGAGTGATTTTATACAAATCAACAGTTGTCAGAAAGGATAAGACAGCAATGAAGTCAAAGTCCAGGCAAAGGGTCAAAAAAACACAGATCCGTAAACACAAGCAAAGCTAGAAAAGGACAAGGCAAAAGCCGAGAAGTCAGCAAACGAAGCACTAGGTCAAAAGACACAGGATAAAACAGAACAATAAGGAAACACTCCGAAGTCTCAGAGAAACAATACTTCACAAAGATTTACCTAAACACCCGGGCTTATATACTCTATGCTATGAGTCATATGACACAAACACAGGTGAATCATATCAATAATCAGGAGACTGCGATCACTGATAGGAGCGTTGTTGCGAGTTGGAGGTTACGTGAGATTCCTGAGTATTCTGGGAAATGGAGTTCATATAACAAGTTCTTTTATTGAGCTACATGTTTCTGCAGAGAAGTGTATGAAGAGTCTCGTAAAAATGATCTTGGCATAAGTTAAAAGATGCATGTCAAAAATGGACATAAAACTGTTCACTGCAAATACTCAGCTGATGACAGCACTACATGAACATTAGTATCAAAGAACACTGCTAACTATACTTCTTCCTAAGTAAAAAACAACTTCAAAATGATTATGACTGGTATATCAGAGGATATGTATTCACTGGTTTTGTATGTTTATGCCATTACAAGCACAAGCTGGTTAGAGGCTGGCCACAGCGGGTTATTTACCTCTAAGGGTGATTCCACAAATTTGTTGCTGTTAGTGTTCCACTGATATTACATTCACAAATGCATGCGTGAAGGTTAAAGACATTTTAACTGTTGGTAAGATGTCTTTCACAACAATCTGATAGATTATTTTATTTGCCATACAACATGCTAGTGGTAATTATAATCAGTGCATCAAAAAGTAATTCTGCTCTGTTGTAATGCACATAAGCATACAATATAATACATTATACAGCATATAATATGCAATATAATATATAACATTTTGTATAGAAAAATCATGGAAAATTATACAGTAATTTCATCTGTGCTTTCTTGCAAAGGCTGGAAATATTACAGACAGACTATAATGATTTCCATCACTCAGAAGAGTTTAGTAAACTTATTGCTCTTCTTAAAGCAGGGTGTCTTCGTTTTTAAAGATCTGTAGCGCCTCCTAGAAGGGAGTAATTGGAAAAGATGGTTTGCTGGATGAAAGGAATCTGTAATTATTGTCTCTGCTCACTTAAAAATGTGCTAAGCATTAACAGAGTCAGCTGAAAGAAGCAATATTCCTGAAGTTTGTGCCTGAAGTTTTATCAACAATACCTTGCAGTTTGGATATCTACCTTTTCATATCAACTGTAGTAGAGTGCAAGACCACTCTGGATAATCAATAAATACAATTTTAACCAACAGATCCCCTCAAACTTTGTATCCCCTCAAACTGTATTTATTTAATTGTCTCAAAAATAATTTCAATTGTCATCAATTGATGTTCAGTGTGAGGAAGGAAGGACTGCATACTGTACAATTGAGCAGTCAAAAGACAGGATGGATTTCTGACGTGTTTGATATTTTGGTTTCTTGTTTTGTGGCTTGAGTTCAAGCAGTTTCACAAACCAGTTTCTCAAAGTCACTTGCAAACTGCACACACACAAAATCACAACAACTGCTCCTACTCAGTTGAAGAAAATGGAGGCAAAAAAAGATGAAATTCTTTTTGACAGAATGGAGTTTTGAGTTTTTATAAACATGAATACAGTGATTGTTAAAAATTTTCTATGTAAAATAGGCTGTAGAGACCTTGCATCCACATAACAATAATCAGGCTAACATAACAATAACAAATCAGGCTGCGTGTTTTCATACAGAATAAGTAGCCATTGGCAGTACATGATGGGCGACTTAAATACCTAGTGAGTCACCATAACAAGATTTCCCAAATTGCAGAGTATGCCTGGCTTCAAATAACAAATACATGTAAAATGCAGCCAATCCAAACATTTACAAACAATGTGGTTGGAGTAGTGGGTAGCACATCTGCCTTCTATGCTGTAGACCAGGGTTCAATCCTCACCTGGTAAACACCCTATCCTATACCAATAAGAGTCCTTGGGCAAGACTCCTAACATTACCTGCGTAAGAATTATCATAAAACTATTGCGCTGGATAAGAGTGTCTGGCAAATGCTGTAAATTTAGATTAAAGACATGTTCTAATCCTAAATTTGTTTTATTTTAAAATAACTGATAAATGACCTGTCCAGGGTGTATCCTGCCCTTCCGCCCAATGACCGCTGGGATATGTTCCAGCACCCCCCGCCTGCGACCCTGAGGGAGAACCGGCTTAGAAAATGGATGGATGAATAACTGATCAATAATAAGAGCTAATTAAATGAAACCAGAAAACCCTGTGATGCTTCACCTTCCAGCTGGCTTTATGTTTACTAAAATGACATCAGATGTAAAAGTCAAACTCATATAATTACTGTTATCTGTCATTGACAGCTCCTCTAACATGGCTTCACAAAATCAAGCATCAACAGTTTCATGAAACAAAAAAAAAAATTAAGAAAATATAGAAAGAGTCCATACTAGACATCTAGGTCGTAGAGGCTCACCTTGTCTTTATCTAATATTAAACTAAACCAGGGACATGCACTGATGTTTTGAGGGTCTATTGCCATAATTTCAAAAAAGGCCAACTGCCTCATTTCCACCCCAACCCTGCCCTTCGCCCACCCCTGGCACTTCAGCAGTGAAACATATGGACTTTTAACTAACCACAAATAAATCTATTATTAAGATATTGTTAAAAGTGTCCAGATAAAGGAAACATTATTATTATTGTGCTTAAAGCAAGAGCTATCTTTCTCCTTATCACACTACTAGGTATGTGTTCTATAATTCCATTAAATTACCATTGTCCACAGCATTTTTTCTTCTTTTTCTTCATCCCATTGTTAGTGACCCTTTATAGTAACTCTCTCACACTCTGCCTTTTCCACCCTCATATGTACCTGTCTAACGTGTCTGCTGATGCTCAGCACGCTCTCCCTCACTCTCTAGTCTGGAGCCTTGTGGTTGTGCCTCATCCTAAATTAAATTATTAGAATGGGAATTAAGAATTGCTCATGCCATTTTACATATCAACAGCTTCAAAAGACTACTAAGGAGACCTTACAGAATGTCAACAATCAGTTTGGATGCTACAGTGTCCCATGACAGGAGGCATAGTGCATTGCATTGCATCACTTTTTTTCATGGCTCTGGGTTGCCCCATTGGCAATAGGCAGCATTAAAAGTTTGGATGGTATGGCAATTTAATTTGGGCTATTCACATTTATGCCGCCACAACAGGAAAAATAAAACTATTATTATTATTGTTAATAATAATAATAATAATAATAATAGTAATAATAATAATAATAATAATAATAATTTTTCTCCAGAGAGGCAGCTCAGCCAAAGAAGACAAATCTACTGTTGCTCAGGCAACTTTACCCTGGCCTTGGGCATGTCCTTTCACCTAAATATCTTTTGAATGCTGCTGAACTTTAAGTTGAATATATAAGATTTCACAAATTTTATTTTCCACCCACGAGATAGTTTGCTAATATTTTGAGCATCTGTAGATAATCTGTAGGGACAATCAAAATAAAGTAAGACCATTTACAGTGTAGAACACTTACATGACATGTAGAACACTTACATGAGGGACCATATATTAATTTTCATACATGTATATGTGTTTCCCACAACTTCCGTGCAGCCATGAGAGGTTCATGAGATTGCAGACAGTCATGCAAAGAGGTTCAATGTAGGTGCATACTCCCTGTAAAAAAGGACAATGTTATTTATTTTGTCATATGTCAGTTAAAGGTATGTAATATGTGTTTATTGTGTCAGGGAGTGGGTTTTGTTAGATTGGGTTGATGTCATTGTGAGGTGGAAGCTTATGGCTATTGGTGACCTCCTTCTCAGATTGGCTATATGTTATGAGCCTTTTTGCCCTGGTTTTCTATAAAGAGCCCTTCTCATGGCGGAATCATTGCCCCCCCCCCCCTCCCCCCCACCGCCCCCCGTGTCTTACTTGATGATCTACGCATTTATAGGCTTTTCACCACATAAATGACAAACACCACATACATAATTTAGTCCTTACTCTCCTCTTTCTTGCATTCTGGTTGTGCCCACCCTGAGATGGAAGATTCCAAGGCTTTAAGTGCATCTTGCAGTTACACATTAGACAGATGTTGCAAATCTTTTGCATCAGTTTCAGGCAGAAATAGGATACATTTTGTTAATGCTATGTCCAAAGCTGTCATATGTGCAATTAATTCAACATGTACAACCATGTTTGATTATGTATTCTTGTATCTTTATTAAAGTGCTGATATCAATCAACCAATCAATCTTTAAATTCACCTTTATATGTATATATATATATATATATATATGTATTCACTCAGCCATCTAAATAATTGAATTCAGGTTCCAATCATTTCCATGTCCACAGGAACTTGGCCATGTAAGGTGCACTTAGACATGCAGACTGCTTCTACAAATATTAGTGAAATAATGGGTCGCTCTCAGGAGCTCAGTGAATTCCAGCATGGTACCATGATAGGATGCCACGTGTGCAACAAGTCCAGTCGTTAAATTTCCTCACTACTCAATATTCCACAGTCAACTGTCAGTCGTATTATAACAAAATGAAAGTGATTGGGAATGACAGCAACTCAGACACGAAGTGGTAGGGCACATAAAATGACAGAGCAGGGTCAGCAGCTTCCAAATTCCCAAAAAACACACCCCTAAACATTGTGGAAAGCCTTCCCAGAAGTTTTGAAGCTGTTATAGCTGCAAAGCGTGGTCAGACATCATATTAAACCCTATAGATTAAGAATGGGATCTCACTCAATTTCATATGCGTGTGAAGGCAGACGAGCAAATACTTTTGGCAGTATAGTGCACATACATATATCACTGTAGTGGATCACTGTAGTTCCTGTCAGAGTTCAGAGTGGTAGAGGACTAAACCTTCTTCATTTTAGAGTGTCTGTGGCTGTAAAATGAACAGCAAGTATATAAGATGTTCACTAAACAATATACACATTGCTTATATCACAGTAACATTAAGGTCTAGGACTAAAGGACTAAAGTCTATCAGCCCTGTTTAGATGTTCCTTTGCAAACTTCTAATGCACAATTTTCTGGTGAGGACACATGAAGGTTTTTGGGTTTTTTCAGATTTTTCATATTTGTGCACAACCTTCAGTTTGGCCTGCTAAATCTTCCTAAAGTTCTTTTGCTGTCAGATGGAAGTTTTGATTTGCCTTTCTAGCAGTCATATGAGCAGTTCTCTCCGAACTTTTTCTTGGTCTTCCAGACCTATGGCTGACAACTGTTGAAGGTTGGAGGAGTAGTAGTATTTATAAAGCTTTGAAATTTGCACCACCTGGCCTTTCCTAATGATGATTGTGAACAGACCACTGCGGTAACAAGCTAACTGAGATCTGAGACCTTGGTGAACATTATCAAATCTCTTACAGGGCCTTTCCTTTTTTGACTCGAAAATTGTACAAAGCAAAAATAATACAATGGTCTTGCATAAAATATCAAAAAGAATGTTTCATCTTTAGCTTTATGCCCTTTGAAAATCAGTTCATCTTCTACTCATGTAACTATTTGCAACAGTAATTTTGACCAGGGGTGCCCAAACATTTGAACTGTAACACACTCTCTATGCTGTATAGCACAGGTTGAATCATAAGAACTCGTACTGTAGGCCCTGGGAATTTATAGAAGGAGGGCCTTTTCGCAATTCTTCAGAAAGTATGATGGTCATGTGATCAATCTGTGAATCAATGGGGAATCCATTCCAGTGCATATAGCACAAATTGGCAAAAGATATAAAATGAAACATGCATTTGATGTGGACCATGTGGACATACCCATGGGATATTACAAGAATGCATACATTTTCACTGAATATGTAAGTACACAGTAAATTTACATACACATGAATGCAGCAAGAATATTAATATCAACAGGCAGAAAAAAGTGTAATCTGGTATTTGTTTATATAGATTCACATTTCAATTCATTAATCTGGGCAGTAAGCAAATAATTGTTGAAAGAACATTCATATTTGAAGAAATAAAAGTAAAGTGGTTATGTAATGTGTGTATATATATAAATATATATATATATGAAACATGCTTTCCATTGTTTAAAGCAAGATTAATGTATTTTTTTTCTTTGGTGCAATTTTAGATTCAAAACAGAAAGGATTAGCATACAAAGGTTTGGGCACCCCAAGAGATATGAGCTCAAGGTAAGTTTCACAAAGGTTTCAGAGCTCAATTAGCTTGGTAGTGCTATGGCTTGTTCAGAATCATTAGGAAAGCCTGGTGATGCAAACTGCAAAGTTTTATAAATAATGTTACTGCTTAAACCTTGCCCTTAGAATCAGCAGCCTTGGGCTCCTCTACGAAGCTGCCTAGAACTCTGAAAATTGAAATAATTGATGCCTTCAAAACAGGAGAAGGCTATAAGAAGATGTTTCCGCAGCTCATAATGTAATGAAGAAATAGCATAATGGTAGAAGTCATGTTGAGGTCTGGAAAACCTGTTCATAGGTCTACTAAAAAAAAAAACACAAAGGCAGCATCAGAAGTTTGCAAAGGAACACCAAAATAAGCCTGAAACTTGTAAGTACCTTGGACTGATGAAGCTAAAATAGAGCTTTTTGGCTGCAATGAGTGAAGGTATGACTGGAGTAAAAAGGGAGCAGAATTTCACTGAAAACAACCCTCTCCAACTGTTAAGCATATGGCTAAATAAATCATGTTGTGGAAGCAAACATACACCATCTGTTAAAAAGCTGAAAATGAAAATCTGATGGCTTCTATAACAGGATAATGATCCTAAACACATCATAAAATCTGTAATGGACTACCTCAAGAGCGGCAAGCTGTAGGTTTGTCATGGCCCTCACAATCTCCTGACCTAAATATCATCAAAAATCTGTGGATAGATCTTTAAATAGCAGTTCATGCAAGATGACCCAGAAATCTCAGAGAATTAGAAAACTTTTGGAAGAAATAGCGGACACAAATACTTCAAACAAGAACTGCAAGAATCTTTGCCGACAAAAAGCATTTTCAAGCTGTGAAACTTGCCAAAGGGTGTCTTACTGACCATGCAGGGTGCCCAAATTTTTGTTTCAGGACCTTTTTCTTTTTTTGTAAAAGATGGAAATAAAAAATAATCTTGCTTAAAATATTAAAGAAATGTATGATTTTTAACTTTATGCCTTTTGTAAATCGCGTCATCTTTTATTTGTTTAGCTATTCGCAGTAGCAAAGATTTTGACTAGGGGTGCTTAAGCTTTTGTATGCCTCTGTACATAAATATATCCCAGTGATGTTTCTCCATCACTCCATCACACACAGGCAACTTTTTTTTTTACAACCATTTGTCACTGTGTTTGCACACTGTGAAATTAGACCTCTGCATTTAACCCACCCATGCAGTGAAACACCCACATACATGCACACAACTTATGAGAGAGAATCATTATTAGTCATCTGATTCTGAGAAAGGAGGCGGAGATGAAGGCCCTCTGAAGTCAGATAAGAAGCCAGACAATCCCCACTCATCCCCTTTCCCTTTAGTATCAAGAGGAAACATATCATAAGCCATGTTGTCTCAGTTGCACTGGAGACAGCCCATTTCCACTAGCAAAATCTATTTAAAACCTTCAGTTTGGCCTGCTTGGCCAGCTGAGACTTTTTTTTTGCTGAAGTCTTTGTATATGATAAAGTCAACATAGCACACCATTCTGAAAGAATAAAGGCAGCATTTCATGTGCCTTGAGTTTGCAAAGGAAATCATTTGTCAGTGTCTTTGAAATGTTACTTTAAATATGGATATATTACATTTCATAAGGTGTTCATAAATCCTGTAGGGCCATTACACCAGAAAACTACATTTTAATGTTATCTGTTGTGTTATATATTATTCTTTTGCAGAGTACTATATTAGTATTATATCCTTCTGCCTCATCTGTTTCACAGAATTCACAATTTCATATTGTTTCATGTTTTGTCTTTTTTGTTTTTTTGCATTGATACATGCTTTCTCACTACTATACCCAGCATACATTTCACTAATACATCAGACAGCCATTGGAAATGCCTGTGGTGTCAACCAGTCTCACTACTAGCTTAGACATTGATTCATAGGTTCAGATATTTAACCAAACTGGCATTAGTGTAACCCTACGTCTGTCACCAAACAAAATTATAAAGCAAAATCAGAATCCAATAAAGAAAACTGTGAAAATGTATATCTTTATTTATTTATGCATACAAAATGCTAAGATTTAAAAAATAGAAGTCAAACTTTAGTAAGGTATCTAGATAGCCAGCTACTTTGCTAACTTTAGCTTTCACTTGATAAGGCATTTCTGTCACTTGAGCAATCCATTCCATCTATTATTATGATTATAACCTTTAAGATGCATCATTAGAAAGAGGTTTTCCTAGTCTCTTAACTGGAAAACTTCCTTCTAGAGGCTATTGTGGCACTACTGTAGGATGACCATGTAGGCATGTTTATAACATGTAGCAATGTTTCATTTTTTTTAATTTTGGTGTATCTGTGTGTTTTTATAGGACTGTCAAAATAACATTAATGAAAATGATACACATTTGCACAAATGTCAAGGCAATGTGATAAATTTTGGCAGATGAAACAGCAAGAAAGTAATCATCCATCATGAAGGAATGAAATATACTTTGAGGAAATCCACCTGAATTTCTCCAATGCCTTCTGGCAGAGATGAGAGGAGCGGTAACAATAATATCCATTGCAACAGTGAAGATTTCCTCTGTGTGTGAGCCCATATGCTACAGGCCACTGGGGGGCTGTTCTTCTCCTCATTGTCGCAGATGGCAATGCTCATCCTGTGGGAGCATTGGGCTGACATCAGCCCTCCAGATGTGCCATTTAGCCCTGCCTAGTGCATGAGGAGGGTCTGCCACAGCCCAGCAGATGCCCACATCTGGGCCCACCTTGTGCAACAGCCTCCATATGAGTCTTGAGGAGAAGACAAAGAATGAAAAAAAACCTGAATAGAGAATTCCTAAATATGAGAGGATTAAACCTCGAGAAATCTCAAGCACTTGGAGAGTTTGCTACTGCCACTATTAATGCGTTTTTAAGCCAGGATTACTCGATATGTCTATGTCTTGGATTCAGTAGCTTTCACAGTCCCCTGAGATCCATCACATACCCTGCCAGACTCGTCTAAGATATACTTGTGTCAGGGTATTATATGTACATGCTGTGCAGCACGTCTGTTCCTTGTCAGTTATGAGGAGGACTCAAAAGAAGACATGGAGGATTTTTGCTTTGACAGTTCACCACAGTAATCAGAGGTGAGAGGCAAGAAAGCCTTAAGGACATTAGGGAAGCTGATGACATGTAAAAGAACATGTTACAGGAATTATTTTTGACCTTATTATTGCCACACAGAGTTGCCTGCATGTGATTGTGAAGATATACATTATACAGTTACATTATAGAATGCTGTAACCCTGTGGATAATTCATGAATGGAATAGTGGAAGTTTTTCACTGCATTTACACACACACACACACACAATTTATATATCTCTTACACACAAATATATACACATTTTGCCTATACCATAAAATGAGGCCTACAGATGAGATGTGTTCTGCACGCAGTACTATAGTGTTCTCCGTGGCACTGTATCTTTATCTGCTCTGCATGCTGTCAAGTTCACAGAGCTTCTCTGCAGACCCTCCGGTAATTACATGCCTGCTGGAGCACTGGATTGAATAATGGGCATCTACATTTAACTCTAGAATGGCTGAAGAGAGATCACATCATCTGTGTATATGGCATTGTGCTACTGTTACAGTGCTGTGCATATCATGCAGAAGCTGCCCAGCAGCTGTTTCACTTGTCTTCACTCATATTGTTTCACTACATCTCCTTCACTTTGTATGAACATGAAATGATGATGCTCTGAAATAGATTTCGATCTATAGATTTAAGGCTGGTGTGGTTTTCAGTGAATCTGGTCTCATTATTTTAAGACAGTGTCAGCAGCGGCATGTCTAAGGGAGTTGGTTAGTGGGTTGGTTATTAGATTGTCAATCTTGAATAGGGTTGGGTATCATCCATTGCTATATTTTGGGAAATGAAGGAAAATTGTTGTATTCTGTTGTTATTTTTTCCTCATTTAGATTCTCTGCACGCATTCAGCTTCAAACTTCGAACTACACCAGACGTGGCACAAAACCGCCTGCAAAATGGAAAGTCTCCACGCTTCCTTGTTTTTGTGAAAGAAAACGCAGCAGGAGTGTTTTGTGTACGCTTCTAATGGCATAATGTTTGCCAAATGCAGCTAAAAAAAAAGCTAAAACTTTATATTCTCTGCAACCAGACTATGCCCTATGATTTAGCTAACTTAAAGTATAACTGTGTTGTGCAACTACATTAATATCACATCTAGACTATACTTAATTAAAAAAAATTAGCCAAGTTACTTCAAAGTAGCCAGGATCAAAGGAAGTGAACTGATATATATTTATAAATGTTATTTACTGTAAACAAAATAAACATTTTACATCTCTTTCTTAGTGCTGTCAAAGGTATCACATAAAATATCATGTTAGCATTATTTATTATTAATACCACTTTTCTTTTAGGGCCATTAACACATTTACCTAGTTTGACCCTTCAAACCATCCATAGTTTCAGCCCAAATCTCATGTGATGTTTCTCTGACTCCCCCACTGTAGACCTCTGAACCTAACAAACCTCCCATTCTATATTACAGTACTCCTCTGTAGCAATGCTTATTTGCACAGCTGGGCAAATCAGAATGTTTACAAAAGTTCCTATCATCCTGTAATATACTATATATGATTATTATTTTGATGGTTATTTTGTGTTTATTTAGACTGGCAATTGTAGAGACTTTCATATATGTGTATGTACAAATATGCATGCATCTTTTTAAGCTCTGTTCACATTATATATTTATTATCCTTTCTTATTCTTTATTCTATGTATTCAACAGCCTGTGTGCTTGTCTGGTCTGTTCAGTGCACACATTCATGTGTGCACTTACCAAGATAAACTTGTATGTGTAATATAATTGGCAAAATATGATGATCAGTGATTCTGATTCTCTCATTCAAACAGCTTTTAAATGGCCAGTTCCATTGCTGGCTGTCTTGATGAAGTTACAGCTACGGCCGTGGTAAATTTGTTTATCATCAAAGTATGTCTAGTCCAAAGTACTAGCAAACCACACTGCTGATGCTGGTAATAACAGTAAAGTTAGCTCTGCAAGATGCCTTTTTACACTAGACAGTGCTCACAAGAGAGCTATAGATAAATCAACAGTCCACACAGCAGTGTAAAGTAGAAATCTTCAGTTCAATAAGAGCAAGGAATTTAAGAAATGAGGGAGTGAAACATGCAGCCACTGTTGCCCTCACTAGAGTCAGTGATTAAATTGGAAATTCTGTTCACCTTATTGTCAGGTTGATGTTATTTTACATTCATGTTCAAGTTGAATTATTAAAAGTAATAAATACATTGTGATGAAGGTACTATTGTCCGGTCACATATCTATAACAAAGGGCACTGCATTTTTAATGAAAAAAAAGGTTTTAGGATCAAATTAGAGCAAATAAGACAAATGCAATTAATCACAATTAACTACACAAACTAATGTAATAACTCTATTATATATAATTTTAATTATTTGCCAGCCCTAATTTCATCCTTAAATGCTGTTTTTTTTTTTTTTTTTGCCCTATAGCTATTTTAATATTTATTTTTAATTCCAAATTAATATTACTCTCTGCCCTCAGTCCTGCTCCTCAAAAATTGTTCTAAACAAGCCATTCAGTGGAAGGCCCCTTTAAACCTTGAAAACTGTGATAACCTTTTTTCTTCTTGAATCTAACACCTATCCATTTGTAGAATTGAGACTTTCTATTAGATTTGCATTTGTAAGCTACTATAATGCCGTTCTCATTTCTTCCTCGCAATCAATATGTTTAGGTAAGGATTTAATCCATGTTTGATCATTTTCTCATGGCAGCCACCCTATAATGCAGCAACAATTAGCCACGCTTTGTTTGTGGCCAACATTTGTCCCTGACATTTTCAATTACAACAAATTACACTCCAAAAATAAATAATTAGAGGAATAAGAATGCCACGCGCTATCACCTGCCTCTAATTGGTATAATTTGGTTTGGATTGCAGTTTGGTTCCAATGTAGCTTGGGGTGTCACAGGTAGTGCTTAGATTAATTGTGCAGTTGTTCACTTTGTTACATCGTTACTGTTATAATCTGCTATATTGTAAGTATTTGTTCGGTGATTGTGTTTTCAGTGGGAACAAATAATCAGTTTCTTGCACGTGGACTTACTGAATTTCAGAAGCAGCACACTTAAGCAGGGCTAGTTCTAGACTTTTCAGGGCACTAAGCAGGATTTGCAGGGGTCCAGGGGTCTGTCTCACAATGCAATAATTCTCGCTTACCCAGCAAACTTTAAGCTTAGGTTAGCAGTGGCAGCAGCGTTGCCTTTTACCATTATATGTGCTTCTATCTATTTAAGTAGCATGTTTTATTTTCTACTTTGGCAACTTTTTGACACACACACACACACACACACATACACACACACAGATAAATCACAGTCTGAGTAGCTAGACTTGGATTAACAGAGAAAGTCGTTACCAACAGTTATGAAAGCTAAACTCAGTCAGAAAGTTGAGCCTGCTTCATTAGGCAGACCCCAGATCAACTACTTCTTGTTGTCCAACTACAATCCAATTCTTTTTCCATCTAGGTGCATACATTCATTTTTGAGACATGATTAACCAGTTGCTTTTTCTCCTCACATGAGCATCTCAAACAACACTGGTACAGTACTAACCCAGAAGTTGTTGGGGGGCCTCCTGGTGGCCGAAGGGCCCTAAGCAGCTGCTTATGTCTCTTATTGGGTAGAGCCAGCACTGCACTTGAATCATTTTAATGAAACATTGATAGGCAAACTTGGTATTGGATAATTACTACAAATAATACCAGGCTCTTACAAAAAGAGATTTGGAAATAGTTGCACACTGACAGATGTAAAATCTACTTACTTATTACTTATTTTAGTACTATTATTTGTATTTATTGTAATTTAAGTGCTTTTTTTCTGAGAAAATATTACCTACTGACCAAATATAGCCATATATAAATATAGAAATAGCTATGTAGACATAGATGCAGCTTTTTAAATCAAATTTTCTCTTATTAGGTTTAATAGCAAGTTGACTGTGAAACTTAAATATTGCACATGTAAAGTATACACAAATGATAACAAATTATATTTATAATATCCAGTGGTGCATAACATAATAGGCAAACATGGATGAATAATGGACAAACATGAACAAACATTTTTCTTCAGAGATTCAATTCAGTGCAGTGTTATTACATTATTTCTGAAAGACCTCTGATACCTCTTCAGAAAACCACAACTATTGATTTATGCTGTTGCTGCTCTGGTCTCACCTTTTACTTTCCTTATTTACTAAGGGCGCTGTGAAAAGCTTTGGGTTCAGGGGTATCCAATTTAAATCCAAATTGACTGGGCACTATCTTCTAGCTTGGGCCAAAACACAGTGAACATACAAACTGTAAACTTCCTGAAGCAGAATGTGAGTATCCCAAAGGTAAAAGAAAAAAAGAGAAGTGAGAATGACAAGGTACTTGGAGTATGAAAAGAAAGAGAGTGAGAGAGATAAGAAGATGTGAGGAGATGGATAGAGACTCTAAAATAAGAAAGCAGTAGAAAGAGTGCAGGAGAGATGGAGATTACTAATGGAGTTCCTCATACAGACACAGCCACTAATGAGGAAGCTAACCAAGAGGGGTTCATGCATGAGGGGCATGGAAGCACTATTGTTATTCAATCCACAGGTAAGAAGGGTCCAAGATCACAGCAGAGGATTTGATAATGCAAAGGCAGTCTTTGCTATACCATTCATTTTACCTACAGTCTTAGCAAAGTGAGACACATAGGCCAGCATTGTAACCTCAAGCCAACAGTCCTGTAACATAAAATGACAAAGGAGGGATGAAGAAAAAACTCCATAGCATCAGCGTTTGGAAAAATTGTCAGGGTTGTGCCCTGTTAAGAGTCTGACATTAGGGTTTATGGAGCTTGCCTTGAATGTGAAGCAATGGATGGCTTAGCAGATAAACAGCTGAGCTTCAGGGTTTAGCCTGGAGATATTGTTAACCTCTTCTCTGCAATTGATGAAAACTGAAAATACCAAGGGCTTCAGTTTCTACAGCAGCCATCACAAGAGTCTGAAGAAGCAGGTATCAATACAAAATGGCTTTCACTAAAGACTACATGCAACAACATGGCACGTTCTTTCAGTCTTCTTACAGTGCAATGAGGTTCACATGGAAAGGAAATGCCATGTTGGTATGTAGGCTTTAATGCTATCAGAGAAAGAAAGAGTAAGAAAGTAAATGCAAGTACATAGAATGTGGGTAGACACTATTAGAAAACAAATCTACCACATAAAAAATTATTACTTTACAAACCCAGGTTTGACCTGAGCCCAATGTTGAAAGACAAAAAAATCCATTGCGATCCTCACCCAAAAAGCTTTATTTGGTCAGGTCCCATCATGATTGCAGACCTCTAACAAGGACACCTTGTTAAAAGGAAATATTTTACACCTATGGACTAAAGTTTAGAACAAAAATAATTGGAAATGTATTGTTCTTGGAGGAGAAATGCACTATGTGGACAAAAATATTGAGACACTCCTTTTAGATATTAAGTTTACGTGTTTTAGCCACACCCATTGCTAACAGGTGGATAAAAATAAGCACAGAGCTTTGCATTCTCAATAGACAAACACTGGCAGTAGAATGGATCGTACTGAATATATATATATATATATATATATATATATATATATATATATATATATATATATATATATATACACTGCTCAAAAAAATAAAGGGAACACTTAAACAGCACAATATAACTCCAAGTAAATCAAACTTCTGTGAAATCAAACTGTCCACTTAGGAAGCAACACTGACTGACAATCAATTTCACAGCTGTTGTGTAAATGGAAAAGACAACAGGTGAAAATTATTGGCAATTAGCACTCAATAAAGGAGTGGTTCTGCAGGTGCGGTCCACAGACCACTTCTCAGTACTGATGCTTTCTGGCTGATGTTTTGATCACTTTTGAATGTTGGTGGTGCTTTCACACTCGTGGTAGCATGGAGTGGCATTTCTTTGGAGGGCCGCACAGCCCTCCATGTGCTCACCAGAGGTAGCCTGACTGCCATTAGGTACTGAGATGAAATCCTCAGACCCCTTGTGAGACCATATGCTGGTGCGGTTGGCCCTGGGTTCCTCCTAATGTAGGACGATGCTAGACCTCATGTGTCTGGAGTGTGTCAGCAGTTCGTGCAAGATGAAGGCATTGAAGCTATGGACTGGCCCGCCCATTCCCCAGACCTGAATCCGATTGAGTACATCTGGGACATCATGTCTCGCTCCATCTACCAACGTCACATTGCACCACAGACTGTCCAGGAGTTGGCGGATGCTTTAGTCCAGGTCTGGGAGAAGATCCCTCAGGAGACCATCCGCCACCTCATCAGGAGCATGCCCAGGTGTTTTAGGGAGGTCATACAGGCACGTGGAGTCCACACACAACACTGAGCCTCATTTTGACTTGTTTTAAGGACATTACATCAAATCAAATCAAATCAAATTTATTTGTATAGCGCTTTTTACAACGGATGTTGTCACAAAGCAGCTTTACAGAATTTTGGAAAAGACAAAGTTTCAACAGGACTGTAAGAATGTACAGAAACCCCCTGGTGGGCAAGCCAGGGGCAACAGTGGCGAGGAAAAACTCCCTCAGAACTGAGGAGGAAACCTTGGGAGGAACCAGGCTCAACAGGGGGGACCCATCCTCCTCTGGTCAAACTACCTACAAGTGATTATATTACTAATATTAATAGCAGTAATATTGGTATTAGGAATAACTAGGAGTCTATGAGAACATCAGCGTAGGGTGGGCAGCTTGTCTGAGGCAGGTGGTGGCAGCTGCGGCATGGGCAGCTGGGTTGAAGTGGGTAGCAGGAGGGCTCAGCAGTCAGTCGTCCTTCAGTGTCCAGCCAGACATATGGGTGATTGTATACTCGGAAAGAAAGCAGGTAGATGGAATTAGTTTTATTCTATCCGTTTGTACATAAACAGGGGATGTAAACATTTACAGAGTGTGGCTAACGACTCCGGCAGATCTGACTATGACAGCTTAACTAAAAGGAGAGAACCAGAAGGACACACAGACACGGCAGCACTCTGAAACAGCACCAGCGTCTCAGTTTACTATAATTCCCTGTGTCCATGGACCCCTGGATCTGCTGCCTTAAATCAAGTTGGATCAGCCTGTAGTGTGTTTTTCCACTTTCATTTTGTGTGTGACTACAAATCCAGGCCTCCATTGGTTAAGAAATTTGATTTCCATTGAAGATTTTTGTGTGATTTTGTTGTCAGCACATTCAACTTTGTACAGAACAAAGTATTCAATGAGAATATTTCATTCATTCAGATCTACAATGTGTTATTTGAGTGTTCCCTTTATTTTTTTGAGCAGTGTGTATGTACATATATATATATATATACATATATATATATATATATATATATATATATATATATATATATATATATATATATATATATATATATATATATATATATATAGGCATATACTTTTGTCCATATAGCATAGATTCTCCTGTGTAGCCTGGATTAAGCACTTACATTTCCCCATAGACAGTTAACTAGTTCACATTTTGTAAAAATCAGCCTGGACTAAACATAATTGGGGACCCCTGACCAGTAGCATATTAGCCAGCTCATCAAGGGTCCTTACACATGTGAAAGCTTGTCCACTTAACATGGGCCTCCTAATTGAGCTCTGCCAATTTCCTAACTAGATGAGAATTTAAGTGTAGTCGACAAGGTTGGGACATTTGAGGTCATGGTAGCAACAAGCCCAATAGCAACGACAAGCAGCAGTTTTAAAGTCTAAGCGACACAGGTTAATTAGACAATATCCTTGCCACTTTGTCCTCTCTCTCTCTATGACTAATTCAATTCCTTTATTAGTCCTGCTTTCTGTGTAAGTAAATTGCTCTAATCTAATATTTAGAAAGTGTAGTGAGAACAGAGAGGTGCCTCTTTAAGCCATATAAACCAGCCCTCACAGCAATTCTCAGCACAGCCCCTACTTTTCACCCATGCATTAACAGAACAGGAATCTCCAAGCAAATAAAAACTTTATGTTGGTTTATGGATAGGCCTGATATTTATACAGTGAAAATGTAAACAAATGAATGGTTATTGTCAACAGCACAGCATGAAATTCTGTAGATGTACTCTGTGGGCCCCATTCCCACAAAAATGCACACCGCTGGGTGGGACAGCATGGAGGTATAGGCAAAAAAATGTATATTTTTTTCACAGTATAATTAAAATGTCTAATGGTTGTGATGCTGTGCAATATGTAAAAAAAAACAAAATGCAATGATGTGCAAATCATTAAACCCTATATTTGATTAATAAAAGTATAAAGACAACATATCAAATATTGAAACTGAGAAAGTTTATTGTTTTTTGAAAAATATTTTCCCATTTTGAATTTGATGCCATCAACACATTCCAAAAAAGTTGAGATGGGGTCAACAAAAAGCTGGTAAAGTTGTGTAATGCTAAAACACCACCTGGTAGTTAATTGGCAACAGGTCAGCAACATGATTGGGTATAAAAAGAGCATCCCAGAGAGGCTGAGTCTTTGTGTCCTGTGGTCTGACAAAGCAAAATTTGAAATTTTTTTTGGAAATGACACTATGTCCTCAGGGCTAAAGGCAACACGGCTTGATATCAGTACACTATTCAAAAGCCAGTATTCATAATGGTACAGGGAGATATTGGTGCACATGGCATTGGTGACATACACATCTGTGAAGACACCATTAATGCTGAACAATATATACATGTTTTGGCAGCAAATACTACCACCCAGATGACACCTTTTTCAGGGAAAGCCTTGCTTATTTCAGCACAACAATGCCAAAACACATCCCGCATGTAGTACAACAGCATTGCTCTGTATTAAAAGAGCCCATGTGCTAGACTGGCCTACCTGCAGTCCAGACCTGTCACCACTAAGAACATTTGGTGCATTATGAAATGAAAATATGACAAAGAAGACTCAGAACTGCTGAGCTGCTGAAATTTTATGCTAAACAAAATGGGAAAACATATCACTTTCAAAACTATAGTAGTTGGTTCTCAAACACTTACAGAGCATCATTAAAAGAAGAAGTGATGAAACACAGTGGTAAACATGTCCCACCTTTTTTGCATCAAGGCATCAAATTCGAAATGCAACACAATAACAAAATAATTCTCAGTTTTAATATTTGATATGTTGTCTGTAATTTTTCCTTCATTTGCTTATCTTTGCATCTTATTTTTAATCTACATTCTGCAAAGCATCCCAACTTTTTTGGAAATGTGGTTGTACATATAACGTATGTGTAATACATTTTTACATCTATAATATATATTTTAAGACACCATCAGACACTTCTAGGGTTTGACAAATATTACTGTTATTCATGCTATCAGTAGTAGCTGAGAAGCTGCTGAGCCTCAACTTGTTACAAAGATCAGGCCCTGAGACTGTGTTGCATTATATTTCATATTTCTCTCAAATGTCACCTTCCTCAACAAAAAATGGTCTACTGCAGACTGTAACTAACTACACAGCAGGAGGTAAAGGACTGCTGTGTTTTCATTTTCACTGAAATATGGCTGGAACTTCAACTAAATGGCATAACCATTGAGTATTTTGCACTGTTTATATGTAGTGTTATGTGTGCATAGTTTAATGGTTATGACTAAATTTATACTCGAAGAAGAATTGATGTACTGGATGAGTCAATACTACTGCACACTTTAGCTTTACTACTAATCTCACCTAATCTTTCTAATTACTGCTTTTTGGAAGTCTTCACTTAGCCAAATGATGAATCCTACATTTGGGTGGGAATTGAAACCTGCAGGAATTCAGATCTCGAGAAGGAGGCTTAGTGAACGCTAGAGTAATTGGCAAGACTTTGTGGCTTCTGGTTCCACATATGATCTAGGTCATCTTATTATATTGTTTTATTGGGAAAAAAATCTGACACATTTTCATCTTACTCTAGGTGACTTATCATGATCTGACAGACTTTTCCAGATAAAGGATCCTCCTCAGTTCAGACAGTAAGCTTGCAGTAGGTGATCTTAAATTACCAATAGAAAGTTGAACAACAACAAAAAAATGTTACTGTAATCAATCACTACTGTTACTGAATTCCACAACTTTATATAACTGCCTTCATTTAATCAAACTCTGCTCCATTAAGGAAGGTGACCTTAGTGTCTCCTGTAGGTCTCTGGGATTCAAAAAAAGGATTCCAGAGCATGAAATTGTAGTAATAGCCCCTCCACTACTACATTTACATTTCTACTACTTCTTCAAAGTTGTTGTTTGTCATCACGCTGCTGAAGAGGGATACAGGCTGAGCCACTGCAATTAGGAAACAGTATGGAGAGGATATATGGTCTAACAACTGGTTTACAGCGTTGAAACTGTATTCAACCACACTATAGAGGCCTGGGGCTCACACAACGTACTAGGTCAGCTATATTTCTGCACAAGACAGCAGTAACTGAAATGAGCAAGCCATCATCACTGCATCTTCCCCATGGGTTTCAGGAAGAAAAAGAGACAAAGGGGATGTCTCATGGTGACTCGCTGTCCCTTGACAAGCTCACCTCCCTTGCCATATATTTAAACTACAGAAGTAGTAAGGATAAAAGACTTTTGTTATCTGCACACTCAACATAACTAACCAGGCACCCTTGGCCCAGGGAGGATTAGATCATTAACCTGGAGCATGTAAGTTGATTTTCTGTCCCTCTGTCCTTTTACATCCTAAATGAAGAAATAAATTGAGTTTTTTTTCCTAGGAAGGAGCACAGTGATGCTGGAGTTGCCAATCTACAGTATGATGAAAAAACAGACACCAAGAAGATCTGTTTCCTGGAAGATCAGCGGCTCTATGAAGAAGACTCATAACTAGGTCACACACTGACACACACACATACACACACACACGCACACACACACACACACACACATTTTCTAAGCCACTTCTCCCTCAGGGTCACGGGGGGATGCTAGAGCCTATCCCAGCGGTCATCGGGCAGAAGGCAGGATACACCCTGGACAGGTCACTTGTCCATCGCAGGGCAGACAGACATACACAGTCACACACACACACACACACACACACACTCACACTTAGGGGCAATGTAGCCTGTCCAATTTGCCTAGCTGCATGTCTTTGGACTGTGGGAGGAAACTGGAGAACCCGGAGGAAACCCATGCAGACACGGGAAGAACATGCAAACTCCACACAGAGAGGACCTGGTTGCCCGGCCAGGGAATCGAACATTGCTGTGAGGCGACAATGCTACCCACCTCATCACTGTGCCGCCCTCTAAGTCATACAGTGCCACTAATCTTGGTCATCTCAGCATCACACAGATCAAACAGCACCTATTGTTTCAAACTCAAACATACACACAGTACTTCAAGTTTAGAAGAGAAAGCCCTACTCCTTAGCAGGCATTTGCATACCTCTCAATAAATTTTGTGACAAAGCATTATGCTACAATGGACTTGCAACCAACAGACTGCAACGGCCCCCAATTCATATCATAAGCCTGGTTGGATTGGGTGATTGCGTGTCACAGTGAACATCAACCAGAACCAAGAGCTAGGTCAGTACCCAAGCTACCATGGTCAGGTTGCTGACGCTTTGGAGATACCAACTCTAGCCCTCACTGGTGATAGATAACTGGCCCATGAAGTAAGGGCCCTCTTGGACAGTTTTGCACCCTGTGGACATCCCTTCAGTGGTGCAAAGGGGGGGGCTTTGTTGCACACACTTCCTTGGTAGGTCATTCTCAGTGCTATGCTTGTATTAATAATCTCATGCAGTTGCAGTCATACAACCTGACTTCACAATGTTAAGGTTAAGGTAAGTCATGCTGATAGACAATGTGACATTACACTTTGAAGACTAGATGCTAATTATACTGTACACCATGTTCCTCTCACTTTTATTCTCCACACTCCTCTCCTCTTTTTAATCCTTCCCTGCAACCATGTTCTTATTTTGCCATTTTTTCTGATGTATCATGTCATCCTTAAACTGGTAGCTTGTTGACTTTAGCCTTCTTCTGAAAAAACTTAGCAGATTTTTTCTTTCATTTTCTATTATTTCTCTTCATTAGTTTTCTTTCTTTTCTTGATTTTGTTTTCTCATGGAAAGGTATGCCTAGGTAAGACTAATACTAATTTCGGCCAAAATTTAAACATTGAATCATGAAAGAGAGATTTTAAAATGTAAAAATATTTTTAAATTTTTAAATCAGCTGTCAGGATTGCTTCCGCCATTGTTGAAAAAAATCTCCAAAATGGTAACTTTACAAGAAAAGGAAAAAGGCTACTTTTCTTTTAATGTAAATCAATGGAACCAGATATTTTTCCAGGTTGTTTTGGGCTATTTCTTTTGGTCCATTCATCATGAAATTTACAAACAATTTAAAGACCAACAGGCATTTTTAAATCATGTTGATAAACAACAAAAATGGAGATACAAGGTTTTCTTCAGACTGCAGTGATATGCTTGTTGAATATTTTCTTCCAAAACTGTGGGCATTAATAAGAAGTTGGTTCCGTCCTGCTGTAACACCCTCCACTCTTCTGTGAAGGCTTTTCACCAGATTTTGGAACGCGGCTGCTGGGATTCACTTTCATTCAGCTACAAAAGCATTAGGGAAGTTTGGCTTGTGATAAGGTCTGATTCGCAGTAGAACACCCCATTGGTGCTTGACAGGATTGAATTCAAGGATTTGTGCAGGTCAGTCTTCCATGTCAATCCCAGCAAACCATTTCTTTATGGACTTTGTTAATGCAAAAGGGGGATTGCCATGCTGAAACAGGAAAGGGCTTTCCTCAAAGTGTTGCCATAAATTAGTTACACAATTCTCTGAAATGTTTTTATAAGATTTTCCTTTATTGGAAATAAGGGGCCAAGCTCAAACCATGAAAAACAGCCCCAGACCATTATTCTTCCTCCACCAAACTTTACAGTTGCCACTACGCATTCAGGTAGCTAGATTAACCCAAAATTGTCCTCAAACTACCAGATGAAGAGAAGTGTGATTTGCCATTCCAGAGAAGTTGTTTCCAATAGTGGTGTGCTTTACATCACTCCAACTGATACTTGACACTGCACATGGTAATTTTGGTCTTGTTTTTGACTGCTTTTCTATGAAATCTCTGACAAACGGATCACGTACTGATGTTCCTTCCAGATGTGGTTTGGAATTCTGTAATGAGTACTGCCAGTAAGAAAAGGTCATTTTTACACATGAGTCAGCAGTCAACCATGGCCTATTCTGTGGGGGCTACTACTTTACAGCTAAGTCGTTGTTGCCACTAGATATTTCTATACAAAAACTGTACTTACAGTTGGGGGCAGCTCCAGAGGGGCAGACATTTGAAAAAAAAAAAGGAGACACTTTACGACAATGCTACATTGACAGTCACTGAGTTCTTTAGTATGATCTCTTCTACCACCAGTGTTATTCTGTGGAGATTGCATAGCTGTGTTAATTTCTGTGTCCATAAGTTTTTGGCCATGTAACATATCTTCAGGGACAGTATTCCGTGTTTTCAATTGCTGTTTCAAGTAGTTTTTGGTTTATTGCCACAGCCTTGAGCATTTGAAATTTTAATAAGAAGTAAGCCCTTTAATGGGCTGGCCATATAATATATAAATTATTAATTCAGTTAATAAAGGAATATCTCTGTTCTGAAGAGGCTTAGCTCTGCACTAACATATTTTTTTCTGCTAAGTTCATGTCATAAGTAGAAAAAAGGTTCAATGTACTCTCTCTTACCAGTTCATTTTGTTAATCCAGAGTGACGCACTGAAGAAGAAAAAGAAAAATCCCCACTTACTATGCAGTGCTGTGAAAAAGTGTTTGCCACCTTCCCAATTTTTTGCATATTTGTCACATTTGAATGTTTCAGGTGATTAAACTATTTTTAATATTAGACAAAGATAACCCAAGTCAACAGCTGTTCAGTCCTACCTGGCCCTTTGGACATACCAACTTTAGCCCTCACTGGTGAAAAATAACTGGCCCATGCAGTAAGGGCCCTCCTGGACAGTTTTGCACCCTGTGGACATCCCTTCAGTGGTGCAAGGGGGGGAACTTTGTTGCACGTGCTTCCTTGGGATGGTCATTCCCAGTGCTATGCTTGTATTAAAAATCTCATGCAGTTGCATGCTCTTCTTCGTCATACAACCTGACTTCACAATGTTAAGCTACGTCATGCTGACAGACAATGTGACACACTTTGAAGACACGATGCTAATTATACTGTACACCATGTTGCCCTCTCTTTTATTCTCCACACTCCTCTCCTCTTTTTAATCTTTCCCTGCAACCATATTGTTATTTTGCCATTTTATTTGAAGAACTAGCTGCTCCCTTAGTTACTAAATCAACCAGTTAACCAAATTTTATTGATTATTAGGTTCAATTTCATTAGTCTCACTCAGGCACAATTACTGCTAGACCTGCTGAATCTATACATCACTTAAATAGAACCTGTCTGGCATTGTGAAGCAGGTTAGGAAGCCTCAAAAAGCAGCACACAATGCCACATTCAAATACAAATTCAAATACAAATGCAAAGCTAGGTAAGGTTCTTGCTAAGACTCTGGGACTCCAGCAAACCACAGTGAGAGCCATTATCCAAAAATGCAGTAGTGAATCTTCCTATAAGTGGCGAGTCTACCAAAATTTCTCATACTGACAACACAAGTTGTCCCAGATGAACATCTAAAGAACTGTAGGCCTTAGGTACAAGGTCAAGGTACATGATTTCACAACAAGAAAGACACTGGGCAAAAATGGTATCAATAGGAGATTTGCAAGATGCACACCACTGCTGACCAAAAAGAACTTGGCAAACAAAGGTTTGCCTTGCGTTTTTCAAAAAGATCTAGATGACCCCCAAGACTTTTGGGATAAAAGTGAACTTTTCAAAAGTGAAACTTTTTAGAAGACATGGGTCCTGTTACATTCAACGTAAAACTAATACTGCAGTCCACCATAAAAGCATCATACCTACAGTCAAACATGGTGGTGGTAGTGTGATGGTCTGTGTCTGCTTTGCTCATGCAGAACCTATTCAACTTGTCACAATTGATGGAACCATGAGTTCTGCTTGCTATCAGAATATCCTGAAGGACAATATCCATCTATCAGTTTGAGCCCTAAAGGTCACATGTAGTTGGATTATGCAGCAGGACAATGCTCAAAGCACACAAGTCCCCCTCAGAATGGCTCAAAGTTAACAAAATTAAGGTTTTGTAGCGAGCAAGTCAATGTCCTGACTTGAATCCCGTTGAGATGTTGTGTTGCAACCTTAAATGGGCAACATATAACATAATAAAATGAAGCATGGGTAAGTACAATGTAAACATTTACCTTTTTAATCCTTACCTTTTTTGGATTAAGGAAAAACTAGGATTAAGAATTGAGAACTTTTTAAATTTGTTTTTGTTTGCCAATGACCATTCAGTAATACAACAATTACATTCAGTGCAAATATTCAATTTGCAAGAAATTTATATCCATGTAAAATTGTTCAGTATTTTTTGTTCTTTTGTGTTCATGTTGTGCAGATAAAAATGTGCACTTCAGTTTTTCTATCAGAAAAAAGACAGTGCTGCTGTGGGATATGGTTGACCAGGGCTAAATTTCCTCAAAACATTGAAGAATTTAGATCTTCCTAACTACTAAACATAAACACTTAATCTATCATCTCTTTTTGAAAGTCAGTAGTCTAAAGTTGATTCTAAAGTTATATCTGGTGTCTATGTCACAAGAGAACTAAAGTTGGTGATACAAGTAGGTAATCATGAAGCTGAATTCATCAACCCTTTGGTACACTGTTGAGAAGCAAGCATGCACTGTTGAGTGACCGCAGTAGTGGATGACCCAACAAGCAAACTTTCAATAATGAAATTTCAGATCAAATGAAGGCGCATATAAGTCAAAGGCTCCTTCATAGAAGAGAATGAATAAACATTAGCATAGAAGGTTATCAGTAGCTGCAAAAAATGTTAAATCTCAAGAACAGAAAGACTATGTTAAGGCTTGCCAGAAAAAAGAAGGGAATTGTTTATGACCCAAAGTAGTGTACCACATCTGTTAAAAAGGATACCATTGTCATGTATAGTTGCCAGTGGAACTGACTCACTTGTCTTTAATGACGGTATGATTTCCAGCAGTCAGATGAATTCCAAAGTGATACCATATCGTAATTGTTCAGATCAAATTAATTACTTTAAAAAAAACATTGTCTGGCACTTCATTGTGAAGCAGAGTATTAACTCATAACATTCAACTAAAGTAAATGAACTTGTCTGAACCCCACTGAGCACGCATTTGAGGTCAGACTTACTGAGGTCAAGATTAAAGGCAGAAAAGCAGAAAAAGAATATTAAAGCATTACAGGCAGGCATTATCGCATTATCAGGGAAGATACTCACGGCCTAGAACACTAAAGCTTTTGCAGCAGTTCCAGATGCAAATCAGTTGCATTCTGTCTGAATGTTATGGAGTCTAAATGTGCAGTTTATGGGCCTCATGCATTGGATACAATGTGCTTCTCTTCTTCATACATATACATTTTAGTGGGTATTTTCGAAAGGTTGGAGAAACACACAGAAAATGGGTGGAGATTTTAGATGTGGAGCTGATTAGGTCTAACGATCTAATTTGCAACTAATGGCATCTGGTTCTGCTTTGAATTTTTTATGACCAGTTCTATGTGTGCTTTAATGACTCAAAAGTGTATTGTTGGGGGACTTTCTTTTAATAACATCAACATACATAGTGTCAAGACAGAGACATGAGCCTTGAACACTATTTACCAACAGAATAACATGATTTCAGCTCTCAAGATCAGTGTGAGTGACGCAGTGCACAGTGTGCTGTGATGCGGCTGCAACCTTGTGCACAGTCCATGTTATCGTATCACAAATTCTCTTTTAAATGGGAGTCTCTGTAGTATGATTTGGTGGGAAATATATTTTCCATTTATTAACACTGCTATGACTTTTTCATGAAGCTTTCATTTTCTTTTTTTGTCTTATGCTTGTTGGTGACTACAGTTTCGCTTCATCTCTTAAACTCTGTACGTATAGTCAGTAAGTGGTTCTGAGCACAATTTACCACACTGAAAAAGAGATTTATGATTTTGTTGTGTCATGTGGTTAGATGCAAATAATGTATGTTATATATGTTACAACTGTCTTGTTTAAAGTTATATGTTTTGGCAGTTATTGGCAATACATTTTATTCATTTGCACCTATATGACACATTTAAATCATGTCAGTTCAAACCACCAGTGTGTCTTCTGTGCTGCCTTAGTAAATTGAATGGTAATTTTAAGTGCATTGAGTGTACACTGCAGTTGCATCAAGGCACATTTTGAGTTTGCACTTACATCTGGCCCACAGTGTCTAAATGTATAGTGTTTTCTGGGCAGTCATCAACTGCAAATGATTTCAACGAAGTACTAAATATAATGATTTTATCTAAGAGTATGTTATTATTTATTTTATTACTTATGATGAAATGTGTGAATACATAAAAATTGCTGTGGATTGGTTTACCCGGTGCTCTCAGATTAAATCTAACAGTCTGCTCTTTGCATCATCACTGTTTCATTCATCAACTCCATTGTGTTGCTGTCCAAGAAAAATAATCTTAAAAATAGAAACTTTATAGGAGAAGGCAAAAATGTCCATGATTTTAAATATAAGTTAATGTAAACATGCCGATCCATCACAGAGACTCTATTTGTCCATTAATCTTGATTTTTTTTTTTTTCACATTAAAATGATGCAGGAAAAAAAATCTTTAAAAAATGAGGTACTTGTTTTGGTTGTTTTTTTTTTTTCTATTCTATTTTTCCTTTGTTTGTTTGTTTATTTTCTTTTTGCTTTGTTCTGTTGTTCACTGAAATTATTTACTAGAGTACAGCGTCTATATGACAAAAATGTGGATCATTGTACTGAATTATTTCAAAATCAAGTTTAAAACACATTTAGGACTTTTAACTGACTTGGACTTTAGACTAAAATCCTTTGGCTTTGAGTGATCATATACCTTAATTATGTTAATTTTATTTAAATAATTAAAAATTCTACTAATTAAACATTTTATTTTGTCATTAACAAAACTAATTTTCAATGACATGGTTCAGTAGTGGCTGTTTTGATAATGACAAGCATAACTTAAACTGCTAATCAGTACATGACTAGAATGAGAAGCCAAGACTACCACCAGCCACTGTGTGATTGTGTATTCTATCTGTAAGTTCCCCTGTACAGAAATTACAGCAAATGAAGAGAGTCTCTGAAGTTCCAGCACAGTGCATTTAGGATGAGACCATTGGGCAATCATTGCCCATCTCCGCTCACAAAATGAGCCTCAAATTGTGAGGAAAAAGAAGGCAAGTTTTTGACAGCCAACGTGCAAATATGAGGCAATAGAATCTCAATGAGGCCTGAAAAAGGGAATGCATAAATAGATTAGATTGAACGTGCCCAAGCCGCATGGAAGGCAAATCTAATTATGAAGCTGCTGTGTCTCCTGATTTAGAAAAGAGAGCTCATCTTTGCCCAACAGGATCAGCAGATCCACTCAGAGAGGCATGAGCCATCATTGATGAGAGACATACATTTGAGCTTGTTACAAAATGAAATGAAGACTTGAAAGCTGGAAATCCAGGGCCAGTCTCTGGCACATAGTACTTTTTATATGGATCCAAGCAGTCAAAAATCAAGCTATAGTCAAGGTAGGATGAGTGGTTGGACTGATGGGAGCCAGGTTTCTTAAAATTGAAAGGTACCTTGTGACTTGAAGGATTAGAATGCTTTAGATTAAGGGATCTAAAGATATGCTATCCATTTTTCATTAAACTCTTGCTCCCACACTCTCACACTACTTGACAGGAAATAACACAAGCCCTCCCCACCCCCGGTTATGAATTTACCACAAAAAGTCAATTACTGCATGCTAAGCGAACCGTGCCATGGAGCAGTTGAGATAAGCAGAACATTTCCCATCAGTTTGTTGTTATATTGTATCATGTTATCTCTGGGTTTTTCAATGAAACGACGTTTGATGAAAATCAAGAGGGCAAATTGAGTTTGGAAATTAAGAAGACCGTTTTTGTTGTATCTCTAAAGGTAAAACTTGCAAAGTTTCAGTCAAAATCTTTCCCTTCATCAAGTATGCCAGCACTCTACATGTTTTCTCTGGGCACACAGTGAATCACATTAAAGACCAGTTTTAATATGTGTATTATTTTATAACGCTGATCCATCAGTTCACACCAGAGTGTAGAAACACACGCTAATTGGTTTTAAATGCAGTGTCACAATTCAAATTCATTTTACAACAATCATATGGCACTCAAATACAGCTTATGTTTCATCCAGGCCTTTGTGGGGTACTCTAATGCATGTACATAATTTAAACATCCCAGCATCGTGACATGCCATACAATTAGGACTGTATTAGTAGTGCTGGTAATTACTTCAGCACATTATAGAGCAAAACAGTATTCAAGGCTGAAACAATCGCTCCAATTGAACTGTATTGTTTCACAGTCACTGTGTTCAATCCCTTCATTTACTTTAATTATTTTAAAAGCTTGTTAGGATCTGCTGACGTTGAATTTAGAACTGTAATAATAAAAACTTGAATAAAAATTTTCCCAGTATAAATCATGTTGTAAAATATTACAGGCAATTCTTAATATGCAAGCACAACAGTCATTATTAGAAAACATGTTCATTTTTTAAGTACATGAATCATCTGGTAACATTCAAACAAATAAACTAAAGCTGTCTTTGACTGAACAAGCGATGGGCTCTGATAAACAATCATATAAAAAAAAGCTATAAAGAACAAGAGACTTGAAATTTAGGGTAAGGAATACAAGAGCTTGGAATTTAGGGTAAGGAATACAGGAAAAATAAACAAAACTAAATAAAAGTGGCACTGTTTGAGTGAGTGGGTGGAAATTGACTTTCATGGCAACAATATGACTGCATGCTTTAGTGTAACCTTGAATTGTTTATATGCATAGTTCAGAAAAGACCAGCAGCTGGAGGGCAAAGCAGACTGCTCACCCCAGAAGAAGAGGCTGATATTGTCAGCATGGTGTTGGCAAACAGTCAGAATAATCCAACACATTTATTGGTGGACAATGGAGTGCCTTCAGACCAGACAACATGCCTCAGTATCCTACCATTCATCACTTGCTGAGAAGGCATATAAAGTTAATGAAGCAAATATATCACGCACCATTTGGATACACAAAAGAGATATGCTGCTTATATAAGCTGGTAAGCCATGAATCCTCAAATAGTATAACTGTTTACTTGGCTCAGATAGAGATGTATAGAGTATCTCAAGTCTGAGGACAAAGAGATGGAAAAGTCACTGTTTGTGATGTCGCAAAGGAAAGAAAAGTAAAAACGAGATCTCCTCAAAGCCTCTGTAGTTTCTGTAGACAAAAATTAGATCAGATGAAAAGATAAAGGAGACTTTTGTTTGTCTTCTGCTGCTTAGATATGTTTACAATGCTAAAAGAAGAGCTTTTTGAGTTTTTGAGTTTTAGCAGAGATCTCATACATTGTGCTCAGATTTGTCAACAGAATAGTGCTCGTCCTTATCTGCAACTGAGCTCTCATCTCTCCTTTATCTCTTCATGTCTCCTGCATGTCCTCCTACATGTCAACTTATTCCAGTCTATAATTCTAAATGTTATTTTACAAAGCTCTTTTTATAATGTAAGAAACAGCACAATTATTAACTAATTTCTGAATGTAGAGTAGATACAAGGTTTGAAATATAGAAATAATATCTATTTATGGATGAATAAAAACACAACAATCAGTTTCTGTTTTAGTATATTTTCCAAAAATAAAATAGAAATAGCTTGCTGTTAGAGTTCTGAGGCAGGTTTTGTGGCAACACATGTAGTATTTAGAAGTAGCACTTTACTTGAACCCTGCTACATAAGACTGACATAACCATATCAGTGATCATCTCATAATCATGTCACTACAGATGTCAAATACTGAGCTGTCATGACAGATAATATCCAGTAATGTAAGTGTCATGTTATCATAATTATTCATTAAATTTAATGAGAGATGTCATGATAGGTACACTTAGTAAAAATGATCATCCGACCTCAGCTGTAATGATATCAAACATTGTAGCATCTGCCATGGAAAATACTATATTCTGATATTCTGAACCACATAACTACTCTTTCTTCAATAATCAGCAAACAGTAGCTACGTTTCCCCTTACATTGTACAAGGATACTGTGAACTAAAGTGTTGCCCTCAGTTCAGTTCATGATTTTGTCTGCTGATGGAAGCTATGCAGCCATAATCTTTATAAGCAAGTCAGTGATGTTAGCACTAATGCTTGCATAGTCTGGATCCTGTTAGGTCTTTCACCCACAGAATGGCCAAAGTGTTTTGTAATATTGTGTTTAGAAATAAGTAATATTGTAATACTATAAATACATTTTAATAATACCCATTCAAGAAAACAAAAAATACCCCCATTCTCCCCTGTTGGTTTTAAACCCAGAGGCATGTACAAAATGCTTGTTTGTCTTATTGAATAAAGACTACTAAAATGTGAAATCAAATTGTTGAAAATGAGCCACTCAATTACCTTTGAAGGACACTGTTCAAGGCACTCATTAATTTGCATTTCTCATGGCAGGCTGCTCATTGCAGAATTCTGCTCTGCATCCAGATATGGTGTTGCTTGGTCTCCCTTCAGGCAAAAAGAAAACTATGTAAATTATAGAAAGCCGCATAGATGGCAGCACCACATGCATATTGGCTTGTGTTTGGGTCTTCAAGGACATGATCTATAATTTAGTGTGGTGCAAAGGGAAGTGGCGGGGGGGTGAAGATTAAAAAATAATTCAGTTTTTGCTGCCATAAACACGACTTTCTTAGTTTCTAATGCACCAACATATTTGATTACAACACCGATGAGTTTTGGGGGTCAACTCATGCACTCATGTATTCAAACTAGAGACTTAATCTAATAAATTTTCAGCATCAGATTTACATGTGTCTGTGTTTACCTGAATCTAACTGAATTAAGGAAAATAAGGCTATTTTCTTCAACATAATCTACTTAAATTGGCTAAACTTTATCTGCTAGGAACATTTCCACCACAAATTTTTGAGGTTCACTGAAAATGACTCATATTTAACTGTGGGTCCCACTTATTTTACTACAGTTGATTTAACAGTGGTTACTGTAGTGACCAGCCAGTTTAGAACCACAGCAATAGAGAACGTGAACACCATCAATAAGTCGGGGCAATTAAAAAATAGAATATAGAAGGGAAGATAGCATAGGAGGAAAAAATAACTCAGAGATAAGTAAAATGTGGAAAGATGCTCCGATGTGCAAACTGGAGCCACAAAAATCTTTCAGTAAAAGAATTTAGCCTTAAAAAAAAAATCCTCAAAATAATAATAATATGGGATATATCCATTTCAAGTATAAGAGCCTAAACATATTTTAGTAAGATTTAATTACTTATGATACTTAAATATGCAATAATATAGTCAATCAAGATATTTTACTTGATTGACTTTGGATGATTTAATGTTTGGGATAAATATGTTCTTTTAAAAATGGATTTCAGTTAATATCAACTTGTCTACAGCAATGTCATATCGATCCCAGATACTAGACTTGTCTCCTTCAAATTGCATTTCACTATAAGTGCAAACAAAAACAAAATTCTGTCCAACTTATAATGAATCTCGAGGTCAGCTGGGTTTTCTTCTCTTCGGTGCCAGCACACAGAAGACCACCTGCCAGTGCTTTCCAAAAGTGTTTCCCAGGTGCAAGTCCTCACCTCAAGAGAGTAATTAAGCTCATATCCAAACATCTAAGGAGGAGATGCAATCAGTGTTAAAAGCAGAGCATCTTGCTTAGCATGATTTATGCTCCTCTGAGAGGCAATGAATGTCACCCTGAAGAACCTTCCCAACTGTGTCAACATGTCTTCATACTGATTTAACATTGCAGTCACTCTCATAAGATGCTGATCTGAAAATTTTCTGCTTAATCAAGGTTATGGACTTGGATTTCTTTATTCATAAAGTATAAAGATGATAACACAGGGGCTGTAATCATTACAAGAGAGTCACTGACATTTATCACCCTAACTCTTACTGCTGATACTGAAGCATGCAGAAATGATGGAATACATCCTATAATGTGGAATAAATAAACAGCCATATTGTGATTATTATTACAAGCCATTAGGGGAGTTTTAACTGAATTAACTCTTAACTGAATTTCTACATTAATGTCTCACTCTGGAAGATCTCTAATTCTGTATTGTTTCTGTATTGTGCTGTGCTATACAGTTCAGGTCACAGTGATGGACCTTGCATTTGTGTAAACAAAAGCATGGTGCCCATTGAATACAAAGGATTAGGCGCAATATTTCTTTAAGATGTGCTGTTTTCCAAGAGCAATTAAACCTTAAACCTTGGATATCCTGTTTTGACCAAGGCAAAGATCCTTCTGGGTTGGAATTTGTTTCTCTCCATCATGAAGGATCTCCAGTAGCTCCCCTTTTGGGTAACAATTTGGGTCCTTCCATATGCTAACATTTGGACTGTTAGGAATGCTTCAGTTTCAAAAAACAACAACAAAGTTTTGTTGCCAGGCTGGTTGCTTGGGCAGAAAAAAGGCCTTTCAGAATCTTGATGCCACATTTATACAGTACTGTGCGAAAGTCAGAGTAAATGATATAAAAAAGACATGTATCTATCAGGTGCGATTGTGGAGGACTTAATGCAGTGGCTGGAGTGCACTGAGAAGTCAGGAAGCAAACCTCTAACTGTGTTCTTCTAACTGTGTTCTTCTAACCAACACATCAATAACTTAAAAAAAAGTAATTCTTTTAAAAAAATCTTTCAATTTTACTGTGTTTTCATTGATTTGTTTATTCTAAATTTATTTAATGCCTTCAGTGGCAAAAACACACGTATTGCCCAGATTAATAGTTTTAAACAAATTTTTTGGCTGGCTACATTTTCATGCAAAAGTTTGAACACTTCTGGTCAAATTTTGTTTTGATTTTCTAAGTGAAAATAAATCACTTGTCCTTCTGGGTCAAGGAGGTTACTGAAGTCTATATCAGCATTCACAAACTTAAATTTGAACATTTTAAAAAATTTCTATTCATTTTGGAATGGAATTTCTACTTATTTTGCTGATTTTGACACATTTGAAAAATAAAAAAAAGTTTTTTTACAATATGTTCTTCAAATAAACAGTAATTGTGCATTCAAATCTGCAGAAGTGTGTCTGAATTTCAATGTCTATATTTTAATCTTTATCAAAAAATCTGAAAAAGACTGAAACTTAATTTTATGGTTAATAATGTGTAATTTTACAACAGTTTTTCTATCAATTCACATTTTCACTGTCAAAATAGCATCTGTGTGTTTTGCAGGCAAAAGCAGGCTAATACCAAATTTCTTTCCTGCTCTGCTGCTCCTGCCTTGCATTTATACTCACTATCCGTTTTATCAGAACCTACCATGCAATTACTATGTAGCCCATCTGTTGCTGCTTTTTACCATCCTCGCCCCCACCCAATCCATTAGTGGAAAGGAACCGCCACAGGATGACCACTGACAAGATATTATTTGGGTGTTTATTTGTCCGGATATATTGGTCGACAACACTGACATAGTTTCATTAGGGTGTATTAGGTTTATCAGAAGTGCTGGGGTTAACAGGCATGCCACAAGAAACGTGCAAAATACATTTACATTTACAGCATTTAGCAGACACTCCTATCCAGAGCGACTTACAAAAAGTACTTTGTCTATCTATAGAAAGTATCTTTGCTAGTTACCAATAGGGTTAAACACAGCGCAATACAATACAAGATTAAGAGACCATTATTAGTCCCACAACGGGGAAATTTCACATCTGCATTATCCCATCTATGAAGTGAAACACCACATACACACTAGTGAACACACATATCAGCACATACACACACACACTAGGGGACAGTGAGCACGCTTGCCCACAGTGGTTGGCAGCCCTATCCGCAGCTCCTGGGGAGCAACTGGGGGTTAGGTGCTTTGCTCAAGGGCGCAAACCTAACCTCCAGCCCATGACTGCCCCTATATAATACAATACAATACAATAAGTGCAGTACAATACATTACAATGAATACTTAACTCAGTGCTCAGTTAAGTGCTGTATAAAGAGATCTTCAAGAGTGTCTTCAGTCTGTGTTTCAAGACAGCGAGAGACTGTTCTGTACGGACTGCCAGTGGGAGTTTGTTCCACCACCTGGGTGCCAGTACAGAGAAAAGTCTTGGTGCTTGTCTTCTGCACATCTTGAAGGATGGTGAGTCAAGTCGAGCTGTACTCGAAGCTCAAATGGCTCATGGTGCATTTTGAGTTTTGACCATTGCCATCAAGTAGGTAGGGGCTGGTCCATTTTTGGCTTTGTAGGCACGCATCAGGGTTTTAAATCTGATGCTTGCGGCTACAGGAAGCCAGTGAGAGGAGCGTAGCATTGGGGTGACATGGTTGAACATGGTTGAAAGGGAGATGATGAGCTGTGCTGCTGCATTCTGGATGAGTTGCAGAGGATTGATGGCCTGCATAGGAAGACCAGCCAAGAGCGAGTTGCAGTAGTCACGCCTTGAGATGACAAGACTGAACTAGCATGTCCTACAATACATACATGCAATGCTTTGAACTCATATCTGGTGTTAAAAAACATTGTTTCAAAGGCTGTTCGGCAACACTTTTGTTATTTCATGGCACTGAACGGAGTCTGTTTTTGACTGTTTTGCCTGAAAACTCCCAGATGTAATTGAATAAAACCTGAAATTTTATTTAAAAAAAAAAAAACTGAATGCTTTTTAAACATGAAATTTCAGATGTTCAGTTGTACATGATCCATTGTAAAACTCAGCTTCCGATGTTATATTGCTGTCTTACAAACTTTAACATCCAGTTTTAGTTTAGAATTCAGTTTCAGATGGTGTATTAAAAATTCAAAATAATGGCATGCAAATTCCAATGTTTGCATTTAAATTGCTAATGGCATGAATCTAAATCTACAGCACAACATTGATGATGGTACTGTCTCCAAACTCATCACTATACACCCCAGCCAGAAGCCATGGATGACTGCAGAGGTGCGCATGCTGCTGAGAACCTGTGACAAGGCTTTCAAGTCAGGGGATAAGGCAAGCCTCAGCATAGCTAGAGCCAAGCTTTCCCGGGCCATCAGAGAGGCAAAGTGCGCCTACTCAAAGAAAATCCATGAACATTTTCAAGACACTACAGACACATGGCGCATGTTGCAGGGCATCCAGGCCATCACCAACTACAAGACACCTCCACCTGCTTGTCACAGTGATGCGCTAAATAACTTTTATGCTCTGTTTGAAGCACATAACAGTGCGAGGGAAGCGAGGAAAATCTGTTCCAAATGAACAGATACTACTGTCCACTACCGTCTGTCCACAGCTGATGTGCTGAGAACACTACACAGAATCAACCCACAAAAAGCCCCAGGATCTGACAGCTTACCCTGCAAAGTGCTCAGAGAATGTGCTGAACAGCTGGCTGATGCTCTCATGGACATATTCAACATCTCTCTGAGCACTGCAGTCGTTCCAACGTGCTTCAAGTCCACCATCATCATCCCTGTGCCAACGAATTCTCCAGTGTCCTGCTTCAATGACTACCATCCCGTTGCACTCACTTCCATCATCATGAAGTGCTTCGAGAGGCTTGTCATGAGGCACATCAAAGACCAGCCCCCGCCCCTCACTGGACCCACTTCAATTTGCATATCGCCCAAAAGACAACACCATCTCCACCACACTCCACCTGGCTCTCACCCACCTGTACAATAAAGACACCTATATAAGAATGCTGTTCATAGACTTCAGTTCAACACCATCATCCCTCAGCAGCTGACTGAAAAACTGAGCTTACTGGGTCTGAACACCTCGTTCTGTAACTGGACCCTGGATTTCCTGACTGAGAGATCTCAATTAGTCAGGATAGGTAATAACATCTCCAGAACCTTCATACTGAGCACCGATGCCCTCAGGACTGTGTGCTCAGTCCACTGCTGCTCACTCTACTGACTCACAACTGTACTGCAAAGTACAGTTCAAACCACATCATCAAGTTCGCTGATGACACGCTGATGGGTCTGATCAGCAAGAATGATGAGTCAGCATACAGAGAGGAGGTGCAGCAGCTAACGGACTGGTGCAGAACCAACAACCTGTCTCTGAATGTGGCCAAAACTAAGGAGATGGTTGTTGACTTCAGAACAGTAAGGGGTATCCACCCCCAACTGAACATCAAAGGCTCTGCTGTGGAAATCATCAGGAGCACCAAGTTCCTCGGTGCCCTCAACACCAACTCCATAGCCAAGAGGAACTTCCTGCGGAGACTGAAGAAAGCTCATCTCCCCCCTCCCATCCTCACCATGTTCTACAGGGAGACTTTGGAGAACATTCTAAGCAGCTGCAAGACCCTACAGCGTATAGTGAGGACAGCTGAGATTATTGGGGACACTTTCCCCTCCATCATGGACATCTACACCACACACTGCATCCGAAAAGCCACCAGCATTGTGGATGACCCCATCCATCCCTCACATAGACTTTTCTCACATCTTTTGTCTGGCAGAAGGTACCGGAGCATCTGTGCCATCATTGCCAGACTCTACAATAGTTTTGTTCCGCAAGCAATCAGGTTTTTGAACTCACAATGACTTGAAAGCCCCCCTCACACACAAATTCTACACTCACACACTTTCCTCTTGATGCTCTTTTGCACTATCTGAAACTTGCTGCTAATATAGAGTTTACAATTTGTTTATTCAAGTACCATGTATATCTTACCTTAGGAACTGCTGTGCTCATGTAGTCACAGATCGTAGCATGTTACATAATCTTTGCACCTAATTTCACAACCCTACCTCATGCTCAGAAATGAGTGCTGTGTCGGCACTGCACAATCCTGTCTGTTTACTGTGTCTAATGTCTGTTTTATTTATCGTATTTATTGTATTGTTTCTAGTCTATTTTTTTTGCACACTTACGTCTGCACATTGCACTTTGTGCTGCTTATTCTGTTTCTTGTTGCACCATGTTCCTTAGAGGGATGTAATTTCACTCCACTGTGTACTTGTAGATGGAATGACAATAAAAGCCTCTTGACTTGACCATTTTACCAAGGGCACACAAACTTTTGAATATTACTGTAAGTACTTGCTGGGCTAATCTCCTTTGCCAGATATTAGCTAGGCTGACAGCTACTCACACCGTATCCACTACTTCAGAATATACTATGTCTGTGCCTGCTCAAGGTTTGGTTTGGGTGCATAGTGTCCTGTTTGCCCATGTAGACTCCTCAGCTCTCAGACTAGCTTGCCCTTGAACTAGACCTCAGTGCCATCATGTACTGTAACTACATGAAAGCAACTGGGAGGGTGGAGAGACGGCAGGCAGCCCCAGCGTGAAAGAGTGTGCTAAGCAGATGAGTGATGACTGTTACATGCTGTCTGCAGCCCAGAAAGCTCAGCCTGTTCTCCGCTGAGGAATGCATTTCCCTCCACTAGGGCCTCTAAACCTTAACCTCCGGTCAGGTACACATCTTTTCCAGCCCCTCTATTCCTCTCTTGCTTTCCATCTTTTCCTCCTTTGCAAGAATGCGCAGCAGCAGTCCTCTAAGATAAGGCATGATGAATGCAGATTGTTTGCAGCGTGACAGTTCTCATTAGTTTAGCATGGGGTTACAGCTCAGCATGATGGGCCATGTTCACCCTCCCTCCCCCAACTCACACCATAGGTGCAGGGGAGGGCCTGAGTGATGGCTGCACTGAGAGCCATTGGAGGAGAGGAAAGGAATTTAATAAACTCAGGCGATATCATTGCTTGAATGATTTCCCGTAAATACTTATGTGTGACTACTGTTGGAGTTGGTGAGTCATACATGTGATGGAGAACACCTGATGCTCTCTTGGTCATTTATTACAGAAGTGTTGTTGTCGATTGAAGGAGTTGTTTGGTGCTGGACGTAGGATGTAGTAAACTATATGAATAGTGAATAGTGGAAGAAAAAACTTGTCTATTAAGCGGTGAAGACAACAGCCCTGAGCAAAATAGAACTATGTGGAAAAACTGCCCTTTTGAGCTACTGTTATGCCAATATGGCAGATTTAAGCTGCTGATGGAGGCCACATGAACTAGAAGGAGTCCTAATGTCTTATTATAGATGTCTGGGTGGAATTCTATGGAAGTACACCCTAGCTAACCACATAAATTAGGATAGCATGTAACTATCACTCATGATCTCCTACTGTAACGTATTAAGCTAAAGATTTCTTGCAGAGCTGTTAATAATCACTATTTCTGTAAAAAAAAATTCATTTGTTTGTCCTGTAACTGTACGAGGCCATAGTTGCCTTTCGACGGGCAGTCTGTTGTATTAAACGAGCTGGTATGGCGTGCTAAATGTAATTGCAATGCTAGAAACAGGCTATGGCTGTTTTTATTATGTTACCCAAGTACAACTAAATCATAAAAGCACTTTTAGTTGTTTTCATCTTACCCTTCAGGAATTCTGTAGCATTCTGAAGGAAAATTGATGAAAAAAATGGTTTGTTTATAGGTCATTGGAGTGTTGGAGATATGTTTTAGTTTTGTTATTTAAAAGCCTTTTTAAAATTGGCCAATTTATTCATGTTTTGAAGATCCCTGAGTTAAACTATGGCTTTTTTTCCAGTAATACTGAAGGAAACATGTAAGACTTACAAAAGTAGAGGCAGAGAGGATTTTAGGTGAGGTGATCAAGCAGATCAGTATTTTTGTATTGTGTGTGTGTGTGTGTGTGTGTGTGTGTGTGTGTGTGTGTGTGTGTGTGTGTGTGTGTGTGTGTGTGGGTGCATGTTTTTAAATGTTATTTTTTACTGTGGCAGCAGTGCACAATGCACCTCATTCACAAACTGTTTTGAAGATTTTTTTTTCTAAAACCCACTTATGCAATTCTTACAAAAACTCTGACATTCACTGATGTTTTCTTATTAGGGATTTGTTCTTAGGTAAGAACAGAATCCACACATGCTCAAAAAGAAACAGATCAGTTCTGTGATTTAAGAACACATCATGAATTTGACATAGACTTTTTCTTAGGTTCTTTCTCAAGAACTAATTTAAGAAAAAAATATAGGCAGATGTTTAATAAATCAGGCCATCTTCGTGGAGAGGTGTGAATTATTTTCGCAGCAGAGGTTCTCACCTCTCCCCTTTCACTTCTCATTGCCCACTAGCAGCTCAACACAGAGTCACAATATTTCAACAACAGTCCTAGTTAATCTAATAACAAAGTCTTGCAGAAACAAATACTGTATCTTATTATATTAATGTAAAATGTATCAGTGGGTTTCCATTTCACTAGTGGAATGACCTTTAGTGGGCCTGCAGAATAAGGCAACCTTCAAAAATGGCCAAGACCTGCCAGATGGTCCAAACTTTAGATACTAATTAATAACCCATAGGATGTAATAAGCCTGACATTTGAAGGGGTTAAGAGAAATAAAAGTCTGGGAAAGTGATTTCTCACAATCATGGATTTGTGTTCATTTTATTGCAGTGTCGTGCTTTGCACAGCAGTAAGAAATATGAGTCATATGAATAAAATAAATGTTATGTAATTTGTTCTTTAGATGCAATGGCATTCCTTTACTTTTTGAGATAATAGGAGCTACATGATGTCACGTTTAGACATTGAATTTAAATTATAGGCATGTGGTCATTGTATGGTTCTCCTGTTTTTCATTTCTTTAGCACTTACAATAGCACAGAAATTAACTTTTCTCACTGCATCAACTTTGAATAGTGGGCATGAATATGGAGTACATGAGCACTGTACCCCATTCCAAAGGCATAATTATATACAGCATGTGACAGGCATGCATTAGAATGTATTTCACTGTGAGGAACACTTATTATGCCCTGCTGGACCCTAATTAAGAACTTCCACTGATACCAGTGTAACCTCATGCGTGATCCAGTGGCATCATAGAGGATAATAATGGCTGGGACTCAAGTGGCTCATTGTCATAGTTCACAGTAGCTCTTCTTCTCTAACGTCCCCTAAAGAGCTTTTCCTCTTTTTCTGCACTTTTGCCAAAGGGGCCATGCTGTGCTACTGGCTGAAGATCAACTAGAGAGCCAAGAATGGTGAAGGACAATTGGCAAAGCCTTGAAACTTTTATAAGGTCCATGAATTAATCAATAATGGGGCAGGATAAATGAAGCAAGTGGAACGAACTGGGTACTACTAACAGGCAAGCCTAGTGACCCACTGTACTGGCTTTGCTGAATTAATCATTTCCCATGAAGCTCGAGGTCTGTACTGTTGACTGAGGGGCCGCTGATGTCATCACTCTCCAACTGCCGGAGCTACACAGGCTGATCGTCAGGCCATACACATGAATTAGGGGTCCGGCCTTTGAATATTTAGTGCAAGGGATCCAGACATGCTTAGCATATTTCACATACCTAATTTCTTTAGGACAGCATGATGAAATGCATGTTAAACCTACTGCTGACTGAACTTGCCATGAAAGATTCACACATGAAGAACACAATGGTACAAAGAGGTTTAAACTTGACTTTGTTTCCTTTAAATCTGCTGCCAGAACATTTATAACATGTTTTCTATCTCTATATTAAAGAAGCAGGAGGCTTGTATTTGATGCTAGAAATACTGAAAGAGCCTACTAGTGAGCAACCAAGCATACACAAATGGAATTTATGTCAGTAAACATAGTAGTTTAATCAGAGTAAATATAAAAGGAGGGCTGGAAGTCTATCTCTTCCAGGCATTTGGGAAGCGAGGGTGGACTCCCAAGCTCAGAACATGACTCCACACAGTGATGTTCAAGTTTGCTCATGGTTGTTTGCCCTAAGTACCCTTCACTGAGTGTAGACCAGGGGTTTCCAATCTCATTCACAAAGGGCCAGTGTGGTTACTGGCTTTTGCTTCAACAAAGCAGGAGCTCACAAGTTCAATTGTTTAATCAATACTGAAACCAATTGATTAAACAAGTAGAATAAAGTGTGCTCCTGCATGTTTCAAATGAAAAACAGCAGCCGCATTGGCCCTCTGTAGATAAGACTGGACATCTCTGGTTTAGGGAGTCTGAGAAAGTCTGTATGACAAATGTGTCCTTCCACAACAAATGCAACAGTATAGCTGGATTTCACTTAGGACAAAGTGAAAAACACAGAACAGTATAAAATTGGTTCAAAAATATATAACATTGGTGGTGCCAAAACATCTGCAGAGGACAATTAGGTAAGATATGACCAGCCTATATTATTCAGTTTAGTTAATTTAGCTTAACTTGCTTCTCCAATTTATCTTAATTCAGCTTTCCAAATTTTCATGCTTCCTGGATGTTAATATTGTACTCTTTTTTTTTGTCCTTTTTATGCCTTGTGTTTGTACACTGACTTATTAGTGCTGCATCTGTTTTCTCTATGTTTGGGTATGCTGCAAGTGTTTGGTTATGCCTGATGAAAAGCATCTGTAATGATTTACACAGTCTGTATCTTTGCCCAGCATCCGGAGAGTAAAATCGTTAATGTTAATGTTAATGTTAATGTTAATGTTAATGTTAATGTTAATGCAGACACAGTGTCGATTTGTGCTTATAATCCTAAGCATAATACTAAAAACTAAATTAAAGCTGAAACGAAATAAATTCTAAACTAACAGAAACTAAACTGAGATAAAAATCAAATAAAAAACAATAATGTAAATTTCAAGTATTGTAACTGTGGTTGTGATATGTTTTTTTTGCTTTGTTAGGTGTGTATATCAACTAATGGCAATGGCACCACTGAGACGTTATGTTTTTCACAACAAGATGAGAATTCAGAATGTTTAGATGATGCTGAGTTACTCTCACTCATGGTGCTAATCCAGCTAGATAAATGCTTCTTCATCAGCATCTGCATGAGCAGATAAAACTGTATGCAAAGGTTTGGACTCTCCTGGTCAAATTACATGTTACATGCATTACATCATGTACAGAGAACATGTCTCTGCTAAGTTTAATGGACATTAACTGCTTTTTTTTGCTGAAACTGAACATATTTGGGGGAATGAAAAACATAAAATGTGGCCTGTGCAAAGGTTATAGCACATTATTTAACCTTATGGGTGTTTCACAATATGTTAAAACTCAGCAAATAAATTTAAATTGTGCACTTAAATTAGCAAAAATGTCATATTTAAGTTTGTTCCCTGTAGAGGATGTGTTATCTTATTTTCACAAATGTTTGCAATGCAATTGAATGTACATGAAAAATATTGGATGTCAGCATCAGCCCACAATTCCCATATCAGTGCACTCCTAGTGAAGAGTAGATGAAATGCAAGGCATATGCTGTTTTGCTTTGACCTTAAAGGTTTAATTGTGAGTCTGTAGCTAATAGCTGTTCAGCTCGAATGAGCAGTGTTGTGCTGACTGTTTCCTCCATGCAGTAGAGGGATTTATAGACATTGGAGCATGTTTAAACAGCAGTCAACAGGGAATTAAATCTTCTAATGATTTATGTAACAGAAAAAAAGGGCAGAAAAAGTCTACAATATTGATGCTCTTTGGGCCGGCTCTATATTTCATTCCTCTTTTGTACATTAAGGCTCTGTCTCGTAAACATGGATGATGGTAAAGTAAAATTAATTTAAGTTCAAATCTGACTGAATACGCCTTCATAGATTTAGTGTAGCTACAATGTAGCATCATCATTAACTTGTTAACTAAGCATTAATGAGCTTATATCCTAACAAGACCTCTGACCCCTTCAGGATCAGGTTAGAACCTTCTGAAGCCAGGCTCTGTTGAAACCTTGTCATTAGCTGCTATTGTTTATTCCTTGCGTGCTTCACAGTGCTTTTTTTCCTCTCACATTTCAAATGTCAACAGTAAGAAAAAAGTCCTGTGATCTACATGTACGGTGAAAAACGGAACATGAAAGCACCTGCTTAGAATAATTGGCATCCCCGTCTTCAGTGCGGCTTAATCTCTAAGATCTAACCTTGAAAAAAATGAAGGGAAAAAAGTGGCGGAGGAAATGACAGCGCACAGTGGCTGGCACACTCTGGGTTGCATTAGAAATGCTGAGCAGAGCTACAAGGCATTCATCCTGGGCTGTGTATTGACTCTCAGGGGTGTCACCCCCCCCACCCCCAAATCTCATATCATATACACACACACACATACACACAGAAACTGGAGTGGAGCAATCTCCCCTCCCAACACCGCTGCTGAAATTGCTGTGATTAGAGCATAGAGTAGGATGAGTAGGGGACCGGAGGGCTGGAGAGAAATGGGGGCAGAATTCCCTTCCCAAGCTGTAATTTGAAAATATCTGCACATGTTGGGTGTAAATAAAAAGAGGCAGAGTGGTGCTCATGCTACTACGTTTACTTCATTTTAGCACATCAGCAACCATGCTGAAATGAAAATGAAATGAAACTGGTCTGATTCTAGCCATAGTCTAGCCACTTTCTGATGCACATATACAAATTTGACCAAAATAACTTGATAAAATAAACAAAAGCTTGAAATATTCAACGGAGCAAAGCCAAATGGAATTGCTTTATGAGAGAAAGGAGAAAAACTTCTAAAACATCAAGAAACATCAAATCTACAGTACAAATAATCTGCTTTTCTGAGGCAGTCCGTTTCAAAACTATATAGCTGGCAAATTTTTTGAAGTAATTAACATCAATCCTGAGCTTTACTGCAACCACTACCAGAGAAAGGACATATTAAGAGCTCCTCCTTATGCTAAGTCTCCTTTTTTCCTGGGAGGGAGACTAGGAGGATTCAGAGAATTCATGAAAGAATTGAGGAATCAGTGTGCCTTCATTAATACGGTATTAAGATATTAATTATATTATCATATACAAGACATATACTAGGTCACTATTTAAACTCAATGCTAACCTGGCCAGCACATCAGACCCCCTCTATGACCTACTGGTCAGACAGCAGAGTGCTTTCAGCAGCAGACTGCTGTAATAAGGAATGGTACAGGAGGTTGTTTGTACCAACACTATACAACAACTCTGCACCGTGCCGGGACTTTATTGTATACTGAGCAACTAACAGGACAGGCTCATTGAGCACAAGCTGGACATTACATCTTTCTACTCATATTACTATGAGCTGCCACTTTGTTTATCCATCTATACATATTGCACAATCACTAAAATATGTTATCATTTACAATGCATAGTCACTCGGTTTGTGTTTCTGCTTGGATGTTTTTAGATGATTTACTGGATGTGGCATACACCATAAATCTAAAAAACTGAAAGAAACTCAAGAAACTAGGCTTCATAGCAGTTACTGACTAATTTACAGTAATATTAATATGTCAAAAGATGAATAAGTGAGTAGTAACCCTGCAGTTTAAGGGCTTCACTTAGCATAAGTATTGTCTAGACTAAGATACAGATGAAGATTGCATGAATCAGCAAGGGTTTGTTGAGAGCACGCATGGATTTGTCCTGAGGTCACTTCATGTGGCCCATAACTAATCTCTGGTGGACAATTACAAAACATAGAGAAAGGGGGAGAGAGAGAGAGAGAGAGAGAGAGAGAGAGAGAGAGAGAGAGAGAGAGAGAGAGAAAGAGAGAAAGAGAGAGAAGAAAACAGTGTGAGAAAGATAAGGCTCATCTGAGGAAGCAGTTTAGAATGAGGTATAATCTCCATTTTAACCTTAACTAGATAGAACAGACGGGAAAGAAGGTCACTGCTCCAATGTTCTAAAGGACGTCTGCAGTGTAAAGGCATGATGTGAATATAGATGACCACCTCCCTATCTAGAGCTGTCAGCTAATTGCCTTGTGTTGAATATAATGCAGCAATGCAGCTACAGTCTGTCTGTCTCTCTCTCTCTCTCTCTCTCTCTCTCTCTCTCTCTCTCTCTCTCTCTCTTTCTCTCTCACCTTCTCTCTCTTTCTCATTTCTCAAATGTTCATTGTACAGGGGTTGTTAGAGTGCACATCTTTAAACGCTAAATGGACTCATTTTTTGCTGTAGCATTGTTCCATATATAACACTACTACTACTACTACTAATAATAATATTAATAATAATAATAATAATTGTTGTTGTTGTTGAAGTGCCATTCTATGACCTTGCTAGCTCACGTGAATTTTGTTAGATGACCTTTTGCAAGGGCAAGGGATGGAGTGAACATCAGTGTCGACTTCAGCAGAATTTGCCCAGATATTATTGCGATTTTATACAATTATTTTTTTTCAAGTGTCACAAAAAAATGGCAAGCAAAATTATTTATATCCAACAGCAATAAATTCCCTACAAATATTAAAAATGTAAAATATAACATTCAGTGTTATAGATTTATGATATTTAAACTAGAATTTATATACCAAAATACTCTACACAAGCAGAGACAGCAAAAAAGGCACCATGGTTCTAAAAAGGAAGCCTATTGCCAGACAAAACTATTATTGTTCAATTATAAACACACATTACATTCAGACCATTACATAGGTGGAATGGTAATTAGATCACTGTGGCTTGCCTGGCAAGGGATAAATGAAAGTCAAATATGTCAAATGTTGTGGAAATGTTTTAAAAAGTGTAAAATTGGGCTGTTAACCCACCAAGATTTCATATTTTTGCATATTAGCAGCTGCCGATGCCCAATTTAGGTGTTTATTCATGCCTATTTACCCATATCTTAAACCTTTTTTACCTATACCTATATAGTTTAGAATGCCACCATATCATATGTGGACTGATCTGTGATCATTAACACAGCCCAGCTTCATGGAACTTGTAATGTTCACTTCTGAAGTTTAGTAGAAGTTTGAATGATGATAGGTTGAGTGTTAGTATATCGCTCAGTCAGTAAGGGGTCGTTAGGAGCTGCCAGCAGTTGTGCGTCATTTTAAGATGACTGTGGTACAACAGCTGTCACACCACTTGTGTTCAAATTACATGTTGATTTTCAAAGTGAAAATAAGTTAACACATCCTCTACAGGAAACAAATTTAAATAAGACATTTCTGTGTTTTTCCTATAGATTTAAGTGCATTATTTCTATTTATTTGCTGAGCTTAATATGTCAATATGTTAAATTCAGCTAATAAACAGTAATTGTGTATTAAATTGTGCAGAAGTGTGTTCACAGGACATTATATGTAAGTCATAGAAATTGACCTGGAATATGTCCTTTAAATGAGTTTCTCAACAAAGTGAGAACCCTGGAAAAATGTGGATTTTTATGACTTTAAGGGGTTAATCACTGTTGATAGCATCTGAGCTCAGAAGAAGAGTAGCTGTCTCCTGCCCAGAGTTCACAAAGCTCATATAGCACTACTTTAATACACAAAGCCATACACACTAACACACACACACACCCACACCCACACACACACACACACACACACACACACTTCTCCATCCATCCAGTGCACACTTCTCTCTGATTGTCTTCTTCTCTGGAACTCTTCCGCTCTGACTTGATGGATTAGGCCATCAGTAAGAAATAATTAAGAATGCACTGGAGGCTCGTCTGACCGAGTGCAGCATTGGTTCAGGAGCAGGGGTCAACCACTCAGAGCTACATCTTTCTGTTCCACTCTCTTAAGCCTAATATCCATTTACCAAACTCTAAACACGAGGTCAGAAGGTAACAGGGTTTGGGTGGTGAGGAGTGAGATTGCAAGTGAGTAGTGAGTTCTGAAGCACTCTACACCCACTCTCAAGCCTTTATTTACTTCAGCAGTAACAGCAGCAATCCTAATCACAGTCCCATTGTACAAATTCTAGAAACCCCACATCAAAAAAGAAGTGAATAGATAAAATCACAAGGTCAGAGATGCGCTCAGTGTTTGCAACATTTCTGCTGATTTTGTTGAAGCTGTTCTTAAAGGTTTAACCTATATTGCCTTTTGTGTGACATCTTACAAATTAGTGGTGAGACTAGGTTGACCTTTTAGGAATGACCAATTCATTCACCATCATTTAATTCCCTTGAAAATGAATGCACTTGTCTCTGTAGATTCCAAGAAAGAATGACCTTTAAAACACATAATGGGCTATATAAAATGTGAAAATGAAGAAAAGCAGAAGATGGAAAAAAATAGCTTGCCAATTTTCATTTCCCTTAATTTTCATGCATTAGCCGTAGACCTTCTTCAAACAAACTTTCTCGTAGAATTCAGAAATGTTAGCCTCACAATCAACTACATCAGGAGCAAGTAGAAAATTACATAAATTGATATTTTCTCATCAAACAATTTCCTTTAAGTAACTTCTTGACTGAGTATTGCTCAGTAAGAATTGAATGAATTCTTCAATGAATTCCAATAAATCACACAAAAGTAATTTGAGTAAATGCAAAAATAATAGGACATCTGTTTTATGTTTACTGCCCACTTAAAATGATATTCAACCCAAGTAAATAAAAATAATACAAGCTAATGTATTTATATTAGATATGCATGATAAAGTTATTAAGCACATAATATTAAGTTGTTGATCTAACAAAATTGAACAATAATAAACAATTTTCATTTAGTGTACTTTCATTAATTTTCATCTGTTTCACATAACCCAGTTACTTAAAAGCAATACTGTTAATTTATTTAATGTCAACTTGTTTTCAGTAAGTCAAACAACCCCTTTAGTTCATTTTTTGAATGAACTTTCTGGTACACCAATTAAAGCCCCCCAGCACTGGGCTGCGAAGCTGTGTTCTCTGGAGTGATGAAGCTGTATCCAGAGCCTTTGGGATGAGTTGGAGTAGGGTTTGTGATCAGAACTAATCATCAAACATCAGTACCTGACTTCACTAATACTCTTGTGGCTGAATGCAATCAAATCTTCACAGCAACTGCTGAAGACTGAATAAGCAGAATAAAAAAACAATTAATTCAAAATGTGCTTTGTTTCCATGTTATTGTGGAGAAAAATATGTTTTCCATGATAAGAGTCCTTTAACTGAACCTGATACATCGCTGTATTTAACTAAAACAACACAGTTGATTCAGTTTTACTCAAACATTCACATGTATTTGTTGAGTAACATCAAGGAGAGAGAGCAATGATCAAAACCAGCAGCAGTGCGGTTCAGGTTTTTTGGGGGGATTGAAATCATGCCTCACGGAGATGTGTAATAAGTGCCAATAAACTATAGCAAAATGACTGAAGCTTTGTGTGCTCACTTGAAATTCACTTCCTTCCTATTTTTAGCTTTCTATCAGCGAGCTGAGCTGCTTCATTTGTGTTCTACAAGCTGGAGAGAGACACGCCGGCAACTCTGATAATGTTCTATTGAAAAAAAAAAGCCTGTTCTTTTGGAAATATTTCCCACTGTCAAGCGAGGCTATCATATCTTTTTCCTGCTTTTCCCCCGTGGCACCGCATAACTGCAGATAAAGTTGAAACTGGCCTTCCCCTCTGCTGACTTCCAGTGAAGCAACACCTATGGCCAATCTTTCCTGGGGAAATAAAAATAAATAACAAATAATTGGAAAAAAAAAAGAAAAAGAAAAACGGAGACAGTGCCAGGAGCTACTTTTAGGTTCACACCAGCTATAAAACATTGATATGGAGATTATATCACTTCAAAAGGGAAAAAGTAAAAAAAAACACCTCAGTAGAATGTGAGGGAGGTGGAGAGAGCAGCTCTCGCTGGCATGTGCTGTAATTGAAGTGAATAGGGCCATGGGAGAGAGGCGTGTTAGCACGGTTGGTAGAGCATAGCAGAACACAGGCACCCGCCTGGCAGATGTTTCATACAGGCTGCAAAGGGGCCATGTGTGAAGCTCCGGAGATGAAACACAGGTGGAATCAAAACTCTCTTCCACCTTCAGCACTCCAACTAATGCAGACAGACAGAGAGAGAGAGAAAGAGAGAGAGACCTTAAACTCTAATTGTAATGAACTGAGTCAATACGTCACATTACAGAATGTAATTTCAAGAACACCTTTAAAACCCCACTCTGTTTGAAACTAAGAACTATGACTAACTCAGACATCTTTTGTGAGTTGCGAAGTGGAACTGATATGGTAGATCAATGAAATGAAATCCCCTTTGAACACAACCCCATTTCCAGTTACATAAAGTAATGTTAGGCTCTTGATATAAAACATTTCAATACAATTCCTCAAATCTCAAAAAATTTCTTATTTCATTTTGACACCTACTGTGGGCAAGAAAGACAGATCCAATTTATGGGGAACAAGATGAAGATTTTAAGAGATGTATCGTTTTTTTTTTAGCCCAGAAGGTTTCTGTGGGCAGTCTTAGTTACACTGCCATTGTTTTAAAGAAGCAATCCTGGACCTGCCTGTGTGGATCCAGAGTCTAGAGCCAAAAATCCTAGCTGTCGACTGAGAAATGACACTTTGATAAGTGACTTATGCTTGTCATTAATTTAAACTCTTTTAGGTAAACTCTGTCTTGGGAAATTGAAAAGGTTATATGACAGGCAAGTCTGTTATTCCAGTACCATTACAATCTTACTCACATTTCTCAGTCAGCATACCAAATCCTCTCCCTCACAGATGTCTAAGAAATGCTGTGTTTCTATGATTTATTTTTCTTCGTATACCTGAGGATCTGTTTTATATATTGAATAAAAAACTGAGTAAAATCATGAAATGCTTTGATTTTATAGGTCAAGGAAATGTTGTGATAGAAGTCAGTAACAGGGAGAGCTTTCTATGAAGCCTAAGTTTAGTTATTTTGCGATGCATTAATTAAAAAGATGGTCTAGACCAGGGGTGTCAAACTCTAAAAGGCCCATATTAAAAAATCAACAAATCGGTGGGCCAGCTGTATTTTTACTTTACTTTTTCTTAACATTTTGCCATGACCCCAACTCGCCATTGTTTATGTAAAATACACCAAAACTACAACAGCAAAAAACAGGCACTGAATACTGGAACAATTACAAAATTATTTGGAATAATTTTTTTTTAATTGGCAATTTGCTTAAACTAGACAGTTAACTTTTTTCTTGTAGCGCTGTCCCAAAGATTGCGGTTGATGAGGGGGTGGGAGCGCAAATTACATTGCAGTGCATGCTGGGAAGTGTAGTGCAGCTTATATTAAAAAGTGCTAATATTAATAGAAAACTAAAATAATTTTGCAGGCTTAATAGGATTGAGAAATAAATCTAACTTGGCCCTCTGGGCCTGTGTTTGACACATGAGGTCTCAATAGTCTTTTAGGTAAAATCTTTGTATAGTGCCAGGCTATCCAAAGTGTGGCCTGCAGGCCAAATTTAGCCGAAAAGGACATCTGATTTGGCCCACCACAACTTTATTTCAAACTCAAAGTCTTTTTTTTCATTCTAAAAGTTCATTTTTGAAGTATAGTAGCAAAATATAGTTTGTTGTTATAAACCGCTTTATTTGTATATTGTTTTGCCAACCTTCTGTTGTTTTATTTACACTGTAAAAAATAGTCATGTTTTAACTTGAAAATTTAGGAATGTGGTTGCCTTTACATTTTGAGATAACTAAACTTCAAATAATAAGTCAACAAGATTCAAAATACAGATTGTTTTTAAAAGTGCAGTAACAAAAACAGCTTGTTTAATTCTAAGAGATAAAGACGGAAATATAAAACCGAATTATGGCTAAAAATACACAAATGTGGACCTTGAAGGAGAAAAATGCAGTACAAGAAAAAATGTAGAATATTTAAATTTTACTTTATTATCTCACTAGATTACTAACCTTTAAAATTTAAAACACAATCTTTTTTTGTGTTTTAGTTTGTCTTTTTTGGCCCTCAGCCCACCACAAACATGGCTCAATATTGGTTGGCCAAGACAACCATTAGTAAATTATACTAGGCTCATAGCTCTAGTACTAAAGGGAAGATGTAGGTTTCTTGACTTGGTTGATTGAGTACTATTGGGGTAGGAGAAAACTGTGTACCTTTGATTTTTTCAGTGAACCACTCCTAAGCTGCAGTCACTCGTGGGTTCCAAATCAAAATGCATTTGGCTTCCAATTAGTTTTTTATCTGTCAATGCAATGCATAAGGACAGAAAAGTAAAGAAACACTGCATCTGGCCTGCGGATGATTCTGTGGCAGGTCTGGATGTGGATCTGACTGAAATCTGTTGAACTCTTAATAAGCCCATTTCATGGTGGGTGGGCATGGATTAGTGTTGACATAGAACACATGGTTCGGCACAGAGATGGGAGCTTCAAGGTTTCAGTAAGACCAGAAAACGTTTGAAAAACATGAACTAACCCCTGGATAGGCAGAGCCATTGCATGTGTCTGCCTAAGAAAGAAAAAACAAAAAGAAGTCAGTGTAGCTGACTTTCTGACAGGAGTCTCTCCTGGCAAAAAGAATTGTTAGGTTCTAATAACCAATAGTCTGAGATTTCAGCAATCTTTGTGGATTTTGTCCTGCTGTTTTCACTTTTTAGTTTGAAACTAATACGTTTGAATGTATAAAACGTCCTGTACAGCAGAGGGGAAGCTTATGGCCTCCTAGGCATTTAGCAAAGGACTAATGATTTCTGGGGAGTAAAAAGTACATGTCTGTAATTTTTAGTTCAGTTGTATTCAACAGAATCAGGCTTGTTTGAAAACCCTGCAAGTATTACAGTACTACTCTTGTTTTATTGTTAAAATTTGAGGAATTATTTTCAGGAATTATTTTCCTCAGGCAGATATAGCTACGCAAGCTCACCTATTGGTTGGGACTTTAAGAGCTGAAGAGAAACCCTAACATGTTACACTAACCATCAGCATAATTCCGAACTGACAGAGGGATCAACCAATTACTTTTTGATTTTAAACAGGTGTGAAAGCTTCACCTGAGACAGCATCACAAAAAAAGTCCTAGATACGCTAGTGACTGTATGCATGGCTTATTGAATAAAGCACAACACAGAGCAGCCAATCAGATCAGAGCCAATTTTTATCAGTTTTTCAAGGTACAGTAACAAAAACAGCTAATTTTGGTACAAAAAACAGCTAGCAGAAATTATCATTGTCATGGAGGTGGGTTTTTTCCTCATGGTTTCACTGAGTTATGACATTTATGACCTGAACTGAAGCCCTATCTTTAATAGCCATGGTTTGCCAGTGTGTTACAGATACAAAAAAACAGGTGATAAACAATTAATCACATATTACAAGGTACATAATTCACAAATTGATTCTATTCTTTTCATGAAGTACACTCAACAGGTAAGACTCGAGCACTCAAAAAAACTGTTGCTTAAAACATAATAAAGCAAAAAAGTTAATAGTTCTTTTAAGGATTTTAACTATTATAGATCTACAGCTTAGAGTAATTACATTGTCACTGAGTAAAATTATAGAAAATTATAGTCTCACCTAAAAATACAACACAATTTATTTCATTGCATCTTTCTAAGCAAAACAAAACTGAATCTCTTCACAAGTCTAGACATACATAATCTGAGTTTTAAGAAGAAAATCCCTGAACATATTAGCACAAGTGTTTGCACAAATTTCAAGCCATACGCGTGCTAGTAAATCATTGCTAAACAACCTGTGTAAACACAGAAAATGGCCCTCAGTAAGAAAATTACATTCCGTTCCCTTCAGGTTTGTTTGTAATAGCTTGCTTTAGTCCAAATTTATTACAGACCTGCTGTTCACCTCCAGGCCCTGGGGTGTTCATATTTCTACCTCTTAGTTGAACCACATGGTAGTAATTAATTTAGATAATGAATTTTTAATGCTAATTTTCCAACCTCACTTTCTCAAGCCTTAAGCAGCGCTTGCACACAGCAAGAGTTCTCAGTTTTTAGAATCTCAACACTGGCAAGCTGACGGAGGTGGTGTCGTGAGGTCAAGGTCAGGAGTCACTGAATCCACACACTGCATTGTTTTGCTACAAAACCACTGAAGTATGACAAAATTTCTTCTGATTCTCTCCCAAGGTTCACCAAAGACAGTGACCTGTGCTCAAATAAACTGAAGTAGGAAGAAATGCATTTGTTTGAAGGTTTGCCATGGCTCAGTAGGAAGCTGCTCGCCGGACTTTCTAAAAGAGTCATCGCTGAAGGCATAAACACTGATGAGTGATTCTGTTAATGTCCACTGAGCAAAATGAAGATCATCTCCTCTCACCCCTTAGAAGGTGAGTCCTCAGTAAGAAAGTTTCACCACGCAAAATATTTGTGTGTATCTACTGCCCCCAAGTGCTTTAGCCGTCCAACAGCAACATAAGGCACCAGGAACTGATGTACATATGCTGTCTCTGAATATGAGTAGAGTGCGTTTTTTATAATTGTTGTAATTGGAGTTGGAATAAGTCCATTTGCTGCGGTAAATTCAGTTTCATTGTTTGAAAATTATCTGAAAAACCAGAAGAGCTCCTGAAATATGTTTGATAAGGTGAAGTAGCACTATCATGTCCTTCTTCAACTTCAAATATTGATAATTAGCTCAGGACAGTTTAACTTTTTAAGCACAAATATTTGAAATATTTTATATTTTCCACTTCATATTTGACTATTTGGAGACTGGTATAAAGGTAAATGTGAATCAGAATTTAATTCATTTTCAAACATGGTATAAGGGAGAGTCTCTCAGATTGCACCCCCCTTTTATGTCATTCGCGGGCTCTCTCTGCCGTTTAGCAGAGTAACTAACTATATAATAACTATATTTTACATAAGTGCATTCAGTCATGTATTAGAACGGAAAAGTTGGACTGGAACGTGGCTATTGGTTTTATAATTGTCAGAGCTTTTTGTTTTTTTTTTAAGAACATGCTTAAACACTGTGTGATTGTGTGAATAGGATGCCATTTGTGTCCCAGTGATATTACAGTTACACTTGTAAAGATAAAATTAATTTTAAACATAAGTAAAGTGTCCTTAACAGCAGCCTATGTGCATGTTTGAGATAAAGTATTCAAAGCATTCATGAAACATATCTATGGCACTTAGAACTTAGTGTTTTGCCTGCCCAGCTAAATATAACTACTTTATTTTGACATTGAAGTCCTTCAAAAAACATGTTTTCATGTAAAATATTGTGCTTGAAAGATCTTTTTTAAAGGCTTCTCCATTAGAAGTGAAAATTTTACATTTTAGTCAGCTCACAACATTCACTCAACCCTGTTCCCTAAACACATTCACACCTATGAGATATCTGGAATATTCACAAGTCACATGGTCAGCAAGAAGCTGATCAGCCAATTGATAGCCTTGATCATCATGGGAAGAAGAAAAATCCCATCCTTTTGTTATGATGAATGGGAACAACATCATCTGCAAATAGCAAAGACGCCACCCTCTGGCCTCCAGATATAATGCCCTCCTGACCTCGGCTACGCCTTGACACCCTGTCCATGAATATCATGAACAGGAGTGGAGACAGGGCACAAACCCTGCCGGAGCCCAACGCTAACACTGAAAGGGTCCGACTTAATGCTGAGTATACGAACACAGCTCTCACTCTGGGAGTACAGAGATCGAATGGCCCAGAGTAGTAGCCCCAGTACCCTATACTCCCAGAGGACCTCCCACAAGATATCTCAGGGAACATGGTTGTAGGCCTTCTCCAAATCCACAAAACACATGTAGACTGGGTTGGCAAACTCCCATGCCCCCTCAATGATCTGTGAGAGGGTGAAAAGCTGGTCCATTGTTCCACGGTATCCATGCAATTGCAGAGGCACGTCAGCCATGACAGCCCCACAATATCCAGAGCCTTAAGCATCTCTGGATGAATCTCATCCACCCCCGGTGCCTTGCCACTGAAGAGCTTACCAACTACTTCAGTGATCTCCACCAGGGAAATGGATCTTGACACGCTAGAGGCCTCCGGCCCTGACTCCTTTGAGGGAGGCATGTCTCCTGGATTAAGGAGTTCTTCAAAGTGCTCCTTCTGCCGACCGACAATATCCTCACTTGAAGTCAGAGTTTCTCCACACTTGCCAAATACAGCTTGGGTGCAGCCACCCTGATCACTCCTGAATCACCGGACAGTTGTCCAGAACCTCCTTGAAGCCGACCAACCCAAAGTCTTTTTCCGTGGCTTCACCAAACTCCTCCCACGCCCTGAATTTTGCTTCTGTCACCACTTTTTTCACCTGTTGGTACCTATCTGCTGAGTCGGGAGTCCTTCGGGCCATCCAGTCCCTAAAGGCCTCTTTCTTCAGCTTGACGGCCTCCCTCACCACTGGTGTCCACCAGGGGGTTCTTGGGGTACCGCCCTGACAGGTATCCACAAGCTTTTGGCCACAGCTATGCCTGGCAGCTTCCACAATCGAGGTTTTGAACAGGGTCCATTCAGACTCCATGTCCCCTACCTCCCCCCGGGACATGAGAAAAGCTCTCCCGGAGGTGGGAGTCAAAATCATTCCAAACAGGGGCCTCCAAGCACACCCTCACTGTTCGGCCTAACAGGTCTGACCATCAGTCTTCCTTGCCATCTGATCCAACTCACCACCAGATGGTGATCAGTTGACAGCTCAGCACCTCTCTTTACCTGAGTGTCCAGAACATATGGTCCCAAGTCAGATGAAACGTCAACAAAGTTAATCATTGACCTCTGACCCAAGGAGCTCTGGCACACACTTATGAACATCCTTGTGTTCGAACTTGGTGTTCGTTATGGACAATCCATGCCTGGCACAGAAGTCCAATAACAATTCATCATTCGGGTTTAGATCGGGCAGGCCGTTCTTCCCAATCATGCCTCTCCAGGTCTCCAAGTCATTGCCAACATGAGCGTTGAAGTCCCCTGGTAAGACTATGGAGTCTGTAGGCGGGACACTTTACAGAACCCTGCCAACTCACTCCAAGAAGGCCAAATACTCTGACCTGTTGTTTGGTGCATAAGCACACACAACAGTCAGAGTTTTCCTCTCTGCGATTTTAATTTGCATTGAGACGACCCTCTCGTCCACCGGGACAAACTCCAACTGCACGGCCGCCAGCTGGGGACTCATGAGTATCCCCACTCCGGCCCGGCACCTCTCACCCTGTGCAACCCCTGAGTAGGAGAGGGACCAACCCCTATCCAGGAGTTTGGTTCCAGAGCCGACACTGTGGGTGGAGGTGAGCCCAACTATATCTAGTTGGTACCTCTCAACCTCCTGCACAAGCTCTGGCTCCTTATCCCCCCGGTGAGGTTACATTCCACTTGCCAAGAGCTAGTTTCTGCCACAGGGGCCTAGGCCACCAAGGGCCCCCTTGCAATCTCCCACTGCCTGTGCAGCACTGCATCGCTCCCCCATGCTGGAGCATGTGGGTGGTGGGCCCACTTGGTCTCCCCACATTGCCTCTTCGGGCTGAGCCCAGCCAGGTTACTTGGGCTGCCTCCATGGGTAGGTCCCGTTGACCCTTTCTGACCCTTTTGGATCGCGTTAGTCACGTTAGGTCTTCACTCCAGACCTGTACGCCCTCGGAGACCCTACCAGGAGCATATTGCTCCTGACGACTTAGCTCTGAAGATCCCTAGACCACACAAGTCCTTCCGCCATGACAAGGCCCTGATCCAGGAAGGGTAAAACTAAAATTATTAGAATAAAATGTAAATAATTAGGATGCCCTTAATGTGCGTATGCCATTACCTGCTATATTATTTAACCAGATTTTGTGTGCTAATTCTGTGCTGCTAATTATTTCAGTGCTATAATCATTTAAGCTATGGGTCAGCAAAGAAACCCAAAAAATTAAAAACTAAAGTTTCATTTGTAAGAGTTAGAACTAGCACCCCAATTGTGGATCAGACTCACAGTCAGCTGATGAGAACTTAAATGGTTGCTCCACTTGGGAGCCCAGAATGGGCTCATCAGTCATCATGTCAAGTTGATGCAAATGTAATAACTGTTTGATAATTATAATGCAATGTAACTTTTGCCCGACTCTGAAACATAATCTGAGCTTGGTTATGTACAGCAATGGGTGGGGGAAAATAATGTTTCACACCCCCCATGACCATCATCACTCAGCTAGCTCAGATGGGAGTAAAAACGGCTAAAAACGAAAAGCTAAAATAGTTTCTAATCACTTACCCATAACGTTTCTTTAATTTTAGAAAGTAGAAGGATCTATTTCACTAAAAAAACAAAGAAAACTCAATTATATATTTCCTTTTTTTCTACAGCAAACGGGTTTTTTGGGCAGCAGGAGGCGGGCATTACTGCTAGAGCGTGATGATTGATTGGCGAGCGGAGCAGCTCATTGGCTGTTCACGCTCACTGACATCATGAACATACATGAGGCGCCGTTTTAAACTCCTATAACTCGAGTGTAAAATCTCTTAAACATATACAAGCGGTGTTCAAATGTTTGTCAGGAAATGATTGCATTATTTTACATAAAAAATGTTTAAGCATTTATAAACTATGATTTTGGTCAAATGCTCCATATCAACCCATTCATTTTGGACTTACTCGGGACCCCCCTCTAGCGTTTGAGAAAACCGGAGGACATTGCAGAGTGGGAATTCTCCTCTCTACAAGTTCTCTGATAACATCACTGGTTTTTCACAAACACTGTATCACTCCGCTGAGACGCTGTTGCTAAGCAACGACTTTGCTAGGAGATGCTCAAGCTATTTCAACGTTTTTACTTCTTACGTAGCGCAGAATAAACAAAAAAATTATACTTTTAAGAATACATTTGACCTACAGTCGATTTGGTAAGACTCTGAAGATGAGACTACACTAAATTCCCAAACTGTCAGTTGGTCTGTGTGGAGCGGGAGAACGAACTGCGGCTGTGCAGCGAGTGAGCAGAGATCATAGCAACAAGCTGCTTGTTAAGGAACTATAATTTGGCGGAAGGAATCGCTAACATTGAAATATATTAAATGCCACATTCACGGCACAATTTATTAATTTCTTACTTTAATTATTTAATTGTTATGTAAAAGCGATCGAACACTGGAGATCGTGTATTATCGCTAACACGAGCTCCAGTATTCTCTTGCTTAAATATCTCATAAATATGACACAGCATATCATAATTATGATTTGTTACCTCATAATAATAAGATTCTTCACTTGTTATCTCATAATAATGACCTAGTGTCTTATAATGATGAGAATTTTCTCATAATGTTGAGATACTAAGTTATAATTATGATGTGGTAAGTCATTATTATAAGACACTAAGCCATTATTATGTGAAGGTAACCTTGCTGAAAAAGGACAATTATAAACCGTTAGGATTAAAACCTAATGGTTTTGCTTTCTAATAAGAATTGACCACTAGTGTCCTGTAGAACACTTTTATATTCCATCAGGAAACCATGAAATGCATTTAGCATCAGCTATTGGTCACCTGATGATGAGAATCCTTTACATAGTGATGGCAACCCATTAAAAAGCCAAAACACATCACAAAACCAACAGAAACACTTCATGGTTTATATGGGATTTTTCAGCAGGAAAGTCATAATTATGAGAAAGTAAGTCATAATTATAAGAAGTCAGAAATGTGGGATACAAAGTCATAATTCTGACAAACCCATTATTATGAGACGATGTCACGATTATGAGATAATAAGTCATAACTAGATGTGCATTTCCTGAAGGAACTGCAAGAGTGCTTGAAAAGAGCTGCAAGTGTGTGTGTGTGTTTCTGTGTAGGTGAACAAGACCTCCTTAGGTGTGTGTCTGTTTGTGTGTGTCTGTGTGTGTCTGTGTGGTGAGTGTGTGAGGGACAGATGTATGTGTTTGGGGGTTGGTCATTCAAATTAACTGTCACTCTGTTATTATGCAGCTCTTAGTGGAGAAGCCTTGTTTGAGTCCGATTTGCACCCTCTGAACAAACAGTCATAACTCTGGAAATGTTTACTCTATCGCTTAACCGGATAGATGGTGTGAGATAAAACCCCTTGAGGATTATTTTGGTGTAATGTTGTGTGTATTGAGAAGAAAATGTCTGAGTTATAACAAGTTAAACACAGAGAAAATCTTGAAATAAGCAGATTCTGATTTTGAGAAATTTACATGAGGCAGTCTTCTGTGCCTAGTGCCAAACAAATGCTCATAACTCTAACGCTAATTGATAAAATTATGAGATATTTTGAGGTTTCAGAAAGGACCGGTTTATCTACCATTTAAAACTGAAATGGAGTTCCTAGGTGTAAGTTTAAGGATTGTAAAGCAGATTCCCTGCATGACCGCTGTGTCTGTGAGACTGAGTGGCCTGCTGTGACGTCGTCGATGTCAGTTAGAATTTGAAGTTCTAGAACATTCCGCCTTTCATTCTTATGGGAGGTTTTTAATTTTTAAACTTAATTTGATTAAAAACTACAAATCCGATCAACTCCAAAAATACATAGCACAAGTCACAGCGCCGAGACCTTCGAAACGCAGTTTGAACGGAGTCTGTACGTTAAGCGGTTCGGGCTGTATTAAGTATAAAGTGTGGAAGAAGAATAAGAAGTATGAGAGATAACAATAACTTTTTCAAGCACTCTAATTATGGAAAACTATATTATGACTTACTAAATGGCTATATTTTTTCCAGTGGCAGAAACGGGGTTCCACGAGCTTCAGATCCATGGCAAAGTACGTTGACTTGGAGGTAACTTACAAAATACATTATACCAGAGACGATATTGGTTATAATGAACAGGGAGACACCAATATACCGTCGTGTCAACACAGACAGACCGGTGCGTAGGAATCTGTTATTGTTCTATTTCTCGCGAAAATGAAACCCTGTCAGTGCTTATGACAATAAACTACAACTGACTGTAATACGGCGCTGAGGCACGGGGCAGCATAAAGTGCGCTGATTGGCTCTTAGACAGACGCGTGGAGTGAAAGGTCGTGAAGTTTGTGAGGAAAATGGCTGCTGAACCAACACGAGAATGGAGCGATGAGAAGCTGAAAAGTGACGATGTGCCCAAAAAAGATCTAATCAAGTTTATCCAGGATAACGCTTCCCACTCGGTATGCAGACTTCGCCGCCCAGCCGAGGAATTCTTTGTCTTTTTAGTTGCTGTGCCGCAGAAGCATGAGAGCAGGCTAAGGTTAGCCTGGTGTCCACAGCTGCATGATAGCCTACGTGCTGTAACAGAGGATCACATGTGGGAGTCTCCTCTCTGAACTCATTCTCCTGCCTTAAAAAAGAAAAAAAAAGAATAGAACTGGCTGTAACCCAGCAGTCCAGTGTATATGTGCATGTTACTAAACGTTCCCGAATGAAAATGTTTGTGTCTCCAGTACAGAGCAGTGTGAACGCAGCTAAAGTTAGCATCTTGGTAATTTTCCGTTCCTCCTTAAATGGTACGGCAGCTCCACTATGGCGCCTGTACAGAAGGTGCAGCAGCTGCTGGACCACTTAAGGTGGAGCCGAAACCTTCGAAAACAGATTTAGTAGTAACTTAATCTAAGTGTGAGTGGGCAGATTTTCGTGCAATGTTTTTCTATATTCTTTCAGTTTCTTGCCGAGCACAAACTTCTGGGTAATATCAAGAATGTCGCAAAGACTGCAAAAAAGGAGCAGCTCATTGTAGCCTACAATCAGCTCTTCGAGAGCAAGGTAAGCATTAGACAAAGGGATTCACTGTGAAATGACTAGATTTTACTTAATTTCAAGATTTGTCCTCCAAACTGAATGGCTTCGCTCAGCATGACCGAGGTAGGTTAACTGTGTCTGCCATCGACAGAGATTTAAAGGCACAGAAGTGGAGGAAGTGACTCAGGATGTGAAAGCTGTGAAAATTGAAGACAAGAACAAAGAAACAAAGACAGACGTTGCAGAAGTTGTGGATGAGGTAGGTTATCTCACTTGGGCATGACACAATCTGACATGGATAAAATATAGATTGACAGTATGCTGTTTGGTGTTACAGTTGATTCATTCCAATTTAAGCACACTGCATAGTTCCTTTCATTTATTTCGATTGAACAGGGACCCCCCAGGTTCACAAAGGCAGTACTAAAGAAAGGAGACAAGACTAACTTCCCTAAAAAGGGTGATACAGTGGCATGTTGGTATACTGGCACACTTGAGGATGGTACCGTCTTTGACACCAACATCCCTACTGGTAGGTGTTCTACTGTTTTTTCCCCCCAAACGTATTATACACTGCTCAAAAAAAAAAAAAAAAAAAAAAAAAACAGGGAAATCAAATAATACATCCTAGATCTGAATGAATTAAATATTCTCATTGAATACTTTGTTCTGTACAAAGTTGAATGTGTTGACAATCACAAAAAAAAAATGGAAATCAAATTTATTAACCAATGGAGGCCTGGATTTGGAGTCACACACACACACACAACATTAACGTGGAAAAACACACTACAGGCTGATCCAACTTTGATGTGATGTCCTTAAAACAAGTCAAAATGAGGCTCACTATTGTGTGTGGCCTCCACATGCCTGTATGACCTCCCTACAATGCCTTGATGTCCCAGATGTGCTCAGTCGGATTCAAGTCTGGGGAACGGGCGGGCCAGTCCATAGCTTCAATGCCTTCATCTTGCAGGAACTGCTGACACACTCCAGCCACATGAGGTCTAGCATTGTCCTGCATTAGGAGGAACCCAGGGCCAACCGCACCAGCATATGGTCTCACAAGGGATCTGAGGATCTCATCTCGATACGTAATGGCAGTCAGGCTACCTCTGGCGAGCACATGGAGGGCTGTGCGGCCCTCCAAAGAAATGCCACGCCACACCGTTACTGACCCACTGCCAAACCGGTCATGCTGAAGGATGTTGCAGGCAGCAGATCGCTCTTCACGGCGTCTCCAGACTCACGTCACGTCCGTCACATGTGCTCATGTGTACCTGCTTTCATCGGTGAAGAGCACAGGGCGCCAGTGGCGAATTTGCCAATCCTGGTGTTCTCTGGCAAATGCCAAGCGTCCTGCACGGTGTTGGGCTGTGAGCACAACCCCTATCTGTGGACGTCAGGTCCTCATACCATCCTCATGGAGTTGGTTTCTAACCATTTGTGCAGACACATGCACATTTGTGGCCTGCTGGAGGTCATTTTGCAGGGCTCTGACAGTGCTCCTCCTGTTCCTCCTTGCACAAAGGTGGAGGTAGCGGTCCTGCCGCTGGGTTGTTGCCCTCCTACGGCCTCCTCCACGTCTCCTGGTGTACTGGCCTGTCTCCTGGTAGCGCCTCCAGCCTCTGGACACTACGCTGACAGACACAGTAAACCTTCTTGCCACAGCTCGCATTGATGTGCCATCCTGGATGAGCTGCACTACCTGAGCCACTTGTGTGGGTTGTAGAGTCCGTCTCATGCTACTACGAGTGTGAAAGCACCACCAACATTCAAAAGTGACTAAAACATCAGCCAGAAAGCATCAGTCAGTACTGAGAAGTGGTCTGTGGTCCCCACCTGCAGAACCACTCCTTTATTGAGTGTGTCTTGCTAATTGCCAATAATTTCCACCTGTTGTCTGTTCCATTTGCACAACAGCTGTGAAATTGATTGTCAATCAGTGTTGCTTCCTAAGTGGACAGTTTGATTTCACAGAAGCTTGATTTACTTGGAGTTATATTGTGTTGTTTGTGTTCCCTTTATTTTTTTAAGCTTTGTATATATAGCCATGTGCAAAAGTTCAAATACTTCTTTTCAAATTAAAATTAAATTTTGTTGATATTTGGTGCACAACCTCTACAGAGAAAAAACTTAAGTATGGCATTTTCTACAAATTTTAGGGCAGTTTCTATTGATTTTATGAGTTTTAACAAGTTGGGAAGACACACACACAGAATATCACTATATGCCTTTACAAGATTTATGTTGACCCTAAAAATGTTTTAGTATAACTCCATACAAAGGAGAAAAAATTTGTCTCCATCGTGTTTTACACCATATGGAATGGAAACGCCCAACTGTCCTTATATTGCATGAAAAGCTCATGAAGGATGGATCAATAAAAATGGGCTAAAATTACTTGGAAACACTAGAAACACTTTTCCCCTCTTTTTAAAAGTTACTGTTTCATAGATACATGATTTGTCACAACACTGATTTAGATAAATCATACAAAGATAATTGCCCTGATTGGGTATTTGGTGGATGAATGGTAATTTCCGCTACCGTCTTTGCAGCTGCACGGAAAAAGAAACAAGCCAAACCACTTTCTTTTAAGGTTGGGCTGGGCAAAGTTATCAGAGGGGTGAGTTTTTCTGTTCATCATGTAAAAATATTAAAGTATACAGAATTTCAGTCCCAGCTTTTTAATATTTATTTTCACACATTTACAGTGGGATGAGGGTCTCCTGACCATGAGTAAAGGCGAGACAGCACGGCTGGAAATCGAATCCGAGTGGGCTTATGGTAAAAAGGGTCTTCCTGATTCCAAGTATCCTTTTCTAGTGTCTTCACTGTATGGCTGTTGATATTGATTTTGGACAGGTTGATTAACCGCAGTTTCATCACTGACCAAAAGAATGTCGAGTAATTTCTTTCATTAAAATTATAAGGGCAATATTTGAGGATTACAGAATAAAGTTAACAAAAAGCCCTTTTTATCCTGTTGTATGTACTACTAGATGATTTCTGCAATGTGCATGCCATAGCCTCCAATACGTGCATATGAATTGAATTTTTAAATTCAGTGACAATCCTGATGTGTGATGTATAATCTGAATATTTCGGTGCCTTTTTTCTTAACCATTTTTTTTTACCAGAATTCCACCAAATGCTAAACTTATTTTTGAGGTTGAATTGGTATCCATTGATTAATACATGGATAAACTAGCGTGCACTGGCCAAGAATTGTGCATGTCAAGCTGCCCCACGTTCTCAAGTTTCAACAGAGAAAGACTAACCATTATCACAGGAGGTTTTGGTGAGGTCATGTTTGTGTTGGCCTTCATGTTAAAACTTACTACTGTGAAAATCAACAACTATTCCTCTTTACATTACTGAGGAGTGCCTCCCTTTTTGTTGTCCTTGTATTATTATTTTGCATGTTCTGAAAAGTTACAATAAAAGATATTGAACTAAAGGTTGTTTTTTTTTTTTTTTTTATTTAACCACACCTACCATTATTATAGACCATATGAATCCAAAGTGAATATAAAAATGGTGTGAGGAACCACTGAAAACCTTAATTTAACAAAGTTACCAGACCATTTTTATGTTCAAGCTGCAGCTTTATTATGAACAAGTTTCTCTACAAGACTTTAGGAGTTGGCATTGGGACCCTTCTTCTTTCCAAAGGTGGGCACCACATTCACAAAGCGACGGTTGTACTGAATGCGGCGCTTAGCACGGCCCGTCTTCTTTTTCTTCTTCTCCTGTTTGTCCACCTAAAAACAAGAGGAACATGGGTTGATAGTTTTCAAAACACTTCTAAAGCCATGTCTGTCAAACTTGACTATGAGTAGAAACCAAAAGCTTAAAAGGCATATTTCACAAATTACTACTTATTCATGCAGCATGCCCTGCATACCAACTCCATTAGGTTTGTTTGGCAGGGGATCTGGCAAAGCAATATGTAAGCAAACCTCTACAGTCTTCTTTCTAGAATAAAGCTAACTCAATACCATAAAAGTGCAACATATTCTCTCAGAGAGAGAGAGAGAAGCAGCATGAAAATACATGCCTGCCAAAAATGGCCTTTACACTCACCTTGGGGGTCTGTCCTCGTACTTTACCAGCACGAGCCAGGGAACCGTGTACCTTACCTAGGAAGAGAAACAAAAGCAAAGCTCATTACAGCAACATCCTTTCCCAAAAAAAGTGATACCCAACTTAAAATCCATTACTACATAAAATCAAATGACCTCACAGTATACATTAAGCTTCCTGTCTACTCCACAATAACAGCAGGTTAGATTAAACGGAGCATATCGCTGCTGTCGGATCAAAACCTCGTATCTCCAAAATACTTTACAGGAGAAAGAAAAACATGCTTTATTTTTAATATAAGTCAATGGAAGCAGACATCTTTTTAAATCATTGAGTTTCTTTCGGTCTGTTTATCATGAAATTTACATACAATGTAAAAGGCAATAGGTATTTTCAGATTATGCCAAAAACTGTAAATTGACAAAAATGGAGACACAAGGTCTTGTTCCGACAGCAGCGATATACATCTTAATTTAAAATGCCTCGAATGAAGACACAGCATAAGAGTTTTGAGGAAGACTTCTTCAGCCAGAGAACAAGCTTTATAATGAGTGTTAAAATAATTTGATAATGTAACTTGCCTCCCAGAAGTCTGCCAACCACCTCAAGGGTGCAGTGCTCTGAAATGCCACAGTTCACAAGGACAGCATCATTTTCAAGTGGGGTACCAGCCAACATAAGCACCTGGTCCTCCACAGACACACCCTCCAATGTCTGGACATGGGCCTATAAAACATAACAGCTTCAGTCAGTTTTCAGCATAAACATCATAATACTAAACAAGTACTGAACTTAATGTTGCCTGGACTACCATCAAATACTAAATTCATCACCTTTAAATCCTGGACAGTCTCCTGTCCTGTCACCTCAAGGGTGTGTAGGTTCTGTGCACGGAGGAAGAGCTGCATGTTGATCTCTTGGGAGGGAAAAAAAAGTAATTATTTTCCAGCCACTGGAAGAATTTTCAATTTTAACTTACATCTTATGCAGGCGTTTCATTTTTCAACTGTTTGTGTCCAAAAGTTTGTAGGCCTGCCTGTCACCCATTTTCCCCCATAATAAAGAGTATTCATAGGATTTTTTTTTTCTGGGCTTCAGTGCTTCCCAACCTGAAACACCCACTGCCCTGCACACAGGAATATGAGTCTGTTCCCGCTAATTAGCTCATTACCAAGCCCTTCCTGAGTTGGATCGATGTTTTGCGGCAGGACAAAACAAATATGCATGGCAACGAAAGCTCCAGGATCAAAGTTGGGATCCTGTCTGTGCGGTGGATGCTGGAACACTGCTGTGAGGATTTGATGACAGTCACAAACACACTGCCGTGGTCAGGCACTGATGTTAAATGATTATTTCTGGACTACAAAAAGCACTCCAGCTCATCTCAAACGTACTGGACGGAGCTCCATCACCCCAGAGAACAGTTTCACTGCTCCACAGACCAGTGTTGAGAGGGCTTTACACCCCTCGAGCCAATCTGTGGCAGTTTAGGAGCGTCTTATTCTACTAGCAATGCTTTTCTATAGAGATTATTTAAGATAGGCATGTACAACCCAATGGGTGCACCTTAGATAAGCTCAATTAAAACGATCAGAACTGTGTCTGGACACCTTTTGACAGAGTATGCTTTGAAACGAGTGCTTTCCAATTCCGTACAAGAAACCGGTAAAGTCAGCTCGCTGGAAGTCACCATTAACCGATGCTAAAGAAGCATTAAGGCGTGAAAGCGGTCTCCATGTATGCGCGTTGCCATCTCACTCAAATTTAATATTCAGTAAATACAGTGGATTAATAGCTAACTGGCTAAAGTTGGGTGAAAAATATCTCGTCACCTCTCCTAACAGATGTTCCATTGTGGAGCAACTTCAACGGTGTGTTTCTGTGAAATATACACAGCTCAGATCTATTTACCGCTTATTGACGTTCTCGTACCCCGCGTTAGAAAACTGTACCCCGGCTAAAGTGAGTGAGAGCGCTTTAGCGGCTCCTCGCTAACGGCGCTTAGCTCACTAGCTACATGCAGCAGCAGCAGTAGCCCGAGACACGCGGTCAACAGAGAAGCCAAACGATCTGAATACACGGCTCAGCAGCCGGAAAACTCGTCAAACACACATTCTAAAGTTTTAGACTCAAACACTGTCTTATTCTCATACCACAGTGAAAGGCTAAAGCTGATAAATTAGTAAAGTAAGAGACGGGCCTTACGCCGCACGGTGCTCGTCGTTCCACAGTGAGCGAGGAAAGGACCTGCGCAGAGCGCGGTCTGCGCATGTGCGAGGAGAAGAATGCTGGGAAGCGGATACGTCACGTGTAGGCAACACCCAACAGTGCGACTGAGCTGAATACAGTATTGATGACTAACTACACACACACACACATTTCATTTGATTTTCACACATATAAATCAATTGATTTCAATGGACTCTTCCTATACGATTAATCTTGTACAAAGTTCTTCGTTGCTTATTCAGCTCTCTTTAAAACAACTGTTAAATCATGTACGAACTTCAATAACTTTAGGAATGTTTCACCTCCAGCATATTTAATTAAACTTAAACTGATGCTTGTTTTTTTCAGTATCCAAAGCACCCATACACTCCTACAGTTAATGGCTCGCGTTACTTTAACACTGGATGAGCAGATGTGTATCAATTCTAGACATTTAATTGTATAATCCAGGAGCGCATCTCAGTCGCTCGTTCCTTTTCAACCCAATACCAATATCAAAACCAATACTTTCTTGTGCAGAGGATCATTGTTAACTTCTTTAGTCATAAACCAGATGCTAGTCAATAGTGAAATCCAATAAAATGGACAATGAGTTGACATTTTATTTTAAAATGGCTCAAGCCTTGGTAAATCTGTTAATAAATGCACAAATGCTTACAAATACACACGTAAATACCAGTCGGGAAACAAGAGGGTATTATTAAAGATGTAAGATTGGTGTGTGGTGAAAATAGAACAGGGACAAATAGCTATTTAAATGCTCACTTGAACAATTGATCTCTTACAAAATCTTCTATGAATGTAGTTACAGACAGGTGCCCATCTAGCTTCTCAGCCACCCTTCCACTCCATGCTATAGGAGTCAATTTGTGACCACTGAAGGCATGGTAGTGGACTGCTAGGTCGAGAGGTCCACCACTCAAATACCTAGCGGTTCTACGGTCACTGCTGAAAGGATGCAGAGGTCCACCACTCAAATACCTAGCGGTTCTACGGTCACTGCTGAAAGGATGCAGAGGTCCACCACTCAAATACCTAGCGGTTCTACGGTCACTGCTGAAAGGATGCAGAGGTCCACCACTCAAATACCTAGCGGTTCTACGGTCACTGCTGAAAGGATGCACACACACACACACACACACACAGACACACACACACACACACAGACACACACACACACACACACAGGGGTCTACATGTTTAGGATAAGTTCGGAATAAGCCATGACAAACACACTCAAGGATACCAGTCTCTTTATTATGAAATTCAAAAGTCAAAATAAAAAGCCTTCATTTCACTTTTGGCTCTGAAAACAAGATGACATCACATTTAGGAGAGCACAGAGAAGGTTAAAGAATTGAAGATTTCAGGTTCTTCCATACAAATCTTTCAAACTACTAAATTTCCAAAAAGAGACCACACTATAAACCAAGCTAAAATTAAACTTATTTGCACTTTTTCCACAGAAGGAAAACTCATTTGCAACACATGCTCAAAAACAAAGTAAACTGTCAAACGACTGAGAATGTCAATGAGAATCAGTAAGAATGAATAAAAAGGACATCAGAGTTCAATCACACTTCAGGTCATCATGTGGGGGGTGGAGGGTAGTACTGGTTATACTGATACTGGCTGTACTGGCCCCAGGAGTTTTGAGTTCCCCATGAGTTGTACTGCTGTGAAAACACAAAAAATAAAGTGATTAAAAACAGAACAGCAACCAGATCATCTTAAAACTCTAATATTACACTCTGGAAGGCTGGGGCCCAGCACAGCTGTGATATAAACCCATCTCATTTTATTTGATTATCAGGGTTATTATATTAGGGAATAATAGAGCCCAACTTTGCTGGACACCAGCCCTGCAGCGTCAGTGTTTGACAACCCCATTTTAAAGCATATTATTCAGACTGCTGGTAGTTAAATCAATATGAATGACAGCATATTTTCTCATAGCATGTTTACTTTGCAAATGGGGGTAACTAAAAATCAAAACTCATGAAAGATCATTAGTTGCAGACTGACACCTGAAAATTTATATAGAAAACACACGGAGACTTCAAAAACAAGTGCAGTCCATGCAGCAGCTATGTAAACACTGACCTGATACCAGTTGTTATAGTTGTATGCTCCATGGTTGGCCTGCATGTCTGGCACCATCTGGCCTGATGCTGCCGAGCCATCATCCATACGCTGTCTCTTTGAATCTGGTTCTTGAGACCTGCAGGTGTACACATAGTTTTTTAATCTTACCAAGTCAGAATTGTTCTCAGTGGCAGAGATGAGGAACCAAATATCTGAAGAGTTCAACGTCTCTATCCCTATCCCAGTCCTGGTGACCCCTTTGCGCTGCATATTTTTGTGTTTTCTACACATACCTGACTCAGCCAAGGAGGCACTTGTTAGTTATTTCAATTGTGCTGGATGAGACAAACACTAAAATGTGCAAGTTGTTGGGTCATTGGGACAGACAGGGAATAAATAACATTAGTTTACTGGTTGTTTTGGAAAGTAAATAACTGTTATACTTGGACATTGCACCCCTTGGGTCCCATCACCACCTTTTTCTCTTTTCACATCAAACTGCTCAACAAACTTTCTGAAATTTTCAAAATTTCTGTGCAGATTTTTTTTTTTAAAGAACTCTCCTTTAAACCTGCAGAGAATACCAATTTTAAGATTAAGATTTTTTTGGCAAGGCCGTTTTCTTGGAGAACTGATAAATTTCAGTGGAAACTCACCCATTCTCTGCTTTTCTCTTTGTTGATTCTTGTTCTTTCAGAAGTGCCTGATGTTGATCATATGCCATCACAAGCCTAAGTAGGGAATAGAAGCAACACTTCAATTTTTCTGCATAGTATCAGAAATAACACCACCCTTTTAAATGTACAGGAGGTCAGAACGAGGTAGACTGACGTTCCAGGTGAGTTTTCTACCATCCTGGCAACAGCGCAAGACAATCTCCAATTAAATAACCAAGTGAAACCAAGAAGCTCCAGGCATCAAGTCTGCTCTTTTTAAGCTTAGATATCAAGTTCCTAAAACCTCAGTAGTAAACAAGAACACATTTGTTCCTTTCAAGTCTAAAAACACCTGCAATTTGAATTAACAGCAAGTAAAACAGCTATTTGAGGCTGTTCAATTTTCCGTCATGTGTTTGTTAGCATCAGCCCACAGCTTAAACTATACGGGATTTAATTTTATTCCATGTCCACATCTCTGCAGTGGAAAGCACAACCAAAAAGTTCAACTAAGCCCTTCCCAGCTAGTTTAAAAATAAATAAATAAAAAAAGTTTCCTTAAAAACACAAAACAAAGAAACTCACAAAACCTTAAATTCTTTACTCACGCGTTTATGTCACTGCCAAAGTCCTCAAGAAACTCCACTTTCCGTTGAGAAAAAGTGACGCGTGAATCCAAAGGCATGGGGCTGCTTAGAGCTCGATCAAAACATGCCAGGATCTCAGTTTCATTCTGCTGCACATCCCCACTGTACTCCAGTTCTAGCAGGTTCAAGTACAGCTTAGGATTGGTCTAAAATACACACATACAGATGACTTAGTAAAACTTACGAAACAAGCAATTTCAAGCACAAAAATAGCAAAGGAGGGTTAGATTAGCCCAAGTGTAGTGAAGCAAAAAAACACTGCTAAAAATAAGTCTATATATTTAAAAAAAAATTTCAAAAAAATAAAAGGACAATCTAAAGCTTCAGTCCATTCAGCATTTACCAGCATGGAAACCAAGACTTCGGTAGTATTCTCTTAGCCACCTCAAAAGTTGGAAGCATAAACAAAGCATTGCAAACATATATATTGTATGCATGTAACGTGTGGGTGTGTCAAAAGTCAGGCTTGCTTTCAAAACAAACACGCATCCTTTTACTTCTCTAATGCCACAAAGACAACATGCAAAACAGAGCTACCATGTCTACAATCTGGCTTAAAATAAACCTGTGGGGTGTTGGGGTGAGAACTCGACAGCCTTACCTCATCTTTTTCGATGGCCTCTAGTAGTACTTTTCTAGCCTTGCCAATGCTCCTGTGCACTTTGAGGAGCTGTCTAGCTAGTTTCACAGAGTAGAAAGATGATTCGGTTGCATTTTTTCCATTCTTCATGGCATCCCGCAGTAGTGCCTCAGCTTCATCCAAGTTCCCATGACGACGCTCTAGGCTCACCCGACGTAGTCTCACCATGGCCAAACCTGGAACTGCCTCCTCTAGACCCTTCAGGATTCCTCGTGCGTCCTCAATGTTCCCTGAAGAAACAAAATTAAACCTTAGAAATTAAAGAAAGGCAGCAACAGGAGTTTGAAAAAGTTACAGAAGTTATGCATGAAGTTCACCTGAATATATTGGAGTTCAAATGGTGTGGTGAAAGAGAAACTTACCCTGTTGCTCCTCAAAAGCTGCCCACAGAAGATGGATTGTAGGTTTCTTGGGTAGGTGGATGGTGCATGCTTTCTTGTACACATGTCTCACTCCCTCTGTGCTGTAGCTCTCTAAGTACTTGGCATACTTCAGAAGTAAAGAAGGAAAAAAGGGAGATACACAGAGAGGAAATAAAAGAAAAACAGGGAAAGAACACAGAAATTAAGCTTTCATTTCAAATTCCTGCACCAGTGAATTTCCATTGACAAGATCGTTTTGAGAATTTCTGTTTTAAACCCATCAGCACCTTTATGGAACCAATAAGATAAGTTTCTGTAAGGTAGTGGGAGACGGAGAGATGCAACGAAGTTGGCAAATGCTGGACTCAAATCTTGTGTGGCAAGCTGGCCATCCCCTAATACAACAAATACAGTCAAATATCAACGTTACACGCAAAGAGTGCAGGAAGTTTTACTGAGGAAGTGAAATCGTTGATGGGGGAAGGAGGGAAGAAAGGTCTCTGCGAAGGGAGCTCTATTTACCTTTATCCAAAACTCCTCGTAAAGGGCACAGGCAATCAGGCAGCGCTCAAAGAGAACCACTACACGCTCTGGTGTCCCATTCTCCAGTTCAAAGTCCAGGTACTCCCTCCAGTTGCTGAGCTGTGTCTTCTCCAAGGCCTTCACGTGGAAATATGGACGCTTGATCTATGTGGTAGGGTAAATGAGAATTATTGAAGCTACAGAACAATTTCTGAACTTACATTAAATGTGAAAGTTCTATTCCCATTTCAGCTCCCCTTGCTACATGCTATTCTTCAGGAAACAAAATCAACCACTACTATGAAAATAAACTTGATATCCATACCCCTTCCTCAAAGGCCCAACGCTTGCTGACTTCATGCTCATTGTGGTTGAATATCTCTTGGCGTGCCTCAATCACCTTGTGCCGCATGTTCTCAATCTCTGTGACTCTCTGAAGGATAAAAGACAATTTTATGAGAATTCAGATAATAATTATACATTCAACTTATCTCGAGTGATGTGCAAACTGCATGTCCAGCTACCAAGGGTTTACATCACCATGAGCTCGAGAGAAACAAGTGGAATCTTGCGCTGGGATAAGTAAGGTATGCACCCTGCACATCAGCTGTGGCCCAAGCCGTGCTGCTGGGGGGAGAGGGGTTGAGGAACGTGTCATTCCGTCACGGTCCCGTCCCACTTTTATCGAGTCCCTGAATGGATGCCAACTGGAATCCTCAGGTATTCACTGGCTGCTAACGGAAAGACACCTCTTCAAACCTGTACAGTTTTGCTTCTCTCCAGCATCAGGTAGGACCCTCCCTGTCTCTGTCAAGTTTCATACCCACACAGACTGAGGGTTGGGCTCTTACCTTTGCAGGGTCAGGAAGGTCTTCAGTGCCTGGTGGAAGCTCCTCACTGGGGGTTTCTTCCTCTCCTTCACCAGTGGGCTTATTGGCAGCAGCAAGTTCCAACCTCAGCTGAACAAACTCCTCTTCTGACAGGAAGTGCTTGGGATTATTGTTTTGCACATGATCTTTGAACCTGAAAAGAACAAAGTACTAGTCAGTAACAAATCATGAAGTTACACACACATTTTGCACTTTCCTTGGATGTCCATCATACAGCCAATTTATATACTGTTTATAACACAAACCTCTGAAAATGCTGGGAATACAGCTGAGTAGGAATGGCCAGGATACGGTCATAGACAGCTGTAACATTGGCCAGCTTTTCTTGTTCAGTTTCCCAGTTAATATAAGCTTCCCACAGACGGTCTGACCGAAAGTCGGTACCCGCAGCAAGAACCGCATGCTCATATGCACTGAAAATAAATACACAATTGAAATACAAATCATCATGCAGTAATGTCCACTATATTTGGCCACTTATTTTCTGTACTGGAAAAGTCACACATTGGAAGAATTTACTTACGCTCGTATGCGGTTTTCAGCTTCTCCGTCACTGGTGTCCTGGTTCTCCCTTAGAAAAGCTATATAATGAAGCCACAGGTCAACACTTAATGGGATGGCCTGCAAACCTCTACGGTACACCTAAAACGAAGAGGAAAAAAAACAGCAGTAAGTCTACAACATTTAATTCCCATGGAGCTGCAAACGGCAAATGAAAACTAAGCTGTATGTAAAGGCAAAGCATCCCTTACCTCATCCGCCATCTGTATGCAACCATGTTTCTTCTCAATATCTGCGTATTTCTTCCAGTAACCATAACAGTACGGATAGCGTAGGAAAAAGGCATCAAATGCCTTTCTTGAAGCCAACAGGTGGTTCTACAATAGACACAGGTTTTAACTTCCACACACACACAAAAAAAAAAAAAAAAAAAAAAAAAACTTTACATGGCTCTTTGCTTGCTTGCTGTTTAATCTGTTCATTAGACTATGTAGCAACTCACCTCTTGTTCCACATACTGCAGAAGATAGACCCATCCATTAAAATCTTCAGGGTTATCCTCAACTACTTTATAAAGCCTCTCAAATTCAGATGGAAGGGAAGGCTTTTGCTCAGAGACATCACTTGATCCATCCTCACTTCCCTCTTTGGATGCATCCTCAAGCTCCATATTGGCAGGACTTTCTGAATTGCCTGACTCAGTCTGCTTTTGCGAGCTCAGTTTTTTCAAATCAGGGCTATCTGCTGTCTGTTCTGTTGTTTCCAATTGACTTTCAACATCAGGTGCAGAGTTTGCAGGCTGTTCTGTGGCACTGTCTTCAGAAATACCAGACATCTGCCCCACTGACTTTGAATTCCCATCCACTGAGAACTGCTCGTACTGCTCAACTGCAGCAGCCTGCTGCGCATGGTCTTGACCCAAGTTCTGTTGGTTTGCAAGGGCAGCAAGTGTGTCAGGTACTTGGTCCATTGTCCACTGAGCATCTTGGGCTAAATTAGGAAGGTAAGAAACGAAACCATCTCCTGCTCCTTCCATAGCAGTAGAGTCCCCATTGTCAGGGGTATTCGTATCAACCATTCCCGTCATTGGTTCGTCTGAGAGATCCAGGTCTTAAAAAGAAAAAAAAAAAAATAGATGACACAAACTTATTCATTCAATAAATCCTGATGAAAGCAGATCTTACATAAAATATACAATTTAAGTGACTTTAGAACAGTATTCTAGCCCTGGAGAGATATCCCTCAACAAATAATTACACTAAACCTAGCAGTTAACAGAATATCTTAATTGGGGGCAGGCAAACTGGGTAAGTTAGGCACCCAACACTTCAAGAACCAATTTGAAGACTTCAACATCCCTGCTCGAGGAGAATGTGGTTTTGCACGTCTGTTGAGCTATTAAGACACTATTCGTTGGCGTGTGTTTTGTTTATAACGTTACCACGCAGTACATAAGGAGGATATTTACTAGAATAACATCGGTAACAAGTCACCTTAAAGTAAAACAACCCAGAGGCGGTACACTTCACCAGAATACCTTATCGGTAACGAACCACCTACAGCTGTCGTGTTCGTCTGAGAATCTGACCTCATGCACGCTTTCCTGAAATAGCGCGCATAACTTACATTGCCTATGCATTGATTGCATTAACGTGGAGGAAACCCATACAAGCAATTCATAAGCCAGTTAGTGCTCTGCAAACCCTGAATAAAAACTCTTAACAAAAGTACCAAACGATATCTAGCCTACTAGCTAACTCACTAGGTAAGCTAACGCCAGCTCTGCGAGTTAACTCCGAGTAGTTCGCGTCAGCCATTGCTAAAAGGGTGCGCTCTTTTTAACTGCACGGTACGCTGGACAAGAACCCAGTTTGTTTATAACTACCAGTTCCAGAAGATTCATGGATATACTAATCTCATCGAGAGACATTTTGTAAACAATAAATAGCGAACTAACCAGCTACTTACCAACTATAATCGCACAACTTTTTAATCAAGTCAACTTAGCTAGGTTAGGTTAACTTGCTAACTAAATAGCTAACGCGTCGCTCATTAGCTGAAAAAACCGTGTATTGGCGAAGTGCTGCGACACATTTAAACGTCCACTGCAGTAAATATATATGTTTATTACGTGTGAATCATTAGTTTAAAAGCAGTGTGGTTTGACTGGACCTAACGCGTAAATGAACAACCTTGGTTTCTTTCTGGGCCTACTCCGCTCTTACAAAGCTAAGCGCTAGCAGCGCTAGCTAACACGTACTGCCGTCAATACCGCCTGAGTAAAGACTGCAGAAAAGCAGCTCATCTTGAAGAAATACCACGAACGTCTGTGTTGGGTGCTTACTTACCAGAATGTTCCATGAAACGTTACTTAGAAGAGGATTTATCTAAACTTGTTCGAAGTTATCTGTCCGACAACATGTGGTCGAGAAACCGAGCTCTCATTCTACACACGGCGACGCTGAAGGGCAAGAATGTTCCACGCATGCGCACTGGGCAGGCGGCCCCAGGTATGAATGTGCTGGCGCTACTAGAGCATATTGGCCGTTCGGGTCCCGTTAAAAACCGCCCATACAACCATAACAGGGTGTTTCCCTAATCAATTATAATAGCATTATGCAAAGAGGCAACATTTTCTAGTCTCTGAATGTAATGATTGGATCCATAGCAGCTTTACTGGGCGTCCGTCTTTACTATGAAGTCTAACTTGAACCATTTTAAATGTAGTTAGCTGCCAGTAGGCTACATGGACTATAATGCTTTGTTTCTGCGGCTGCAAACATCTAAACATCATCTCTTTAGATTTTTCACACCGTAAATTGTAAGCTTAAAAGGACTTGTATCAGTGTTTGATGTAGAAAGTAATCATCGTATAACTTAAAAAGCACGTTGTTTACTCTTCAGTCTCTACAGGCCATATATGGACACTACGATGTAAAAACAGCCCATTCTGAATGCATTCTTTCTGTGATGTAACGAAAATAATCTCTTTTACATATATCTGCCTATTCAGTCTATTACACTGAGGGTATAAACAGTGTTTCAACACAGACTGCTTTTCAAATGAGGCGCAGTACAGGTGAGCCAATCAGAACCGAGTTCATTTACATATACCACCCTAAAGGCACAGCAAATATAACTATAACTATAACTATAAAAACTAATTGTGACAAAAATAAGTATAAGAATAATGTAGAATATGGGCCTTTTAACTCTTTAATCATATCCCCAGCTTAGGCCTACAAATTGTAACAAATTCCATTCATATTCAACTGCAGTTGCACTTTTAACTCTCTCTTTGTTATTCAGGAGGCTTTAGGTGTTCGTTACAAAGTCATGGGGTGTGGGGTTGGGGGCTTGAAGCCTATCCCAGGAGGCACTGGGTGGAAAGCAGGATACACCCTGGACAGGTCACCAGTCCATCACAGGGCAGCCAGAGAGGCACATACATACACCAAAGGGCAATTTAGCACATCCAATTGGCCTGACTGCATGTCTTTGGACTGTGGGTGGAAACTGGAGTACCGGTGGAAACACACGCAGACACAGGGAAAACATGCAAACTCCACACAGAAAGTTGCCCAGCCGGGAATCAAACCCAGGCCCGTCTTGCTGTGAGGCAATATATGTTGCGCCTTTGCCCTAGTGACAAAGTGCAGTTCAGAAATGTAACAAACAAAGACACTGTGCTTTTTGAACTTTTGAAGTGCAGGCCACCAGTTAGGGACAAACTATTAAGTCAATTCAGGTGCAGAGCAGTTTTTTGTTTGTTTTTTTTTGGTAGATGAGGCAATTTGTGTATATATAACTCACAAATACATGTAACAAAATAAATAATGCATGTTTAAATGCAGAAAAAAAGTTAAAAATAAATCTAAAAATTAAGAAAAATTAGGGTTACAAATAATATGGTATAGGAGTATTTGTAACACATCTCCTCTGGACCCAAACGAAAAATAAGTGTAAAATATGGCACACTAATGGGCTGTCACTGCATACCTTACTGCCATTACCTTTTGAAAATAATCAAAATAGATTACATATTCTACTGAGTTAATCATGAAGATTATAGCAGGCCTCGCTGTTTACAGTTGAAATTAAGCAATCAGTAATCTCACAAAATCTCAGAAACATTTTTGCTAATCATAAGTTACTAATATTATTTAAGGTTTCAGGCTTCCATTCTGACTTTCCATTCAGTGTGACCAGCAGCGAGATGACCAAGGGAAATGCTCATTTGTAATCGCAGTGTCTTCTTTTTTTAATGAAATGTCTTCTTTCATGTCCAAATGTTTGTAGCCATCATTTCTTTTGAAATTATGGTGTACTAAAAGAGCAGTTTTTTGAAAACAATGTACTACACAATTTACCCTTTTACGTCATAGCAGGTCAGTCAAGGCATGCTTGCTGTCCAAAGTGCGCCTCTTTAGTTTTGCACTTTGTCACCAAAGCTCTTTTTGGGTGAACTTCAATTTCATTGGTTTCAATGAAAACAAATGTTGTATGCTAAACTTGTTTTAGTTGTTCTTTTATGTTTGGGATGATGTGTGTGGGGGTTGGATTGTGTAAACTGGTACATCAACGCAGTTCTCCAATGCTGGGGGGCTTTATACCCCTTTAGCCAACGCTTGGCATTGTGAGAACTACATGAATGGCCCTCCGGAGAACAGGTAACTATGGACATTCTGTGTAGATTTTATACAAGCTGTGTGCAAATGAACACCTTCGTCAGCAAAGGGTGCACCTTAAAGCAGCAGCTGCAGTCAGTAAGTAAGAAAGGGTGTCGGGGTATTTTTGCACATATCTAGGTCTATGAATTATAAAGCAACAACACATCTATTATTATAGCAAAACACACTTTAACGGTGGTTTGGCTTTAAAGCCTTCGTCTTGACGCCTGGGCTGTGCAGCATTATTTAAAATCGTCTGCACGTCATTGTTCCCGCCCTCACACGTAAAATGACGCCACCGAGCAGGACGCCCCCTATGGTGTAAATGTGTAAAATAAATGAGCTTCTACGCCTCCTGTTTATTAAAATAATAACACGTAGTTGGTTTATGCCTTATATTTAAATCCCGGGACCCTTTCCCCGTCCCTGTTTTTATTTTTCGAACAACGGAAACTTCCAGGTGGCTGGAGCCTGAATGGCGTCCATTTCGCTCAGCTCGAGACTCGAGTGTGCTCCGAGCAGAGGAAGTGGCGGGTGAAGCAGGTCCGCACCTTTTCCGGTAACACAGCACCACGGCTGTGCGACTGAGAGAGCGACTCGGAGGGGGAAGAGAGGAGAGAAAGGTCTGGGGAGCGGGTGCCCGCCGCTTTTTGAAGGTAATTACTGTATTTTCGCCCGCTCTGAAGCCGGAGCCACGTCGCCACGGCGCTGGCTCCTGCGAGATTTTCCGTTTATCGAGAAAACTAGACAACAGAGTGGCCGATTAAAGTTGTGCTCCGTCTGTCTGTCTGATACCCCTCCCTTTTCTCAACCGCTCTTGTGTTTCAGGGAGAGAAGAGAAGAGAGAGGGAGGACGGAAAACTCGAAGGAATCAATGACCTCTGGAGTTCTCTGGGGCAATTTTCTACAGCCTCCACTTCGCTGGTACGCCATTAAAGCCTGTAATTGTAAGCATGAACTCTTGAGGCGAATCCCGCCGCTTGAATGTGCTGGATCGGGCGAGGGGACAGCCGGCGTGCAAGAAGGAAGTCTGAACTGCTGCGGGCTGTCGAGAGGGCCTGTTTCGGCGTCGCTGTTTTAATCTGAAGTCTAAGATAGTCCACCTCTTCCTCAGCAGTTCTGCATTGAAGGCGACGGCGCTGCTCCGAGAGCTGGAAAGGACCTACCCTTGGCTAGCTGACACCAAATAAACGTAAGGTGCCCTTTTGTTGATGAGCTACCAGCACACAGCGACAGGTTCAAGAAGAAGGCTGCTAATCCACACCCTCCCCTGAGCACATTTTAACTTCGTGGTTTGCTGTTTCAGTTTCGGCTAACTATGCCAGTCAGTTTAGCTTAGCTAAACCCCTGAGGTTTTTCTTTTATTTCTTCCATCTGATAGCACAGAAGCTTCTGCCCTGGGTCGCTGAAGAGATCTGACTGACAGAGTTGTGAAGCAATATTTCTGCATTCTGTTACACTGTCTAAGCATTGTGGTGTTACACCTAAAAGTATTAAAGTAGCACATAATCTAGCCAAAGGTACAAAACCAAAAAAAAAAAGCCTGGACTTTTTCCTTTTCTCCTTGATAACCATAATATATGCACAGCCAACAAGATGGGGAAAATGCTTTCAAAGATCTTTGGCAACAAGGAGATGAGAATATTGATGCTTGGACTTGATGCAGCTGGAAAGACGACAATTCTTTACAAACTGAAACTTGGACAGTCTGTCACCACCATCCCAACCGTCGGTTTCAACGTTGAAACCGTCACCTATAAGAATGTTAAGTTTAACGTGTGGGACGTCGGTGGTCAGGATAAGATCCGACCCCTTTGGCGGCACTACTACACAGGCACTCAGGGGCTTATTTTTGTGGTGGACTGTGCTGACAGAGATCGCATAGATGAGGCTCGGCAGGAGCTGCACCGTATCATCAACGACCGAGAGATGAGGGATGCGATCATCCTGATTTTCGCCAACAAGCAAGACCTGCCTGATGCAATGAAACCACACGAGATCCAAGAGAAGCTCGGCTTGACCCGGATCCGAGATAGAAATTGGTACGTTCAGCCCTCCTGTGCTACGACAGGTGACGGACTGTATGAGGGGCTCACCTGGCTCACCTCAAATTATAAATCTTAATGTACTGTTCAGTTGAACTGGTCAGTGCAAAAAGGAAAAAAATGATGAAGCAAGGAAGAAGCATTTAACAAATAACATGGCTTCTCAGATCAGACAGCAAAAAGAAGTTTGATTATTATCTTTTTCTGTTGATTTTGACTCCCTGTAACAGTTTTCTTTTACATGCTGTACCAATTCTTTTGGCTGGCTCTTACATTTGCTTTGGCACTATGATAATTCTATTACATTCAAATGACAATTACCATCTCACAATATTACATAAAGTATTGTTTTGGCGGTATTACAGCGTTGTAGATTTATTTCCTGTTATTAAGAGCGATTTTCTTTTTTTATTAATTGGAAAGTTTTGGTTTGCTCACTGATCATCTTTCTTTTCAACCAAGGCACTATTGTTAGTAAGTTGGTAATCTGTGCATTTTGCATTCTTGGAAGCCAGATTTTGCCCATGAATGAAATGGAAGCCCTACGCGTCCTTTCTCTTTCTCACTGGCTCATTCGCACTCCAAGGACTCTCTACAGATCTTATCCACTTCTTTGTCCCAGGAATGGCAATATATCTGCAAATGTCTATTCAACTGCTATTGTGCTACAAGAATGAAAAAATTGAGAGGAATCAGCCTTTGTGAGTGAAAAGTGCTCAACAGTGAAAGCAGTGCATAATTCTGGCAACTCTTCATGCTCACAAATGGTCTGAGATACTATTTTATATGATTTCCCCCTCTGTCTGTTAACTTTGCCTTTATTTTTTTGGCAGGGGGGGGTGTATTTGGGTGTCAATATTCTTTGGTCTTTTCGTGTGAAGTGCAAGCCAGAGGTGTTTCACAAGAGATGAGTCAACGTTAAATAGAACTGTTCAGACATACAGTGAGGGATTTACCAGTAAAGTTAAATCACTGAGGGAATGAGGACAAGAACCCACTGACTAAGCTGAGCATTTCTGGACTGATTTTGGATGCCAGAAAGTGTTTACTAAATCCCACTCCCTTCAGTCACCTGGATCTTTCATGGTGCTCTGGATCCTGGTCTGCAAGTACAGCACCCATCAGCTGCACAGTCATGCAATGCAGTCAGACAAGCCTATTTTTGTCTTAATAAATTAACAATAAATGCTTTGTTTTATTCTTTTGACCAATTTGTTATGCTGAAGAAATAATAAAAAGTATATCTAGTTCATTGATGAAATTTCAGCTTCTTGAAGATTAAACAGTTATGCTTTTTACTTTTCACATGGTACAGAAGTTAGTTTGTTTTTGCTTTTTTAAGTAATGTAGTGGGCAACATAAGCATTTTTTGTGAAGGGCAGGGAAACCTGTAGTATTAGGTCAGTGTTGGACTGCTTTGACTCACTTGATGTGAAGTGTTTGAGAGGTGTGATTACAGAATTGAAGGTTACTGGTAGTTATGAAAACAATACAGTACTGTTCAGCATAAATCCAAAAGTTTTATAACTGTCATTTTAACACTTTTCTTTGGGTTTACTGTGAATAAAAGAATACCCAAAGTTCATTATTTCAGCCGTTATCCAGTTGAACTGTCTTTAAAGCCACAATCATTATCATTTAATGTATCAACATTCAGAGCGTAAGCTGGTCATCAAGATTTTAATTCATACTGTATAATGAAAAATGTGGAGCAGCACAAAAGTCAAAAAATATAATTTATTGATCTTTATGGTGGGCAAGACATTACATAAAGTTAGATATCTTGAGGAATTTTGGATATTATAATAAACGTTCACGATTTTTGATACTGAAATATGGTTCTGTTGTATATAAAGTCAATAATCAATGAATCAGTGTCAATGGATGAGTATTCTGGCTTTCTATATTGCCTTGCATTAGTTTTCATACAAATCAGAACCATCAGCTCCTAATCTCATCGGCTCCAAGTTGAGGAGTAAAGAGCACAGCTAATGTCACAGAATTGTATGCCCATATACGATATCAATGTATCTTGCAATATCACAGTGTAATGTTTTCGTTGAAAAGATATATGTTTAACATCGAGAGATGCACCGTATGGATGCCTAAAAATATTGTTACTCTAAATAGTGGCTTAGACCATTTTGGGAGACAGAAGAATGAAAGAACTGTAGATGACATCATCTTCTAAATGCAGGACTGCTAGAAAGAGAAATGCTCTCACAAGCGCTTTCACAGAAATAGCATCATAGCTGAAACACAAAGATACATTTTAGCCAATACTTTTATTAAAACAGCTTGATATAACAAAAGTATGAAAATCTTTTCCTTGCAGTATTTTCCTGGATTATCCTAGCCTCTGATAATCTCGTAGCCAGCAGCTCTAGTTAGGGAAAGCCAACCCGTATTTGCCTGACACAAAACGTGTTCGTTTGTTTAGCGAACATTACTGTGGAGTTTGACCTGGTACTGTGTTGAAACAGCTATGCTGGCCAGATTGTGCTCTAGATGAAGGACATTCGGCCTTTGTTGGGTTAATAAATTCCGAAACAGATCAAATAAGCGATGAGTGGTCATCCCGTGTTTGACCTTACTGTGCGTACATATATGTGAGAAACCTCTGTGTCAATTGCTAATCCTTGAAATAAAGGTGGTTGGAGCTTTTTCTATACAGGAGCAAAGTTAATGCAGTTCCTGTTTCAGCTCAGGCCCATTGTTTTCAAGCAGGGTGTAGCACTTACATTTGTTTACACAAATCTCTTCATTTTGATTTAGGGTTATTAGCTATAGTAATGTAGTAAAAAAGCACTGTGCTAAAATCTGTAGTGAATTCCAGTTCATGCAGACTCATTGCACTTGTAATTCTAGTATGAATTACAAGTGCATGAATTATGTCATTATAGGTTATGAAATAATTACAAGTGAACTAAAATGATTGAAAAGATTAGACAGTATTAAATTGGTTACTCATGCTTCATGCCTTTGCATGTATTACAAAGAATAAGGAGTGCCCTGACTAATTTAGCTAAAAGATTCTTCATCTACTTTACTTGTAATACAATGCCAAATTGACACAGGTCCCTTAACATTATCAGCAGGAACTGTTTCATTTTGCTTAATGAGGGAGGGTGGATATGTGTACTGTGTAGGAGACGGCTGTTCTCGAAACAATAAGGCTAAATGGGCCCTGCAAGTTCCCTGTATTGTTTATTCAGGCTTCCCTCCTAGTTTTAATCTTGCCTCCAACGTGCAAGCAAAATTACGACACAATAGAAACGCAGGACCATAATGCCACAGAAATTCTACATTAGGTATTTTATAATGGAGTTAATAGGAACAATATAGATAAGCACATCTGCAAAATGTTGTAATTGTAAATGTGAATGTAAGCGAATTATGCAATTTAGGAATCAATTATGTGTAAACAGTGATTCTAATTCAATCATATACAGGGACTATGGGTGTAATGATTTCAGTACAATGTTGAAAAATAGGAAAAAGGAAACATTCGAAGCAGCGAACTGAAATGATAAAACTATACTGCTAATAAGCCCATCAGTCTTCTGAGGGTCTCTCATTTGCCATATTTTGTGAGAAACAATGTTAGTGATGAAAAATAGGCATCTGGGTGACTAATTAAGAATTGTAATTGAGACCCTATAATTCAGGGTCAAACTCAATGTACATTTTGCACATTTTGTAACTTTGTGATGAATGATATTTACATTTTGGGACACTGACAATGCTTCACTGGCAAATAAAGCATTTGGACATTTGTGTCATACTTAAAGATGTATTAAGTTAGGAAACAATTAAGAAATAAAATGTCAAACCAACTGGTATTTCCCCCATCAAAGTATTTTTAAAGGCAGCTGGTGTGACGTCAGATTGTTAGTTTGAGTAGTTTTTTTTTTTTTTTTTTGTCTTCTGTGCGTTTGCATCCAAAACATCTTTGAATGCTTTTGAGTTTGTGAACCCGTTACTGAGCACAAGCTAACCGACACCACTGGGGGAAAAAACAGACCCGGATTCCAGGTTTCCACCTCTTTACAGAACATTTAGTGCAGTTTGGTTGGATTTTTATTCTCTACACAAAGAGACCATCAGTTTGATTTTTAAATTTTTTTTTGCCTAAAACAAATTTCATCCTGTTAAACGTTTTATGAAGTACCCTAAAGGATTTCATTAAAGATGTCTGATGGTTATATAGCTTGTGCCACTGTATATGCCATGCAAAAGCTATAGTTTCTTTAAGGCAGTTGACGTTGATTCTGATTAAAAATGTGAAGAAATCAAATATTGATATCACAATCAAAATACACAATACATGTATCATAAACCCTCAAGGCCTTCTAAATCTTCAAAGAAGACCTAATGATTTTGGTGCAATAAAAAAAAATACATGTCTGTTATTTTTGTTAATTTTTGCTAATATCATCATCATACTTGTTTAAACTAACAAGTATTGTAGTAATTCTCTTATTTCATTGTTTTGGTTGAAAACAAAAGAAGTGTTAAATTTAAAATACACCAAACGGAAACTGTCCAGACTTTTCTCTAAGTTATCTATGTAGATACAACCAAGTGTGCACTCCCATTGTTTAGGACTTCAGGAGCTGAACTGAAGGCCTAACTTGTCAGATTAACCACCAACATAATTAGGAACTGACAGTAGAATCAACCACTGACCATCTTTCCAGTGGCTGGGGCCAATTTTGTAAAAAATCATCACTCTAGATCTTTTGGAAGTCTTAGATACATTACTTACTATGATGATGAGTGACAGCCTGAGCGGTGCATTTCAGTCTGTTGTTTGAAATGAAAAACAGTGGCAGTTTTTTCCCTATGGATCTGAAGGTGTCACTGTAAAACTGCTTCAATGTAAAACTTGTTAATATACATGTTACAAGCTTCAAACAAAACAAGGAACATCCTTTACAGCCTTCAAATGTCTGTAATTAAGTTAGAACAGTCAAAAAACATTCATATGAATATTTGTTAGGTTAGCACCAACATACTACAGAAATTCTATAGGGGTGCTTACAGGAATTAGTATTATCATCAACGTTTTTTCTTCCTCATTTGACATTTATTGCCCACACTGAAGGCCTAGATCTAATAGTCGCAGTACGTCTTACACCCCTTACTATGAGAAACAGCAGCACTTGTCCATGTTCCTCAAAAAAAAAGTTTTGTTTTCATCAGATGCTAAACTTGTGCGCAAATCGGTTTGTTAAAATTAACAATGTCTGCACAGCTGCATATGTGATGTCCATAGGGAGAGACCCATAGTGCCTGTGAATGCTGAGCCAGAAAACCAGCTTCTTGCAAATCAGGCTCAGTCATTAATGGTTAGGCCTAATTAACTCAGGATACACTGCACACATTAGTACAACAGCATTGGCTTTGGTGTACGCACATTATCTCACTTTTAACACTGTAGCACTGGGAGTGATTCATGTCTGCCAGACACAAGGCTAGGCAAGGCTGACTGAGCACATTAAAATACATCTGCTGTTCTCAGAACACAGTTTCATCTGTGAGAGTGACACTGGAAGTTATAACTCCCCACCACTTCATAGGCTTTCACAAATTATTTTCTAAAGAGACTAACATGCACATCTGTGTACTCTTGTGTATATATGAAATTTTGAATCAATTTATAGCCAAGTAATTCTAGAAATGAATGCATCCAACCAGATTTCACATTCAATTCCAGTTGCAGGCTACTTTAACATGAACAAATGACTGCTAGAAATGGGTTTAATCTTAAATAACTCACTAATGGCACTCACTATATGACAAATAAAATATTTTGAAGTCTGGTGTTACGTTTAAAAATTCTGGTAATTACTGAAGGCCTTTGTTAATAAGGCTACATGGCACCAACATAAAGCCCTTCGTGATAACAGACATACACCTATTTAGACATTTCTAAAGGCTTAAGCATCAATTGTCATAATGCTTGCTGAGTTAAAATGACATCAAAACAGGAAAAAGCATCCTTTATGACAATCGACAGTTCATGGAATAAGCCTTTATAAATGTTTATGTAGGTTGTCAAACTTGTCATGTTTATGCAGGTGTCATGTAGCCTTATGAATGCTGCCCTTCAGTAAAGTGTTACCAAAATTCTTTTGTCAGCATCTAAATTACCAAGTGTTTAAAATGAAAGATGTGCTTGTAAGAAACAGAATGACAACTCCCTTTAAAATTCTAGCAGTGTTTGATCATTTCATTTCCAGATGAACTGAAATTCACTGAACTTTCATGCGTTAGGATGGTAGAAAACGCTTTTCTACACAGACTCTAAGCTCCTAAAACTGTGGTACAAAAACATATTTAGATGTATTTAGTGTATTAGTAAGGTAGTTTAACATTTCAGATCAGTTTTGTCACTGTACGTCTTTCACATGTTGCCCATATAGTGCAACATGAAATTTTCTTCACTTTTCTAAAATACAGCATTTGATTATCAAGTAAACTTTGCTAAAATTGCAAAACATACCATTGACTCCCAGTCCATATAGTCCACGTATGGAAATGAATCTGCTAAAACAGCTGCTTTGAATTTGTTGGTTATTTGATGTCACAAAAATCAACTTACAATTTACATACACATTTATCAACGCCCATTCAGCCTACAGCGGTCTAGCCACGCCCATTTACACTAAAGTTATAAGGGGTATTTCAGTCTTGACTGCTTTTTGAATGAAGCTTAACACAGGACAACAATCAGAACAGGGTTATTTAAATATATTAGTCTTAAAGTAACAAAACTGCCTGTTTTAATTGTAAAGGATAAATGGAAAAAACATAAAAATTAACTGAATTGAACTGAAAAAAAAAATTTAATATAGATATATTATAGATTTCTTTCTAAATCAAGTGTACAAATAAGGCATTTGCTACCCTTTGCTGCAGTTACAGGTTGTACACTGTAAGCCCAAATAAGTTCACATAACTTAAAAAATTAAGGTAACCCTAATGCCCTGAAAAATTACTTTAGCACTAGTGAACAAATCAAGTTCAATGACTTAAGACTTTAGACTTAAGATACTAAACACTGCATGTTAGAATAACATAAATGCACATTTGTACAATTCATAAACGCTACTTTATTGGAACTTTTTGAGTTAGTCAGACCTAAAATCTCAATTTAATTATACGGTTGAAGAGGTAATTAAGAACCCTTTTCTGATTAAGTGGTATTGACCACTCTGTCAAACACTTAGGCCCAATCCCATTTCACCCCTTGCCCCTACCACTTAGCCCATAGCCCTTTGTTTCGCATGTTAATGTCTAGGGTTGTGGTGTCCCAATTTTTGTTGAGATAGAGGGGTAAGGTGAAGTGTTTGGGCTACATGGCCCTTCAAATGGAAGCCAGAGGCTCACTCCAAACTGAGTGTTATGAGAAAAGTAAAAAGAAGAAATGGGATTTGGTCTTAATGTTAACCTTTAGTGCGAATTTGGTCATCCACCAGCACAGAACTGCACTCAGCAACAAAACAATGATAACTCACTCTCTTAGCCAACAACACAAGGTCAGGCAGCTTAGTAAAACATGTATGAAAAGTATACGCCTGAGGAAAGACAGCCTGGGTGGAATGAAAATATGTTGATGGTAAGTAAAACAAAAGGAAAGAGGCACCGAATTTGCATACAGAAAGAGTCCAGGAGCCAATGTTTCACCCAACAAGACTGTGTTAGCAAATCAAACATTTCACTGTATTTTACTTCAACAACACTGCTTACTTAGCTTTACTCATTAATACATATTTGTTGAGTAACTTCACAATTTGTATGTATAAAATCATCAAAAACATCCCCTAACGTAAAACAGTTAAGTAAAATGTGCGATATATGTGGGATATATTCAGTTTTCTGTATAACACTATTTGCTGGAACACTGCTGTGAGGATTTGATTGCATTCAGTTAAAAGAGCAGCAGTGAAGCTAGGTACTGATGTTAGGTGATTAGCTCTGGATCACAAGTGGCACTCCCTGAATGGCTCTATTCTTCCAGAAAACACAGGTCCACTGCTCCATAGCCTCATGCTGGGTGTCTTTATACTAACGCTTGGCACTGGACATAGTGACATCAGGTTCATATATAGCTGCTTCAGAGCATCTCATTCTATTGGCATTGCCTTTCAATGGAGATTATACAAGCTGTGTGTGTACGCAATTAAATGCCTCTGTCAACAAACTAATTAGAAACAGAGTCCTGATAGTTGTGGACATACAGTAGAGATACCAGTACAGTAGGCAGGGCCACACTGCTTTAAGCCCTTGTGCCACCTGTAAGTCCAGCAACTGAAACACAGCCATGTAACAGCCTGCATTCTGTTTGTTCACTATGCTTGCCTTATTTTTAAGGCTGCAACAGACACTTAAAAACTGCCACATAAAGCGTTTCCTTTGCCCAATTCACATGATAACAATTAAAGGGCCTTCAGGGCTTTGTGTCCGGTGACAGGTTACTGTATCTGTGAATGGGGTGGAGGGGGCATGTGTGCGGGTGGTTAAGGCATATGACACCCAAGAGACAAGGAAGTGATGTAATCTGCTTTGCTTTTAAAAGGAACGATGAGCAGTGCTATTATCCAGTATGACAGGAAGTGATGTGCAGGGTGTGCTTCCAGCAGGACACATGGTCAGGAGCTCCGACAGATGGGAGCATTGTTTTTGCATGCATGCTGGCTGAGGGCCAAAAGTCTAAGCCTCTGAAATGATGACTGCGTGTTCATTAGTGTATTTGCTTTGATTAATAGATTGCTTATGACACAAATATTGCACAAGTAGCATTTGAGCAAACTGCGTTAATACCCACTTTACTCCATGGCCTAAACTGGGCATTAATAGTTTGCTCTGCCTGAAAGCCTTGTTAAAAGTTACAAAGTTGTTAGTATCAGTATCCGAGAGCTTTCTTGTTTCCCGCATTTTCAATGGTGACTGAGGGAAGCCATTCACTTAAAGCCAACATAATGTAAAGCAAACTGTGGAAAGGAACCAAGGATGAGTGACCATTCAGGTGATGTCCAGTCCTGAGCCTACACTACTGCCTTATAAATAATTTAGTAGTATATTAACCATTCAGTTATAGTTACATTTAATTCAGTGTATATCTATACTTATGCAGCATTGGGCTAGGGAACAGTGAACCTGTGTTTTCTGGAGTGATGGAGCTCCATTCAATACCTTTGAGATAAGTCAAAGTGGCTTTTGTGGTCCATAAATAATAATAATAATCCAACATCAATATCTGACTAAAGGATAAATACAATCAAATGCTAACAGGAACTTCCCAACATCTGGTGTAAATTTGTTACAGAAGAGTATGCAGGAAACTCTCTATAATAATGTTATTTGTCATGCTATGTGATATTCTTTAGGGTAGTATTGAACCCTTTAGTCTCAAAAGTTTAATAGAATTCATGATTTTATATCCCCCTTTTGTTTTCATCCAAGAATGTTCTCACACTACAGTAACCCAGCATGTATTGTGGAAATATCTCATATAACCACTGGGAATCCCCCCCAAGTCAAAAAAGAACTTCTGCCTACTAGCACAGCCACGGACATAGAGGTTAGTAAATACAAGTGATATTTGGCTTCCAAGAGTTAGTTATGGAAAAATTTAACAGCCTGCCCTCAACTACCCACCCTAAGGTGCTTGTAGTTTAATTTAGTTTAAAAAGTTCCACCCACTTTCAAGATGCATCACCAAAATGGGCTTTCCCTAGTTTCCCTAGAGGCACCACAGAAAGGGGTGAGAGTGGGCACGTGTACAACAGATATAGAGATGGTTACATTTTTAATTTTGGCCAGAGTGTCACTTTAATACCCTTGATTTCAGAAGAAACACTGGATGAGCTTTGCCTGAAAGCCTTGTTAAAAAGTTACAAAGTTGTTATAATCTGGATATGTAAGTGGGATAGCCTTATCTATAAACATCTGAATGCATTGTAGTATGTAATCATTCTTGCATAGGAAAAAAGGAATAATACATTCTCAAATTCATCACAGCAATGTGTGCAAAACATAGGTCAAATTTCTCTAATACAGCTGTACTTCTTACACCATTTAAAATGTTGTAAAGATAGTTAGTCACTAGTGCCAAAAAAGAGTATTTGAGCTTGTTAACAGGTGCATGAACTGAGTCTTGGCTATCCCTGCCAGCCTCATTGTTTGTGAGCAGTTGAGCTGTAAAGGCTTCCGTTTGGTCGTCCTACAAACAGGACTGATTGCTTAGAAAACTGGAGTTTCAGATTCCACCCTGTGTGACACAATGGGATTTGTTTTCTCAAGATATCAGTTTTGCCTGACAGACAACATCTGGTCATGACAGTTTGTGTTAACTTGCATGTGATGGCAAATGTTTTCCCTTTGTAAAGCTTAACATATTGAGCAATCCATGAAAATCATTTTACTGAAAATATTCTTTAATGTGATCCAACTGAGCACATTCATTCATTTTGTGCACTCAAAAATTAGCCAAGGACATTAGTTAACTTACAAATTTGTTGACAGTTAAGGGGAATTCCAGCCTAAAGAGCTTTATATGCTATGTATCGTGTTATGCAATATTCTGTAGTACAGCATTATATCTCTCAGGAGTTTTTAAACACTGTGTCCACTCACTGTCCACTCTATTAGACACTCCTACCTTGTAGATGTAAAGTCAGAGACGACAGCTCATCTGCTGCTGCACAGTTTGTGTTGGTCATCCTCTAGTCCTTCATCAGCGGTCACATGGCGCTGCCTACAGGACGCTGTTGGCTGGGTATTTTTGGTTGGTGGACTATTCTGAGTCCAGCAGTGACACTGAAGTGTTTAAAAACTCCAGCAGCACTGCTGTGTCTGATCCACTCAGACCAGCGCTACACACACTACCACCACATCAGTGTTACTGCAGTGCTGAGAATGATCCACCACCCAAATAGTACCTGCTCTTTGAGGGTCCATGACCACTGAAGAACAGAGTAAAAGGGGCTAACAAAGTATGCAGAGAAACAGAGGGACTACAGTCTGTAATTGTAGATCTATAAAGTGAACCTATATAGTAAGTGGAGCTGATAAAATGGACAATGAGCGTAGAAACAAGGAGGTGGTCATGATGTTATGCCTGATCAGTGTATATGCAAAAGTCAAGCTTTTTACCCTCATAGCCAGAGAAAAGAAGCCAAGCTGAGGTATTATCTGCCTTCTTTCTGCATTCACTAGTAACAAAAAAAATACAAACAAACTTTAGAAATTCACATAGAAGCAGTTTTTCAAACATACCTCCCACTTTCCTAAAGCATCATCCAAAGAGGGTTTTAGACTGGAAATCTTGCTCTAGAAACTACTGTGGCTCACTGTATGAGTAAAGTAGATATGTTTATAATAGATGTAGCAATGGCTACATTTTTCATTTTGGCCAGGATGTCAGTGAAATTGCAGTTGATTAGCACAGTGAGGTGACATATGCTGAGATCCTAGAACAACACACAAATAATGATAACACACAAATAATGGAGCACATTCAAATAAAGTACATTTAATAAATTGAGGGTTGGTATGTGGAATTTCAAATTATACATGCAGTAACATTATTAAACAATCTCAACAAAAAAAAAAAACAGTGGCAAAAGGATGTAATGAAATCTACAATCTACAGTGGGTACTAGTGTGGGAAACAGGAAATGCCTCCAGTCTCTATCCATCAGGATGTATTGAATAACTATAGTCTTTATAATAATGATAATAATAATAAGAAGACGGAGAAGAAGAAAAAGAAGAAGAAGAATACTTGAAATACTGGATGAGTTCTTTGTTATTCTACACTTTCTATCTTTTTAATATGCTATGCATACGCATTTAATTTTTAAAGTTCAGGTGCATCTAAAACATTAGCTTGATTTTGAGAGAATATTAAACACTCACATGCTGTATAGCTAAATAGTTATAGTAAATCACTGAACTGTAGTCAATGGTAAATTGACATTGAAAGAAAAACAAAAGAAAACTGTAGTACCCATGAGCCTCCTTGTTTTGTTTCCCACATTTTCAGTGGTGACTAATGGAAGCCATTCATTTAAAGCCAACATCATGTAAAGCCAACAGTGGAGAGAAACCCAAGGCCGAATGACCATTCAGGTGATGTCCAGTCCTAAGCCTGTACTACTGCCTTATAAATATTTTATAGCATATTAACTATTCAGTTATATTTAATTCTCTCTATGGCTGTACGTATATATCCACAGTAATAATTACTGTTACACAGTCATGACGATTGCCTCATGAATGTTCTCACACTACAGCAACTCAACGTGCTTTATGGAAATATCTCATAAAACTACTGGGGATCCCCCCCAAGGCAAAAAAGAACTTCTGACTACTAGCACAACCATTGATATAGAGGTTAGTAAATACAAGTGATATTTGGCTTCCAATTGGTGAGTTAGCTATCTGATATCCTTCTTCATTGGCCATCCTCAAGTACCTGCCCCAAGGCCCTTATAGTTCAAAAGTTTCTCCCACTTTCAAGATGCATCATCAAAATGGGGCTTCCCTAGTCTTCAAACCAGAAAACCTCACTCTAGAGACTACTGAGGCACCACAGGAGGAGACAAGAGTAAGCACGTGTACAACAGATGTGTTACATTTTTCCATTTTGGCCAGAGTATCACTTCAATACCCTTGTATTCAGCAGGTGTCGACAAACTTTTGGGTTTATAGTATATGTACCTTACAGTTCTATTCTTGGGGAAGTTGTTTCTTCCTTTTAATGTTTTAATATTATAATAAGCTACAAAACTAAACAGGAAACTATGTGCATCTAAAACATAATTTCATAATTCAGCATAGCGGATGGCAGCACAGAAGCACTTATAAAAATATTCACACCAATTATAACAGTATCATAAAGGTTATACAGGGTCTGCTTTCACAAACTATACTCATCAGAAACAGTCTGTGCAGCATGAGTCTCCACGTTTGCTTGTGTCTGCTGACTGCAAGGGCAGACTATTTATTATTAGGTTATCTATTATTTATACATTAATTCAAAGATCATTTATTTGTTTCCTGAGACATTCTCATGTCATTTTTCCTCAGAATAATGAGGTTCAGAGGGTGCATCTGATTCAGCCTTTTTTTTTTCCTGTCTATTAAACGCATCATGAGTCATGAGGTAAATGAATGAGCTGGAGTCTATGGATTGGCTCTTTATAAATAACAAAGTGGGTGAATGCTGCTAGGATGTTCGAGGTCATGACCTCTGAAAAGTAGGAAGTCCTAAATTGTTCATGATGTCAGCATTCTCTCTTTCCTGGCTTTAACTTATGAAACTGGGGCAGAAACAACACCAGAAACGCAAGACTGAGGACAATGCAAATTTTGTACTTTTAATTATAGCCTTGACGCTAATTGATAAGTTGGTTACAAACTCTGCCTCTATGTTCATTCTTATAACCAGCCTTAGACTAGTTCTCATATTTACCCTCTGTAAGACAAAATATAACTGGTACTAAAATGGTAATGAAATGAATGTATGTGCATATGGGATGGATAGCAAACCACTGGCGCTGCTTATGTGTTGAATGACAACAGCATCTTAATTGTGTCTGTAATCAACAGATACTGTGATCAACATCCAATAATATTTTTTGTGTTGATATTTTACCTCTGTCACATGATGAGGCTTTTGCTGCTGCACTGAAAAACATTGATTTGACTTTACACTATTAAAATGTCACTCAACTGTGGAGGAATCAACCGTGTAACAGTTTGTGCCAAACTGAAAGATATGAATTGTGTTAAATGCAACATATTTCATTCATGTGCAACCACCTGATACATTTGTATCAACAACAATTTTTCAGTGTGCACCTCATTAAGAAAAACTGGAAGAAGGACTTAATCCCTCCTAGGCCTCCCACTAATAGAGTGTGACCAGTGTAGGCCGAGCTACATCACTTAATACTGTTTCACTCGTAGATGCAACGCGCCTGTTTAGGAAAATCACTTACTAGCCTTCATTCTTTGTACTAGGCAGCACAAAGCCAGCCCAGTGTGTAGCACAGAGTGAATGTCAACGTGTCCAACGTGGACATTGAGAGCTTTATGTGTTCATCAGTTCGGGCGCCTCCCAGTGGACAACCTTTTCTTTTCATGTGCAAATGCAGCTTTAGCTGTAACGGGTAGCCCTGATACAAGATGAGATCAGACTATCAAAGTAACTGGCTCAGCTTTAACCGACAGAAACACCCATGTGTAGCGCTGAGGCAAAATGATCAGCCGCTCTGCGTTAGAATAGGCATAAAAGTTCTCCTAACGCAGCATTTATCCCGGATGACCGTTTTACGATTCTATGAATGGACCTCCTCGTTTTCAACTTACCCGTGCAGCCACTACTGAAACGAGAGGCTTAAAGTTGCTTGAACATGTTGCTAGCATAAAGCAGCTAAGCTCATGCTTTACTCGCTCTCATTAAAGATTTCTTCAACCGCACGCAGCGTTTTTATCACATACTCCATTGCTTAAGCTTACTATTTTAGACTGACGTAATGGTTAAAGGCAAGCTTCGTACTCAGACCTCAGCATTCAGTCCACTAGAGAGGGACACGTCGTGCTGGGAAATATTTTTACATAACGTATAGAGATATTTCTCTCTGGATACTACGAGGGTGGAGTTGTTACTAGGTGTGTACTTAAATAATTATAGCTAACAATGGCTTAAGAAGGAGCACTTTTTTCCTAGAAGACGATCTCACTGTCGTAGCACCCCTCTGTTGAGAATGGTACAGTCCACTCTGCCCTGAGCTGTTTTTTTTTCCTCCTCCGCCGCTGAGACAGACTTGGTTCGGATATTGCTGCTCAACTGCTCCACGTTTCCCGCACAAATTCATAAAGGGCGATGTGCCCAGAGAAATCCGCCTACCACATCTGGAGCAAATCCTCCTCTTAAAACGGACACGACCATCGACACTCGACACGTTAAGTTACTTATTCGTGGCTCTAAACGGTGGATCTGGTCGTTTATCATAAGGAAAGCGAACGAAAGCGACGCGTTTCAGTCCCATGTTGTCGCCGAATCAGGACGAACATGCCCGCTCTAAAGATCCGGTGAAATACGGCGAACTGGTGATACTCGGGTGAGTAGGAGCTAGTTTCAGGGGTGCACATGGCTATCCTGTGTCTTAGCCTTCCTCTAGAGGAGAGCTATCCTCTGAGCTTCACGGTTTCCTCTGTGTTAGAGTTCAGGGAATGGCTCAGGAAAGACGGCTGGAACGTTAGCTAGCAGCGTGTTCAGAAGTAGCCTGAGCAAGAACAGCTGAGCTGCACTTGTGAGGGTAAATGATAGACTGTAGCTCAGTTATTAAAGGCTTTGGTTCTCTAAAGGAAGAAAAAAAAGATTGATGTTAGTGCTATTGGCACTTCTTGATCAGGTTCTGGTCGTGGTTGCCTACTAAAATACCCTGGGCTTCAAAATACATGAACTCGAAGAGAAGAAACGGTTAAGGTTCTACACTCTTCTACAGCATACTACACATAAGGGTGGGCAGTATGGCAAAGAAATACTGTCACAGTGCTCTAAGAGCCAATATACGGCATGATATTTTGTTTTTGTGTGGTTTATGGACAAATTGGAACAGACAAACACATTTAAAAAAAGCTGTCAAAAACTGATGCACTTAAATTGTACATACTATTTCACTACATTTAGAATACTGGTTTATACAAGTTTAGTTGAGCATAACTAATTTATGCTTTCTTTGGAATAAAAATATCCACAATATGTTCAGAAAAGTGCATTGTGGCATAATTATCATAATAACAATAAAATACCATTATATTAGCCACCCATAACCACACAAACTACTACATAGTACAAGACTGGGACATAATCCTGGACCCACATTCATCAGGATGCTTATCTGGGATCACTTTAGGCCTCTTACGTTTAACACATCAGGTCAGTGTTCTCACATTGCATCATAAATATGAGACCAAGCCTGGAAATGGTAGACAAAGTTCTTCTATTCTGGGAAATGTTCTTCTACACTGGGAAGTATACATGTAATGGGATCTTGAAAGACATTTGTCCTTTGGTGGCAGCATGTTTTTGCTATATTTGCTATTGATGTTCATCTTGCAGAACAAGATAAACCTGCAGTGATTTAGTGCTTGTTAAGATGTTAAAGTTAATGTGTTCATAGGCCAGCATGGCCTGTTCTAAGTATGTATAAGTTTCCTGTTGGTGTGGCCACTGTACTTCAGTCCCACTTGTTATCAGAATTCATGGTTTGCACTGCCAATTATTGGGTCTTCTGTCATGTTGTGATGCATGCAATGCTGGGAAAGTTAACTCATATGTGTTAATACCATAGTTATAGCTACATCTGGTCTGAGGCTGTACGTGCCCACAGTTTATTTCTATGAAGCAAAAAGTAAGGAAAAGTAATGGCTTTACACTTTATTCATTCACATTTACATCATTATCAATGGTACAGAACCACTTCATTTATGTTCCCTTGTGATCCAAAAAATGTATTGCACTTTGTTGTATCTCCTTGCAAACATTTCATATATATATGTATATATATATATATATATATATATATATATATATATATATATATATATATATATATATAAATATATATTTGGAAAAACTGTGTATTTCATGTAAAGTCAATAACTAATATTTGCCTGATTACAGTCAGTATTTTCCTGGAGCATAAGCAAATGAATGTCTCTTTGTAAACAGGAAACCATAACTTCCTAGAGCTGTAAAACTCAAGACATGAGCGCCCCTCTATTCAGAGTCGAACTGAATGGAAATACATACTTCTCATCAGTTTCTTTAGTCACTGCATAATTTTTGTTGAGGCTTCTTGAAATCCAGATTTTTTTTTCTCACTTTTATTTGGTCATCAATGGTATTGAAATTCGCTATTGTTTTGTGTCTGGATGTCTTTGTTTTCTCTGTAGAGTAGTACCTTAGAACTAGGTCAGTTTCAGTAAACCATCAGGTTCACATTAGGGATGCATCAATTCTGATGTATTTGGTATCAGCCTGATACCATGCTTATTTTACTCATACTCATAAAAACTCAAAAAACCTGCTGATACCTGATTTGCCAAGTGTACACTGCCATGCTAATGAACAAATGACTCAAGCAGGCATAGAATGAGGGTTTGCTCACACAGAGAAGTGTTGCTGACATCATGCCAGTCCATTGCATAGTCTTTGGTAAGTTTAAACTGGCTTGGCATATTCCCACCAGAAATTCGGCTGTGGTATTTAAGCTTGTTTTTTTAACACTTAGACACAACCACTTCCCCAATGCGGAGTCATGTAGGCTAGCAAAACAGAGGCAAAAAGTAGTTAGCAGAAATGCTGTAGCTCAATTTATCTGAGCAAAGCATGTTTACTCAGTACTCAGAAATGGACTGTATTATTTTGATTCAATATTAATCAGACCAAGCGTTTTCGTACAGCTTGAGCATATAAATCGTAGACTTTGTCTGTACACGATCACCATAGAACAAGATTTCTAAAATTGTAATGTATATCTGGCTTTAGAAGAACTTCAACTACAGCTCATCCAGTCAAAAATATTACAACTACTTGAAACATGAGGTCCTCGGATTAGCCACAGATGTGATTTCAACTCTCCCTGTGCTACAGAGACTGTTGAAAGAGACGGTTGAGGAGCAAAACTATGAAATGTACTTAGTTTACAGCTTTTGAGAAGCGCTTTTCTGATGTTGACTAAAACCCACTCTTCTCCACTGCACTGCTTCATGATCCAAGGTAAATAATATAGCATAGCAAGCTAGTGCATGCCATTTAAGATCAGATAGATTTTAATGACTTAGTTTTTAAGGTACATTGCACTCATTTACTCTGACAACTACCTAATTCTAAGTAGGTCACTTAGTATGGTATCAAACTTGTTATTGATGAGTAGTAAAAAGCATATTTGTCTGAAAAATTAGTAGGTATCAGTGCATTGCTACTTCAGATGTAGTCTGGGCCTATGATTATATGCTTTTAATCCTCGACCAATAATGTGGCAAAAAAAATGCATAAAAATGTCTCAATTTAATTTCTCAATATCTTACTGCAAAGGAGATTAATAGGACAGTTTAAATATGCAGTATTAGGATGTGTGAATATCTGGAAATTTCATTTAATGCATTTTAAGTAATTTTTAAAATTAATTTAAAGAAAAATCTGAGAAATCATCTCATGAACTTTTCATGGCCTTCGTTACGTTACAGTGTTTGTGTAGACATTGTTACTTTATGTCTAGCTTGAGTATAACCGCCATGATAGTACTAATTTCTGCTAGTGGTTCTATGGAAATTTCAGGCTTAGGTTGGTGCCAAGCTAGCAGTCATGTTCACTTCCCACATTTTTTCAAAAACATTACTAAACCAGTTCACAAAGAACACAAATAAAATGGATCAATTAAAGTTTGAGTATTCCTGCTGTGAGTTTAATTAGCTTTATGCAGCTCTTTGTTGTTTAATGTTGTGCTGACACTGTTGTGTTTCATCCTAAATAATACAGCCGTCCATATTTGTCATTTGTCAGACTCAGTATTCCAAGATCAGACCATGCGGTCCCTGAAACTCAATTGTAAAGTGAGTTTGATTCGAGCGGTAGCCTGAATCTAGTTATGTGCTGGAACGTGTCCAAGCAATACTGTGGAGCAGAAATCGAAACTAATGACTCATTGGTTGATGCTGCGTATTGAGTGAGTGTACTGGATTTTGGTAGGATGCTCAGCCCTAAATGTTATTTCACCCACGTTCATGTAATTTAACATGAAACACAAGCAAATCCAAAAGGACAAAAGATTATGCTCTGTACCACTTGACTATGTTGTATATGAATTGATGTATAAATAATTGTATTGGTTTAATTGAGGTGGCACACAGTGCTCCAGTTTGTTCTGTGGAAAGAGAGGTGCAGTATAATGACAACTTTAAGCAGGCATGTAGGTCATAGATATTTGCACTAGTGTGATGTATTATGTTATATAAAGAGGTTTCAGTACCATGTGGACTTGAAAGCAGTGAAACATTTCGATTTCTCATCCCCATTAATTTGTTTTACCAACTTAAGTGTTCAAGTTTGTTTGAATATTTCTATGAGTTGCCCATGAGGTTGCACTAGTTGTCTGGTCTTTGTCTGAAATAAGGCTGATTTCTACTTCTGTGAAGATGCACATAAGCTTATCCCCAATGAGGTCCAGAGAAAGGGTTCCTGGAAAAGCGTTGCTCGTAAAGGTCATTACATGCGCACCTCCACAATTCTAACTACATGTTGTGTGAATTTGCAAAGCTTTGAGTGAAACAAATGCTGAATGGATATCAGGTAGCACCAGCCACGTTTACATGCAGCCTGATAATCCGTTAATAATCCGGCTAATAGCTTGATCGGAATAGAATATGCCCATGTAAACACCTCAATCGGAATAGACTAATCCAATTGAGGCCATTTGGAATACTATTTCTATCCGATTGAACGAGGTGGGTGAACCTCTAAATAATCTGTTAAATAGAAGAATAACAGCCGTGTAAACACCTGAATCCGATTAAACTCCAATCAGAAGGTGTAAATACGTACTGCGCATGCACGGCGCGTCACAGTGACAGGTTTATAACGTTCAACGTGGCAGAGCCGAAACTGGTCTGCAGAGGAGACGAAGTTAATACACTAATCTTTAAAAAGACGGCGGTGGGATGGATGTCCAGCTTATGTGTCTCAGAGCACGACGTCTTCCTTTATAAGTGCATGTGAAGGACGTTTTTTCTGAGTCTGACATCAGTTTAAAGCAATTAAAGCACGTGATGTTCGCTGTCATGGTAACGTTTGCTCTAAGCGGTACTCCATGCTTGCGCGTCATTTTGCATCAGATTTCTTGTAGTGGGCGGGTAAACGAAGACTTTCATCAGACTGTTGAATAGAGTGAGCATATAAACACCTCACTCTGAATCTGTAATCCGATTGTTTTCAATCAGATTGGGTTTGTGTGTGTGTGTGTGTGTGTGTGTGCGTGCGCACGCGCTCATGCGAGCACTAGTTCTGCTGTGCTGCTCTTCTGTCTCTGCTGTCTCACCGTGCATTGCTGAACTGGCACATTGACCAGTCTGGCCACAGTCAATGCATTTGCACCACTGCTCACCTCAAACCATGCAGACATTTTAGATCAATCACACAGCAGCCTGAAATTAAGAGTGAGCAATATGGCAAAAATATAACATAACAGTACATGGAGACATTTTGACAATACACAGTCTGTATCACAATATTTAACCTTTACTGACGTTTGTAAACAAGTTAGAATGGATAAAATGCACTAGCAAAACAGAAGAGGCAAATTAAAGGCCCATATCCTATAAACTTATGTTTTATTGTTTTCCCTAATGTCCACTTAGGGCTTCCATGAGTTCTTGTGCCAAATACAGTTCTATTTCATTTTTACATGATCATTTTCTAACGTCTCTCTATCTCTTTAGAATGGAACAGGCTGTGTTTGTTACTGTAACTTTAACACTGACATATGTAAATAAGTTCTGTTCTGATTGACTGCCCTGTATTGTGCTTGATTCAAAAAGCCAGGCTGAAACACTCCCTAAAACTTTAGATGGATGAGGTTAAAATTCTCTAAGCTGAGCACGCACACACACACACACACACACACACACACACACACACACACACACACACACACACACACACAGTTTCCCATTTTAAGGGCCCTTTTAAAAATGGCCATGAAAAACTGAGTATAGTGACTTTGTATAATTTCCAGAAATGTGGTATTTGAAAATGTAATAAAAATTAATTAAACAAGATAACAGTACAATAGGCTGATATCCAGTTTTTGTCTTTGTTACTGTACAGATTTTGACGTTTCCATGTTGTTTACAGGCTCTCTATAATTGCTCTAAATAAATGTTTGTTATACATGCAGTTGTTCAAAAATTATTGCCATGATATACTCAAATGTAATTTGTCATGGTAACAATTACCCATCATCTCATTGCCGAGCCCTATCTGAAACGATTTTAAACATTTGATCTGCCTTTGCCTTTTATGTTTTTCACTCAGATTTTTTATTAATGGAATCTAACTTGTTTCAAGTTACTGCAAAGAATATGTTAACTCATAGGGCAGGGTTAAGATTGTCTTTAGGGGCCTTAAAGTACTTACTGGGTGAATATCTCATCAGTTTTCCATGCTTCGCCTCAGTTGTGCTGTTTGTCACTGATAGCTGCAAGAAGAACAAAAGAGTCTTTCTGTGGCATCAGCAGCAAACTGCAGGCTGTAGAGCCTGGATGCCAAACTGAGTTACTGTGTACAAAGCATTCAGATCTTTTTAAGAAGTGGAGCGCGTAGGACACTGAAGCCCTCTATACCTATTATGGGTGCCACGTGCATCTGATTGGCTCAAAATATCTCAAAACCTCTTAACTGAAAGTTTTTCATAGCCTTATTTTCCAAGAACTGGCAATGAATTCCCCCTGTTTACTCTGTGAAGGTATGCAGTCTAACCACTGAGCCTAAGACTAGATCAGACATGTTTCCTACTAATACCATGTGTGGTGGCATTCATTGCTTGGCCAGGTAACGCCACCCAAGACTTGTTATAGCACAAAGGCTTTGTTGTTAAAGACAAAATAACAGCTTTGTTTCCGTTTCTGACAGCCTTCTCTTTGTATATGTCTGCTTCAGTGGATTTTAGTTGTATAAAGGAGAAACTCAATTGCCATTCCTTTGGAATAAAATGGAAAATAATACCTTGGGGCATAACATTTTATAGTATTTATATGATTTCAGGTATTATTCGTTGAGTTTGTGTAATGTTTCCATAATAGGTACTGACACATGAGCAAAGAAAATGACAAAGAATAATCTGGCTCTATTTAAAACTCTCTTACACTTAATTGAAAAAAAATGTGCGTTATATGGCCATGGGTAAATACAATTAATCATAAATACATTTTAAAGATGTGTATGTGTAGTATGTGTAATTGTGTGTATGAAGTTGCTAGTTTAGCTCTTAATTTCCTTTTAGGTTAAATATCTATCTAAATAAATGCCTCTTGTTGATCTCCAGGTACAATGGCTCCCTTCCTGGAGGAGATAAAGGTCGGAAGAGGAGTCGTTTTGCTCTGTACAGGAGAGCAAAGGCTAATGGTGTCAAACCAAGCACTGTGCACATCCTCAGTAACCCTCAAGACAGCAAGGTGTGTAGCTTAATGTTACGAGAGTAGATAGACAAGTAGAATTAATAGGTTAGTAGGTTAGTTTGAAGGCTTATCTTGAAGGCTGTTTATATGCTCATTTAAAATCAGTCATTTTGTCCCTTTTTTAAAAGAATGTATAGGGTGTTCTGGATATAATGGTGTTCACTATAGTGCTGAGTTTAATTAATGATTAGGTCTGACCTTTTCTTTTAGGCTGTTAACAGTAGGGGTCAGCACAGTATCTCCTTCACCCTCTCTAGGAATCAGACTGTGGTGGTGGAATACTGCCATGACAACGACACAGATATGTTCCAGGTGAGACACACACAGACACACACACACATCTTCTAAGCCGCTTATCCTTCTAGGTCACGGGAGCTGGAGCCTATCCCAGGAGTCACTGGGGGGAAGGCCCAAGAACTGCAGACCAACATTAATTTCTGAATTATTGATGTGCAGAGAATTCCTGATAGTCTTTTATTTAGGGGTAGTAACTAGTTACAGTTACTCAGGCACGTGTTGCACAATGTTTTAGATAAAGAAATAGATAATTATAAAATGGATAGTTCTGGTCCTAAAATCCAATTGACTGAGACATGCTTGCAGCCGTTTTAAAATACTCAATATATACACACCTATGACCACCTCACAACAACTGAAAAACCCTTGTGCTGTTAATGGATTAATTTGACTGTAATGCTGCTTGTGTTGACCACCAAGCATATTGATGATATAAAGATCCATTTTTGTTTAAACTGAGGGGCTGACAACACACATTCTTAACTAGAACTAGGCTCGTCAGCTAGCTAACCAGCTAAAATACAGCAATTACGCTAAACAACTCCCTCATTAATGTCACAGTCTTGGATTAAAGTACTTATGATATACTTTACTCTACTATGACTATATAAAAGTCTAAAGAACGTCCCTTGAATGGCTAACACTTGTCCGTATTTGTCAGATCTACCTTAAGTAACATTAAACTTAGGCTAAATCTCAGATTTTTACTCTATGTGTGCTATGTACGTTTTTAAATTCTAATATTTTGTTTGTCAGATATGGATGTGGCTGAATACCAAATGGCTATTTGTTAGCTATATTATGCACTCTTGGTGTGTATTGTTTCAATTCCTGCTAGAGAAGCCCCAGGGTAGGAAAAGGAGCACTGTTAGTTTGGTGCTATATAAGACTTAGGTAGTAATTTGGTGACCAAAAAGTACTTCTAAAGCAGGGGCTTTTGCATTAAACAGTGCTATGCAATTATATGTTCATTATTATATGACAAAATGTGAAAAAGTTCATGAAATAACCTCTATGTACAGTGATAAGTGACCGAACAAGCCACCCCTCCACCCTGGGAAAAGCACAACCTCTCATGGCTTATTGCTTAAATAAAGCTGCATATCTATGGACAATATACTTGTAGATTTTTTAATTGTCTCATAGTGACGATATGGCTATATATGTATCATGTCATAAGAAACCATGCTATTTTAAAAAGGCCCTGCAATTAATAAACTATTAATTTTGTTTTCATGTCATGGTCACAATCTTTTGGACTAATTTAGTAATCGTTTGACAACAGTAGGCCACCCATGCTGTTTACACACCAACAGAGAAATTATTGATGACAACTTTAAAGAATACACATATTGGATATTCATTATGGCTTTCAGAGTTGTGCTTGGACTTGGATACAATTACCATACATTGTTGGTACATTTCTTATTGTTACTATTTGTTGTTGTGTATTTGTTTGTTTTGTTAATAAACATGGTTATTTTCAATTAATTCATTTCTTCATTTTGGGAACAACCATGTCCTCTATACTTTCTCTTAAATCCTGAACACCTTTCAGGCACAGAAAATTTCCTTGCTTTAAGCCTTGTATCCAGATACCCATTCTTATTAATGTAATTTAGCTACTTTAAAGTGCTAAAATGCTTTAAACATTGCTGATACATGATCACTGTTGTTGCTGAATGCAATCAGATTCTCATGGCAATGTCCCTACATCTAATGTAAAGTCTTTTCAGAGTAGAGACTGTTACTGCATCAAAGGGGTGGATAAACTCCATATTAAGACCATATTTCAGAAGAAATGTTTTTTGAGGGGAAAGTAATCACATTTTACATTAGTCACTAAGTTTTCATTATGTTAAACTGTTGACAGCATCTGTATGGCTTTGTGATTTGTCACAAAGTGTGTTTTGAAATGTATTATTTAATTTTAAACCCACAGTTCTTCAAAAGGAGAAGCACATAATAAACTTCTGTTCCTGATAGATGTAGCTAGATGTACTAGGAACTACTAGTGTAGTTTTTTGACCTACTACTTTCAAGCTTCTACTGAACTTGCTTACTTGAGTCATTATTTCACAGAAGTAACAAGTGTGGGTGCTGGCTACTCTACCCACCCCTGCTTGTAACTAGGTTTCAACAGACACTGAATACCCATAAGTTTACACCTGCTTATCCAACATTTTTTCTGAAATCAGGGGTTTTAATAAGGAGTTTTTCCCTTTGCTGCAATAACAGGTTCTTAGGTTCTGGGAAGGCTCTTCACTAGATGTTGGAAGATTGCTGCGAGGATTTGATTGCATTTAGCCAAAAGAGCATCAGTGGGGTCAGATACTGACATTGAATGATTAGTTCTGGATCACAGATGTCACTACAACTTATCCCAAATGTATTGGATGGAGCTCCCTCACTCCAGAGAACACAAATTCACATCTCCACAGCCCAGTACAGGAGGACTCTTGCTCATTCTTGGCATTGGGCATGTCTCTTGTGCAGCTGTGCCAGAGTGTCCAATTCTATTGTCGGTGTTGTTTTGTGGAGTTCATGCAGACTGCAAGCTGTATCAATAAATGGGAGCACCTTAAAGTAGATGAATTTGCCAACAAGACATCTAATCATTTCAATTTACAACCATTTGTCACTGTGTTTGCACACTGTGAAATTAGACCTCTGCATTTAACCCATCCATGCAGTGAAGCACCCACATACATGCACACTAGTGAGCACACACACTAGGGGCAGTGAGCACACTTGCCCAGAACAGTGGGCAGCCCTATCCACGGCACCTGGGGAGCAATTGGGGGTTAGGTGCCTTGCTCAAGGGCACTTGACCATAAACTCCATTTCCCACAATTTCCCGCGATTATGTTACCTGTGAAGCGACGGCATTAAGCCACTAGATTGCAGTCAATCAGATCTTTTAAACTCTTGCATTTGGCCCGCGGGCCTTGAGTTTGACACATGTGGAATACATGGAGAGACTCTTTCGGTTATTATGCTTCTAAACTGTGGAACTCAATTTCATTTTTTATTAGACACTTTTAAGAAGCTAAAAAATGTGTATCTTTAGTTGGCCGTTTAATTAAAACTGCGTCTCTTGGTATTTGTCTTTTCATTTGACCTGTGTCTTTCTTATGATTTTAAATTAGTATTTTAAATTAGTACTCATAATTTCTTCTGTTCTTGTTAAGCTTAATCATCTGTCTGTAAAACACATTGAGCTACCACTGGCATGAAAAGTGCTATATAAATAAAGATAATAATAATAATTATTATTATTAGTAGTAGTAGTAATGTTAATAGTGGTGTCTTCTCCAGGGGTGTGAAGGTTACCAGCACACAGTACTTTTAAAACATTTCATGTATAATTTGTTTTGTAACGTGGTCGTCATTTTCAGTGACAACATGATGCCTAGTTTTCATCAAAGACTCCACATTTAAAGATGAGATTGACTATTAAGTAAGATGTGTGTAAAGTACACAGTATGTAAGCTTTTTAGAAAATGATAAGAAGTCACTTGTTCTGTCTTTGCCTTTAGATTGGCCGCTCAACTGAAAGCCCCATAGACTTTGTGGTGACTGATACGCCAGGTGGATCGAAAGAAAGTGAAGACTCTTCTGTTGCCCCAAGCACCATCTCACGCTTTGCCTGCAGGGTGGTCTGTGAACGGAACCCCCCCTACACTGCCCGTATTTATGCAGCTGGCTTCGACTCTTCTAAAAACATTTTCCTTGGGGTTGGTATTCTTCAAAAACTTTAACAAAGTGTTATTTGTTATTTTTTAGCTTTGCTTCTTACATCATAAAATGCTAGTGCCTGAAATATCAAATCTATAATCATACATGTAATGATCACTCTCTTCCTGCAGGAAAAAGCCACCAAATGGAAGAACACAGATGGTCAGATGGATGGGCTTACCACCAATGGAGTGCTGGTGATGCATCCACAGGGTTTCCCAGAAGAGTCAAAGCAGGGCATGTGGAGGGAGATTTCTGTCTGTGGAGATGTCTACACTCTGAGAGAGACCAGATCCGGCCCCATTCGTGGACAACTGGTAAACACTGTCACAACCTAGCTGATACAGTAATGCCCTCAATACTGTCCCTCAGTAGTCTCTGTAGATACAGGTCATGGAGAAACAGCCTAAGAATATATTTGGTGACTACAAAAATGAAGGATTTAAAAAAACAAAACAAAAAAACAGGAGTAGCTTTAGCACAGAATGTTGTAAAACAAAGCTGACTGCATGTTCTTCTCAAAGTGTTTTCAAAGTCCCTAAGTTTGTTTACATTGAGTTCTAGTGTCAAAAACAATTTAACCTTACTGGGTTAAGAGTCCTAAAACAGCCTGACTGTCGGCCTTTAGACGCCATAATGCCATTGGTCAGTGTCTGTGGCCAACCATCACTGTATGCATAATACATTAACATAATGCAGTTAAAAAAAATAAACATTTAACTTTAAAAAAAGAAAAAAGAAACTTCTCCATTACATTTGTCCTATCTTTGTGATTTTAACTGTACTCCATGGACATTTTTGTCATTTTTATATTGTTTTATTATTTAATACATGCATAATTTATGCAGATATATGTAATAACATAAATAATCACCATTAATTAGCAATCACACTTACAAAATTATATTGAAAAGTTTGGGCAGCCTCAGTTGATGTTCTAGGTGAAAAGTTAACATCGTAGTTGCACTGCAGTTTCAGTGCACAATTACTGTTTATATTCAGGTTTTATCTTATTGGCGTGGCAGGAAACATAAGCTTATCAAGTGTATCATGTGCCATAACGTTGCACGTGGCACATTTTATGTTTTTTTTTATCCTGATATGTTACATTTATCAAATAAACAGTAATTGTGTGTTAAAATGTTCAAAAATGTGTTCTGTGTAGTGTTATTTTATTTTAATCAGCAAAATATGTAACTTGACCAGGGGTGCCCAAACTTTTGCATATGATCATGCAAATAAAACTTATAGCTGATGTTTGAAGCTGTGGGCAATGACTGAACATGCCATTAGGCTTCCTTACATCCTATCGGCTGTATGTACATTGAAACACTGTTATTGGTAGATAGCTAAACTGCTGATGTGACACCTTCACTTTAGGTTTTAGCACAGCATTATTCCCGAAGTACCTTACAATTTTCTATTCTTTTGAGAATGACTCATCTCCCATGTCCCCGTCAGCACACATGGCTATTCTCTTTACTGTAATTGCCACAGATATTATGAAAGATCTGTATAGAATTTTTATTGCAATTTCTTGGTTGTTGGGTGTTTTTGTTAATTAATTTTTATGCCCTAAACTAGGCCCAGGGTGAGAGCAGTGCCCTGCAGGATGGCTCTTTGGTGGACCTGTGTGGGGCCACCTTGCTGTGGCGCACTGCTGAAGGCCTACTCAAAGCACCCACCTTGCGCCACCTGGATGCCCTGCGTCTAGAGCTGAACGCGGCCCGGCCGCAGTGCCCTGTGGGCCTGAGCACCCTGGCCTTCCCCAGCCTGCCTCGCAGCCACAGCCTGGAGGAGCGCCAGCCCTGGGCCTACCTCGCTTGCGGCCACGTCCATGGCAGGCACGACTGGGGCCAGAGGCCCGAACGCACCCGCGACCGGGAGGAAGGGGCAAGTGGGGGCACGGGCGGGCGGCGGGAGTGCCCCCTGTGCCGAACAGTGGGGCCTTACGTGCCCCTGTGGCTTGGCTGCGAACCGGCTTTTTACATGGACGCTGGTGCCCCCACTCATGCTTTCGTGCCCTGTGGCCATGTGTGCTCGGAGAGGACGGCCCGGTACTGGGCCGAGACACCCCTGCCCCATGGGACCCACGCCTTCCGCCCCGCTTGCCCCTTCTGCTCCGCACCATTGTCGGGCAGCCCCGGCTTCACTCGCCTCATCTTCCAGGGGCCCATAGATTGATGAGGTGGCCACAAGAGGGTAGAAAGCAGGACAGGAGTGCTATGGAGACCAGTGCCTATCTCACGACTGTGTTCATACTGTAGATAGACATGCTGTAATTTACATGCAAATCTGCCATAGCTTCTTTAGAGTATGTGCACACTTAACTTTGTATGTGGTTTCTACCTCTGAATACTGTCCTGAGTTAGCCTGGTCCAAATCTTGTAAAGGTTTGCCCCATTTTCCTTCTTGGATTCAGTTTGGCACTGACCGAATAGTAATCCTTTGCTCAAGCCATATTAACATATTCTGATGAGCTGCAAGGGCAGTGGTTCATGTTTAGTGATATTTGAAGTGGACGCAGAGGTTGATTAAAAAAACTTTAGAAGTGCTCAAAGCACTCGAGATTGCCACTGACAGTTTTATTATTGACTGTACACTATGTCCAAAAGTATCCAGACACCCTTTCTAATTAGTGAATTGAGTTTCTTTAAGGTGCACTCTTAGCTGACACAAGTGTCTAGTTGTTCACAAAGAGCTTGTACAGTTTCCATGAAAAAGCATTGTTAATAGAATGGGATGCTCTGGAGCAAGTGCCCATGAGCCTAAGGTCTATGTATGTATACCAATTACCAGGTTATACCAATGGGTATAACCGTCCAGGTTGAGGCCATGGAGCAGTACATCTGTGTTCTCTGGAGTGATGGAGCTCAATCCAATACCTTTGGGATGAGTTGGAGTGGAATTTTTGATCCAGTACTAATCATCCAACATCAGTTCCTGCCTCACTATTGCTGGTGTGTACTTTTGGACGTAGTGTTTTTTTTTTGTTTTTTTTTTTTTTTTTTTTTTTTTGCGATTGGTTCATCAAGAGCTAGATTTACCAACATACTCATTGATATCACCCATGTAGCCTATTCTGACAGTGCCAGAAGGAATCTGTGGAGCAGAATGAAAGTGAAAGTACCTCTTGAGTCCAGAATTACCATATGATACCTAACTTTCTCCAAATGCTTATTCAGTAACTGGTGAGTCCACTCACATCTTCTCTTTGTTTTGTGTCTTAGTTTTATCAGAAGTCTCAAGACATGAAATCAGAAGCTATGCTGCAGAAACATGATCAATCACTGAACAAAAGAATATTGTCATTCTCCACTATATAATGCAAAACAATTTTGGAGCATTTCTATTGGTCCATCCATGATGGAATTTACACAAATCAAAATTGTGTTCAAACTTATGTAGAAAAATAACAAAGGGAAAAAAGGACATTGACTATGTGGGTATTCATAGGAAATTACTCTGTAGATCTATCATCTTTCCTTTAATCTGTGGAGTCAAAGTCCATTGTTGAACTCCCTCTTTTTACCAATCTATGGCCACTAAACCTTTCTCAGTACATACTTGTGATTTCATCTCACTCTGCACACTAGACAAGATAACCCCCGATTCAACACTCATCTTAAGCAATAAGCATTACTAGAATTAAGCTGTAGCTCAACTGAGAGATGCAATGACTCAAGTGTGTACTACCTGATTCTAGCTTAAACATGGCTGAACTCGGCTTTGGGTCGAAGGGCTTTGCCAAGTCGTGAGCAATGTAGCCCTTGTGATTTTCTTTTTTTTTTTTTCTTCTTTTTTTTATTTAAATTTTTTTAGATTGTTCTTTGTATTATTATGATTGTTTTAGCATTTAAATGAGAATAGAAGTTGTAGCTGCAGTATATTCAGTAGTTGTTTGAAAAAGTCAAGATGTCATATTTTTCTACATGATTGTGTTACTAAACTTTGACCGAAGGTCAGATTTTTTTATATACAACTGTTTCACATATAGCAGTATATTTACTATATATATAAATATATATAAATATTATTTTAATGTACAAATATGATTTGAATCCTGGAGAGTTCACAGCTGATGTAAGTAGGCTTCACTGTGTCATGCTCTAAAAATGGCATAGGAATCCCATAAATGAATACAATGACTAGTATAATGAATGTACTATTCCAGTGCTTAGTTAATATCTCTGCTCTCCCTGGTGCTATCATTGATCTTAAATGAGTCGTATATATTTTTATCTAAACTTCACTGCACTCCTTGATAGTATTTGATTGTTTTGGTTACCTTAAAGCTGGAAAAAAAAACACATTCACCCACTAAATCACCTGTACAAATGCAGGCCTTGCACTGTGCATCTCTGTTTTTTCCTAGATAAGCTGATCAAATGAGAAAGCTTTTTTAATTACAGGGTGTAAAGATAGATAAGCTCTCCTTTACCTCACACGCAAGAGAAGAGACCTCAATTTAACATATTTTTATATTAACAGAAAGGTAACATTTCATTTTTCACATTTTCCTGCTTGTTGTCATGACACATGTCACATCTGCTAAATTTGCTCCTGTATTGTTTATCAGGGCTTACATGTTCTTTGATATTTGATGCATTGTGCCAATAAGAGTATGCATTTACTATTACTCCTGAGTTATTCTGCCACTGTAGGCCACTAAAAATTGGCTCGAACTGAAACTGGTTCTGCTTATCTTCTTTCCACCCAGTTAACACATTCCTTAGTTTTATGTCTGAGACTATGACCAACTTCAAAAGTGTTGGTTGTAGCAATTTCAGTCTGTTGCAACTGTAGACATGGGCTACGTTCACATTACCAGACCAAAGCAGCTGAAATCCATTTTTACTGCCTCAGTGTAACATGGGTGTGGTATTTTCAGAGCTGTGTGAATGCAAAAATCTGATTGTTGCAATCCAGATCAGAGCCACTTTCATAACGATTCTAGACCGAAAACGCATCTGACTCAAGACCATGCGACCATAATAGGAAAGATCAGATTGGACTTTGTGTTTTTGTATGTGCACATTACTGTTATCATCCAGTGTTAGTGCTGCAACAGCACATAGCTTGAAGTTAGTGCTGGTAATGGCTCTTAAAGCAATACATGTGGCACTTTTTTGGCCTTTTTCACCTTAATTATGAACAGCAAACTAGCTTTTCAGAGCGAATAGGTTTTGTGTTGAAGGCTTGTACTGCTAGTTCTTTCATTTGTTGTTGTTTATGATTTGTTGTAAACATGACAGTGGTCTTACAGCAGTCTCTAAAGTGAGGTTTTTTTGTCTAAAGATGAAGAAGACCCTGTGATGTATCTTGAAGGTGGAAGTGTATCTTGACAGACTACAAGTGCTGTGGTGTGGATATTTGAATGATTCCTTTACCCTACTTTTACCAACCAAGTTAATTTACATTTAACAACTGTGTTAACAACCAAATTTAGTGCTGTGTCACGTGAGCGGCGTAGAGATTCCCAAAAATTTGTATGATGCCATTACATTATGCAACGAATGTTGGATATTAAGTGAGTGAGTAATAGACAAAAACACAATAAATGAATGAATTCTGTCAATCGGATGAGGCTGAGAAGTACAATTCTGTGCTACAGAATACATAAATAATGTGTTAAATATTAGATTTAGGCTGGAATTTCCCTTTAAAGAGAGATCTAGATCACTTAGAAGCATGAATGTGAACCATCCAGGTTGAAAATGGAGTTGAGCAGTAAGGCTTGTAATGTGACTGTAGCCCTAAATGCCCGTGTTTCAGGCTGAAGTGCGGTTGTGTCTTGTAGCAGGCCATTGCTCTGGTACAAATAATTTCACGTCTTCCAAAAGTCTCAGAAATGCTGTTCTGCCCCCATTCTTATCCTGCTAAGGGCACTTTAACTCCTCTGGCCTCTGCAGACTGATAATGGGTGACCTCAGGTTTACACAAGTCAAAGTTTACACTCTTCCCAGGGTCTCTATATGCTCAACGCACAGGGCACTGTTAGCAGGGCTCGAGATTGTGTGTGTGTGTGTGTGTGTGTGTGTGTGTGTGTGTGTGTGTGTGTGTGTGTGTGTGTGTGTATGTGTGTGTGTGTGTGTGTTTGTGTGGTTGTTTGTTTGTGCGTGCATGTGTGTGTGCTGGTATAATTTAGTACCCCCCATTTTTCACAACAGGGTTTTATCTCAGAGGAGAACACAGATCTGGGACGTGTTCAAGATGCATGAAATTCATAATTAGTTCAGTCCAGTGCAGTGTCTGCTTTAATGTTATTTTTCATTATCCTGAGTATTTCGCCATGCTTAAACGCCTTGCTGCCCCAAAAGAGAGAATCCTTATCCAAACAGAATTTTATCACTTATGTTAACTCTGCTCGAGAGAGCCCACATTTTTGTGTTACAGAGTTTTATATAACAACGATCAATTATTTTACTGATATAGTCCCACACTGGATGAAAGGAGCATCTTAATAGGGTTCATATCTTACAACTGGGATTGGTGATGGTAGACACGTGATTGAACAAGTGGTCAGTTTGAGTGTTGTCAGTATTGATATGTTCTATTTGAATGATGAATTTAAGAGAAAAAAAAAGTTGCACCTTGTGTTTGACCCCTGTTACAGACTGTGACCTTTCCACTGTCACATTCCACTGAATAGACCTCAATAAACCAGCTATCAAACCACACAGTGAACACAGATACACAACTATGCTTAAACCCAAGGTGCACTGACAATCACAAATCAAAACCTGAATAAAAGAAATGTTTCCAAAAGTTTATTTGTCATGTTCTCTGCTTTTTCGGTCAGAAAAAGATCAATTCTTAACATGTTCATCCACTAGAGGGCAGCATTGCTATTATTGTTTTTGCTCCTGAGGCAAAAAATGTCTATTTGCTTTGGAAATAATTGGCAAAGTTCTGCATAATTAATGTATGTGAACAGTCATTTAGAATGCTTTGATGTGAAATTTACAGAAATGTGCTGTCTGATTTCTTTATAGTGGTGGTGACAGGAACTAGGATTATGATTACAATGCAAATGTAGCCATTTTAGCTACTGACCAAAATGACCAGTGAACTTACAGATCTTAATTTGTTTATAATATCGATCAGCCATAACATTAACAGCACCTCTTTGTTTCTACATTTAGTGTCCATTTTATCAGCTCCACTTACCACAGACACACTTCGTAGCTCTCCAATTACAGACTAGTCCATCTGTTTCTTTGCATAACTGGTTAACCTGTTATTCGACAGTCAAGACCCCCACATGACCACCACAGAGCAAGTATTGTTTGGGTGTTGAATCATTCTCAGCACTGCAGTGACGCTGAGGTGGTGGTGACGTGTTAGTGTGTGTGTGTGTGTGAGTGCACCTAGTAAGTGGAGCTGATAAAATGGAAAATGAGTCTAGAAACAAGGAGGTGGTTTTAATGTTATTGCTGATTGTTGTATAATGTTGATTATGATAAAATTGTACATCTGAACAATAAAAAAAGTTTTATGCCAAAACATAAATATTTCACATAATAATAACTTTGGGTGAGGGAGCTTTCAGAAGTATTAGATGTGTGGTTCCTGTCACCACCGCTGTGAACAATTCTAAATTTCTCACAATCCGAATGACTTTGATCATATTTTTACCATTTAGTTACCCAGAATTTGTGAAAAATATTTGAAAAGGACCAAAATTCCATGCAATAATTATAAGAGATCAGTTTTACTAATTATCACTAGATGGCAGTATAACAAAGTATGTTAACCTATTCATGTGCACCATCTAAATGCAGTATAAAAAGGAAAAATGCCACAGAACCTGTTCTGAAGTGGTAAGAATTGGTGTATATACACCTTGTATAAATTTGAATTTTTTGGTTGTAATTTTCATAATTTTATATCTAATCAAATTAGGATTTTCTATTGTCTTGTTAAAAAGATTTTAAATGGCATATGGTCAAAAGATTTAACATCTTAACTAGATTTAATATAGTACGAGATAAAAACCTTTTTAGCCAGATAGCTTCTGCCAATGATGTCAGATAAACCTGACTGAAGCAGTTGATTCCTATGAGTTTGTTTGTTGTTTATGCATGCGTACATTATTTTGAAGGAGTAACTTGGACTTGTAAGTACATTTAGGTTTCTGTTCACATTGTCTTTATAATTTGGTTTTGCAAATTGTAGCTTTGTAGCAATAAACTTTAACACAAACGATCACACAAGAGTAAGGCGCACAGGCATGACCAGAGGAATAATTTACATTTATGGCATTTGGCTGATGCTCTTATCCAGAGCGACTTATAGTTTGATCATTTTTACACAGGTAGGCCAAGGTGGTGTTAAGAGTCTTGCCCAAGGACTCTTATTGGTATAGTGTAGGGTGCTTACCCAGGTGGGGATTGAACCCCAGTCAGTGTAGAAGGCAGAGGTGTTACCCACTACACTAACCAACTACTAATTAACAAGGTCTAGTTGATGCCTAGTTCAGGATGTGTTCAGGATGTGTTGGACCACCTGACCTCACTAATGCTATTGTGGCTGAATGCAATCAAATCCTCACAGCAATTTTCCAGCATCTAGTGTAAAGCCTTCCCAGAAGAACCAAGACGGTTACTGCAGGGGACAACCCATGATTTCCCATGATTTCACAGGTAAAATGCCATATATGTATACACACACATACACATATGTGCATATATATATTGTGTGTGTGTGTCTGTGTGTACATACATAGATAGATAGATAGATAGATAGATAGATAGATAGATAGATAGATAGATAGATAGATAGATAGATAGATAGATAGATATAGCATACTATTAATACCCAAATTTACACAACTCTTGTAATGACTATTTCCAGCATGATAATACACCCAGTCACAAAGCAAACTGGCTTTATGAACATGACAAAGAGGTCAGTGTTCTTTAGGGGCCTTCCTAGTCACTGGATCAGAATCCACCAGATGAATCCCATTCATGAAAGTGCTTCTGAAAAATATGATCATGTTATCATGGACATGGAGAATGTCAAAGGAATGTTTCCAACATTTTGTGGAATTCATGACACAAAAAAATGCTGTTTTAAAACTAACAGATGCAAAAAATTATATAATGTATAAAAGTATTATATATAACATTATATACATGACCAAGATGGAGCTATGCATGACTTTCAATGTATAGATTGGTATGAAAAGGCCAGTTTTGCCTTTTGCAATGTAGCACTTTCACTATATATTAGTGCTTATTAGTGATGAGTCACATGAGGGCAAGTATCTTCACAGTCTGCGTATACTAAATCTGTGATTTCTACATTAAAATTAAGGAAATGCAGAAATAAAAATTGGTTTGAAAATAAATGTCTAATCTAAGCCTGACTAACAAACCTGATTGTGTAAAAATGCTCTTCAAGAAATAATGGTTACGTGCAAATGGTAAAGTGCAATTTTCACCTGTTTGGATATATTCTTTGTGCTATGTACTTTTTAATTTAATAATGTTGATGGAATATAGTTTCATGGAAATGTGTATTATATATATATATATATATATATATATATATATATATATATATATATATATATATATATATATATATACACTATTAAAATAAACCATTTATAAACCCTTTATAGGGTAGTCTTACTCTAATACTTAAAGACAATATCTGGTACTGGTACTTTATATGGATAGATTCTCAAAAGGGAGGATTGATCTAGATTGGAACTATTGATACTTTAGTATTGATTCTATCAGTTTTTTATATTTGTGTTGAGACTACATGAACGCATTTGAGTGTTCAGCGTATCTTGAAAGCGCACAGTGTTCGTGTGTGAGTGCTGAGGGACTGGTGCTCGATGAGGAGAGGAGACTTTAGATGTGGTCTCAGAGGGAGGATTTGCGTGTCCTTATCCAGTCTCATTACTGCCAGTGTTGATGTGGGAAAAGGCTGAAGGGTAGCAGTGACTTCTCCTGCCGTCGCCATGGCCCTTAGAGAGGGAGTGGATCTGGGACAGCGGGCATTAGCTCTATTGTTCAACCAATTTACTCATTAACGTTCAATTAACGTGAGCAAAAAGCAGATTAATTAACTTTGTCAACTTCCTGCTCTTGTTCAGTGCAGCACTTCTTTCTGCACTGAGTCAAAGTCATAGAATGCACTAATTTAGCCACCCACTATATAAATCCAATTAATTTCAATGGCAGAGTTTTTTTACAGCCAGTGTTATGCAGTATGTAGTCTTACATTACTGTCCTCCTTTGTGTATATTAGAGAATATGTATGTGTGTAAGCCTTGGAAGATTGAGCTAAACAGGATGAGTTTATTTAATAAGTTTTACAATTTAATAAAATTTATTATGGATGTTATCCTGTTAGCAAATATGGATTTTGGCAGTAATCCTGCCTGCTTTATTTTCTGTTCTTAAGCACCATGTACATAGGCCTAACCCTCTTTGTTTCATGGTTACAGCTTAATTTTAACCCGGACCCTGCCATTTATTTGACATCTGCAAGAGGTCAGTATTATTTTTTTATTGTATGAGCGAAATTGCTGTCCTCGGGGCATTCCATTCAGTTCCTGTGAGTACTGCTGGGCTCAATTGCTCTGCGTTCTGATTTCCCTCTTGATGCATTACCCTTCAGAATTAGTGGCACCCTTGATAAAGGAGAGCAAAACCATTTCATATTTACAGTTGCATTTTCTGGTGTACAAAGTATATGCATAAATATGAAATTTAGGGGTGCCAATGATTTTGACATATCTGTTTCTAAGAAATTAATATTTGTTTTTCTTGCAATTATATTTTTTCTCTCTAAATTAGTTCTTTTTAATGGGATATTTTGCTGTGAACTTTTTTGATGGTATAATAGAACTCTTGTTAGCTCCTTAGTCTCTTAGATTAACTTAATTCATTTTGAATAAAATTTGCTTTCTCAATGAATAAGCAAAGGGTTAGTTTGTAGATTGGCTGCTAAACAGGATATTCCCTGGCCATATTTAGAAAAACTCCACAGAGGGAGTTATTAGCACTCAATATGCTTTCTTGTTCATCACTGAAAGAGAGGAAACCCACACCAGCAAGATCTCATAACATTTGAGATTGCAGTTACAGATTGCATGTATAGTGGTGCTTGAAAGTTTGTGAACCCTTTAGAATTTTCTATATTTCTGCATAAATATGAGGTAAAACATCATCAGATTTTTACACAAGTCCTAAAAGTAGATAAAGAGAACCCAGTTAAACAAATGACACAGAAATATTATAATTGGACATTTGTTTATTGAGGAAAGCGATCCAATATTCAATATTTGTGAGTGGCAAAAGTATGTGAACCTTTGCTTTCAGTATCTGGTGTGACATTCTTCCAAAAGCCTTCTGGCTTGTCCATGTGATCTATAGCAAACTGCAGACAAGCAGCAATGTTCTTTTTAGAGAGCAGTCGCTTTCTCCTTGTAACCCTGCCATGCACACCATTGTTTTTCAGTGTTCTCCTGGTGGTGGACTCATGAACATTAACATTAGCCAATGCGAGAGGCCTTCAGTTGCTTAGAAGTTACCCTGGGGTCCTCTGTGACCTCGCCGACTATTACACAGATCTTGGAGTGATCTTTGTTGGTCGACCACTCCTGGGGAGGGAGACAATGGTCTTGAATTTCCTTCATTTCTACACAATCTGTCCGACTGGATTGGAGCAGTCCAAACTCTTTAGAGATGGTTTTGTAACCTTTATCAGCCTGATGACCATCAATGGCTCTTTTTCTGAGATCCTCAGACATCTCCTTTGTTTGGGCCATGATACACTTCCATAAACATGTGCTTGAAGAGCAGACTTTGATAGATCCCTGTTCTTTAAATAAAACAGGGTGCCCACTCACACCTGATTGTCATCCCATTGATTGAAAACACCTGACTCTAATTTCACCTTCAAATTAACTGCTAATCCTACAGGTTCACATACTTTTGCCACTCACAAATATTTAATATTGGATCATTTCCCTCAATAAACAAATGACCAACTATAATATTTTTTGTGTCATTTGTTTAACTGGGTTCTCTTTTATCTTTTTTTAGGACTTGTGTGAACATCTGATTTTCTATTTATGCAGAAATATAGAAAATTCTAAAGGGTTCACAAACTTTCAAGCACCACTGTATATGAAGTAAGATTAGATGTTACAAATTGTGTGTATGTGAAGATAAAATGAGTATGAAGCGACTGGTTTTGTTGAATGCTGTTTAGCTTTTTTTTTTACTTCACATATTTTGTATAGCGATAGCAAAATGATAAACAACAAGAACATTTTTTTGCTTGTCTTGCTCATTTTTACCAAGTGCACAAATAATTCTGGAGAGATTTTAATTTGCTGAAAATATAAAGGCTTTGAATATGATTTAGTATTAAATAAATACATCAATATTTTGTCTGCAGCATATAGCCATTCAATATGGTTAGTTGGCAAAAGAACCAAAAACCTGTTAATTCAAAATATATTTAATATTAATAAGAGAAGCCAATGGGCATGTGCTGAAACAACTGCCTATTGATTTCTATTATAGCTGCACAGGTAAACATATTTAGTTGTTGTCTGTGGCAATTGCCTGCGTGATATAGTTGTGGCAGCCAGTCTGAAATATGCTGGAGTATTCCTTTAATCTCCAAAATAATGGATTTATGCTACATTCTCTGCACAGAGGATGATGAATACGGTGGGTAGTGCATAACAGTGACTCCTCCTCCACATGCACAGCTTCCCTCAGGACCCATCCACTAAATGCAGTACAAACGATGCTTAATGGAGCTTTTATTTCCTCATTACAGAGGGGCTCCACTCCTTCAGATGGCATACACTCAACTTAATGCCTGTAGGCTAACATTTCATAACATACTTGGCTCAGAATATTAAACGGTCCTTCTTTTCTCTCCTCTTTTCTCTCTCTCTCTCCGCCTGTCTTCTGTGTTTTATAGCTTTTCTAGTAGAGACAAATGGTCTCTACTGCATGAAGCTTTGCCTCTGTGAAATAGCAAACTCCCTGTTATTTGTCAATAAATGCTTCATTTTTTTAGTTACAGGCCATGTTTGCTATGGAAAAATTATATATATTGATTTGACTGGATTCTAATGTCTACATGATTTCCACAAGAATAATAACATTCACTGAGCATTTTATTAGGTACACCTACCTAGTATCTAACTTTATTACCCATTTTATGGCTCCATAAATGTATGTAAATTATGTAAGAGTGCTTTGTAGTTCCACAATTACAGGCTGTAGTCCATTTGTTTCTTGCTTTATTTGTTATCCCACCTTTATTCTGTTCTTCAATGGTCAGAACCCCCACAGGACCACCACAGAGCGAATATTTTGTTGGTGGCGTGTTAGTGTGTGTTGCGCTGGTCTGAGTGGATCAGACACAGCAGTGCTGCTGGAATTTTGTCACTGCTGGACTGAGAATCAACCAAAATATTCAGCCAACAGCGTTCTGTGGGCAGCATCCTGTGACCACTGATGAAGGACCAGAGGATGACCAACACAAACTGTAGTTTATGTTGGTAGGAGTGTCTAATAGAGTGCACAGTGAGTGGACACTGTCTTTAAAAACTCCAGTAGCACTGCTGTATCTGATCCACTCATACCAGCGGAACACACTAACACACCACCACCACATCAGTGTCACTGCAGTGTTGAGAGTGATCCACCACCCAAATAAGACCACTGAACACTGTGAAGGGGGATTAACAAAGTGTGCAAAGAAAAAGATGGACTAAAGTCTTTAATTGTAAGACTACAGAGAAAACCTACATCATAAGTGAAGCTGACAAAATGGTCAATAAATGTGGATACAGGGTAAATGCAGCTGTCAAAGTGCTCAGTGATTGTATGTCCAAAAGTTTGCAGATGTCTGATCATCCTTGATCTGTTTTAAAACCAAGGATACTACAGAACACTCCAGTTAAAATAAAAAAAAGTAAACATTGCTACATCTATTGTAAACATGCCTATACAATGCTGCAGTTGGTCTCTAGAGAGACATTTTCTTTGTTAAAGACTAATGAAGTATCTTGAAGGTGAACATACATTTTGAAAGGCTTTAAGTGTTTTGGGGCAGGTACCGGTGGGATGTTTGCATAACAAGCCATTACCTGGCTTTAAAAAAAACCCCCAAAAAACAGAATTGACTCCTTACCAGAGTTTATTCTTGCAAAGATATAGAGAAAATGGAACTCCTAACAACCATGCAAGACCTGGTTGACCACCAAAACTGCAATCATCAGATAAACTCTCGTCTCAAAAGCTCTCATCTTTGAGAGAGAGGAGAAAAGACAACTCAGCACAGTGAGTCTGAAAGGATGTGTAGCTGCACGGACAGCCAAGAAGCCATGAATGAGAAATTCAGTCAAACACCAGTTTGCAAAGCAAACATAGAAGCTGCTGGTGTTCTCGGAACAATGGACTGTCCACCCCAGAGTCCAGACCTCAGCTTCATCAGTGAATGTGTTTGGGCTTATCTGGATTGTAAGTAGAAGAAAAAACTTTGGCGGTGTGGAAAAATATCCCTGCAGGTTTCTTTAGAAAATTGAGAGTGCGTCCCTTGAAAAGAACGGAAGCTGTAATAAAGTCAAAAGGCGGACTCATACGGAAAACTGATATTCTATTTAGTTCTAAAGGCTTTTGTTTCATTTTAATGTTAAATTGTACGATTTCTGCGTTTTGTCTTTATGCTCAGAAGCGAACAATATTAATGAAATAGATGAGCGTGATCTGTGACAGTACTGCGGTGCTGTGTGTGCTGCAGTGAAGTGATGTGTGTGTCTGAGCCAGTCATTTCACTGCGTCGCTGCTTCGTGAATTGGCTGCTGCTTTTTTGGCCTCTCTGATGTTCAGCTGCGTGTCAAGGGTTAATGATTTTGCAAGAGCTATTTGAGCGCGAGCGAGCAGTTCTAGAAGTGTGTTTGAGAGGAGAACGCATAGCTGGGAAAATCCCCAACCTCCTGACTTGCAAATCCTCTGACAATAGAGAGAGAGAGAGAGAGAGAGAGAGAGAGAGGCTGATGGAGGAAAGAAATACTATAACCGCTTCTTTGCTGCTCCATTACAACCCCCCGCACGCGCGGACGCACCAGGAGTGGGTGCAGCGTTGGGACCCTCTTTCTCCGCGGTCCGTGCTAAATGCTGTACACGAGAGGCTGCTGGTGGCAGCAGACGCAGCTCGCGCTATCACTCAGCAGATTAATGACGGCGGTGGGCCTGTGATAACGGCCCCGCGCTCAATTTCAGATAGCGCTAATGGAATCTGTCCCGTGCAATTGTAATGCCAGGGAGATTCATTTGCTACGGAGCTTGGAGCTGTCAGCCCTGCCGCGGCGCGCGCGGCGCTGGGCTACGGATACTGCTGGTGCCCGTAACTGGTGCTGGTGGGGCTGGTGAGGGTGGTGGGGGGTGAGGGTGGTGGGGGTTTGGGGGGGGGGGGGCGTGAGGGGTCAGGAGGGAGATGGCAGAAGGGTTTTTGGCCCGCAGCGTGTGTATCAGGCCCTTCTGAATGGAGCAGACTTCTCTCTGTCTGTCAGCGAGCTGATAGGCTGCCTCGCGCTCCTAAGCCTCTGAGCGCTGTCACTCACCCCTCTCCCTCGCGCCAGACTTGGCCCCGCGTGCAGTGCTTGTGCACGGAAACGATGAACGCACGAGCATGCCAGACAACATGCAGAGGAGAGGAGGAGAGGAGGAGTGGAAGAGAGGACACAGACAAAAAAGAGATGGACGAGCTCCGGTGTTCATCATGTGTTTTACTGTAAAGGGAACATGGACAGGGGTGGTACCCTCACTGTCTTTAGTACCTTTAGTTAAGTGACATAACTACCAAATCTCACTGCAGTCGTGTTCTTAAAGCTCACGCTGAAATATTATGGCTCTTTAAGGGTTCTTTAATTAAGATAATTGTTCTATATAGGACAATGAGCAATCAAAGAGCCGCCTGCATGATTAAATGGGTCTTTGCATGGTGAAATGGTGCTTTAGATTGACTGAGAATGTGTTATATATGGCACTTTTTGAAAATGGTTCTATACAGCAGCAAACTGTGTTCTGCTATTGTTACAAGCTTAGCATTATACAATGCAACCCTTATGGTGCCTTTCGGAACCATTTTATGCTTCTTTGCTTGATATAATGGTGCTTTGGATTGACTCAGAATGTGTTGTATATAGTTCTATGTAGAACCTTTTAAAAAGAGTTCTAGACAGCACCAAAAGTGTTCTGCTATTGTTACAAGCTTGACATTGTGCAATACAACCCTTTTTGGTGCTAAATAGAAGCAAAAAGTGTTCTGCTATTGTTACGATGTCTAGTTTGTAGCAGAACATCATTTTGGTGTTATGTAGATCCATTTTCTGAAAAGGTTCTATATAGAACCATATACAGCACATTCTCCATCCGTTTGAAGAACTATTTCAGCATGCAAGGAAGCATTTAAGCATACAGATTGTTAAGATAAGATAAGATAATCCTTTAGTCCCACAACAGGGAAATTCACAGTATTACAGCAGCAGCAGAGTAATAGAAGTAAGTTCTGTATTGAACTCATGGCTCTAAATATAACCGTTGGGCTGCATTCACCAACCGCGGCTAGGAAGAAATCTCTTTGTTAAATCCATTTACTTTTCATGAAGGTTCTGTCATTCAACAATGTTTTCTTATTTGGGAGCACAAAGATCTGAGCAGTCCTGTTGTTTAAGAACATGTCTTGACTTTTTGGACCTTTCTCAAGAACAAATAATAAAAAATATTAGCTACTGATCCAATGTCTTTACCTAAGAACCCATGAGGAACCACATTTTTAAGTATTTGTATTAATCAAGATGTTAAGTTTATTTAGTTTTATACCCTGATCACGTCGGAGATTTTTGAGAAGCTGTTGCAGTCAGGCGACACTAGCATGACAGAAAAAATCATCCTGGTTCTTCTGCACTTCCCTACAAATACAACCAGAAGATTGTGTTTAAAGTACTACATGGAAAAAGAGAAGAATTAGATAAACCAGAAAAAGAGAAGAATTAGGAAAAACGGATATTCATTAATCGTGGTGCAAGCAATTTTGTATTCAGCATGAACATGTCTAAGATATTATAAAATATGTGCAGTCAGATGACATTAGTATGGCTGGATGTGCCTCTGGACATGCTGGTGACTTGTCAGAGGACTGTACTGAAAGTACTTCTGAATGGTCAAGGCTAATGAATATTTTGCATATTTCTCTCTGAGAGAGCTGGGAAAGAGTTCTTGGAGCTGATGGGATTAGCCTGGGAAGTTAATCTGGGTCAGACTGAACTAGAGTTGGAGAAAGTGCCAGTGCTGCTCGCTCTCAGAGTTTACTATCAAAGGTCACTGTGCCAAACACTGGCCTGTCTGTTGTAGCTGCTCCTGATTAGAGACTTTAAGAGCGAAGCTTATGGCTCTCATGTGTCCAAGAAATGGTGAGCCATGCTGCTGGTGAACTCTTACAACTCAGCTTGATAGGCTGAAGTACCTTAATGTGAAAAATAACCAGCTTAAAGCTACGTGTCTGGATGCCTCAGATGGATGAGAGATAGAGCGCAGCTGGAAGTCCTGGAGCTATTCTTCCTCAGCTCAAAATTAAATGAAAACACATACTTTACATCAATTAAGGTCACTGAGGTTGACCATTCATTTTAATGAGGCTATATTCTACATATTGTAGTGGCCCACTGCTCTGGCTCCATGGCCACATGTGGGGGCTCATGGTAGACACCTACCCTACTGAAAAGGAACTCATTGTTTTTGTAGATGTTGTTCATGGGTTTAAAGTGTGAGTATGCATTGTGTTCTTTTGTGTCTGGGGTGTGGGCTGTTTTGTGTTGGAGTTGGTCACTGTGAGAGTAAAGCCTGTGGCTCGTGGCAGCTTTTTCTGCAAGTTCAGGGAGTTGCATGTGCCTTTCTGCAATGGTGTTTAATAAAGAACACTTTTCATGGTGGAATAATGGTCCCCCCTGTATCTTACTTTATGTCAATACTACAGTGTCTTATTTTTGTCTTTCCTCTGAAGTCTACTTATAGTTTTTGTGTGGTGATATGTACAAAAATTACTCATGGTTCATTTTGCATAATTATTTCCTAACTTGTCTTTCATCCTAAAAATTAAATGGTCAGTTTTAGTTACTTTAAGATTCATATTTTGTCACTGTCGCACAGAGGTTTTGCTTTTTTTATATAATCTGAAAATGCCAGTTACCCTTTTCATTGTTTTCACGATTTCACGATGAATAGACCAGTATTTGGAAATAATATAATTGCGTTAACTTACATTACAAATAAAAACATTTTTCCCTCTACTGTAAAGTTATAATTTTGGAGATACAAGACAACAGTGACCTTGGCTGTTGTGTGTTGTGCCTCGTTCAAAAGCAGTCGATGTATAGAACATGCTGTTAAGAAAAAGCAAACTTCAGCCACTTCTTTTGGAACTGTGGACCCTTTGGAAGGCTGCAGCCTGCATCAACACAACATTTAATTATTTTCCACACACCTCCCACTCCATTAAATCTACCAACTTCAGAAACAACAGCCATGACTTTATCATCAGTGGGTGTGACTAAACTACTACAGGCTGAATGGGTGGTCGTTTATAAATGTGTTCACAGTTTTTAATTAGGTCCATGTTGGATTCAATGGGCAGTTTACAACTTAGACTATGTATGTGACCTGTATAGACCAGAGAATAAATAATGCGTTTTGAAACTTCAGCAGTGTTCGCACTGCACATCAAGCTCGTTTTGTTTAAATTTTTTTTTTTTTTTTTAATTTTATGGCTCCTTTAATTTCCCTTTGGTTTTGCATGGAAATTTCAGAGCACTGAAGTTTTAGAAGCATGTGTCCTGGGACGGATTGATTTTAATAGGCCTTTACTTAAAACATATACAAAACGTGAGTTTTGTGGTAAAATAGTTATATTTTTTATATTTTCAAAGAATAGAGAGAGAGAGAGAGCAATTAGAGAGAATTAATGCTGAAAGGAAAAAAGAGTAAGTGAGGCAGAGTGAGTCAGAGAGAGAGAGAGAGAAGCAGAGGCTGCTGGAGATTTGCAGTGGCGAGGAAGCCTCTGCCTGCTTTGCATTTCATTTACATGCCTGGCCATATCGTCCAATCGGATTGGAAGCGGAGCCGGCAGCTTAGGAAGAGGAATAAAGACTCGAAATGCCATCACTGCTCTCATCCCTCTCTCATCCCATGCTCATAATACCCTGTCTGCTTCTCTTTTCTTTTGGTGTGCTCTTCTCACTGTCATAATACCCATTCTTCCTCCATTCTCCTCTCTCCAGCACAACTCCGCACTCTATAAGTAGATCCTGTCCAAAGAAACCCAAGCCTCGCAGCTGTGAATGGGAGATAGAGTGGGAGAAAGAGAAAAGGAAAAATACAAAAAAGAAACAGAACAGAGCACACTGAACCTTCCCGACAGTCATGGATGTGTACGTGAGCATTAGTGCAGTAGCATGATTCAGTTCTGACTCATCACCTCAAGTCAAGTTCGAAAATGTTATAGAGGTCCCAAACATTTCAGCACTGAGTGCAACTCATTCCAAGAATCTCTGGAATTGAGCAGAATGGAATTAAATTTGAGGGTAATATACCATTTATGTACAAATGCATCCAGCTATACACCAGTGACAGAAATACAATTTTAAAAATAAAGATTCCTGAATTACTCTTGGCTCACACTAACAGTTTTCCTCTAGTTGGTACATAACATGGAGGTTCTTTAAAAAAGGTTCTTCACACTTGCACATCTCATATACAAAATAATTCTTTAATCCCTTTAACCCCTTAAAATTCCAGGCTTATCACATACTAAGACTTATTATTCAGTAACTACGGAGACTTCAGTGCAAATTAGTTGAACTGTTCTTATGATATAATGGTGTACAATAAAACTTGCTGGTGGGCCATGGCCATTTAAGGGGTCAATGCCCAGGACCAGCTGGTGGGTCCAATCTTATATTCCTCTCTCATAACTTATGAATAATTCAGTCAGATTGTATTTTTTTTCATGTAATTACTGAATATTATAAACTGTCTTATAATACACCTGGAATTAGCACTGTAGCTCATGGAGTTACTGAATAATAAAGATGTAACAAACTTGGGACCTTAAAGGGCCAAAGTTCTTCAGTGGTTCTTGGCTTAGATGAATGTTGGTTTAAATGTGGTTTTCCTGTGGCGTCAGGATTCAGGATCACATAAAAGCACCTGAACCATGCTGATGACTGAGAGGATGGACGGACAGAAAGAATTAGACAGGTAGAACGAGGACAACGGATAGTCAAGGAGGCCTGCCCAGTGTCGCAAAAGACTGGCTGTTGGACAAAGCCAGAAAGATGGAAGAAGTGTCCAGGGAGAGAGAGCGGTAAGGTTGAAGGACAGAAAGGGAGGAGTCAAAAAAACAACAAAAGAAGTGGACAGAAAATATAAGAAAAGCAACTGAGACACTGGAGAAAGAACACGTAGAAGCCTAGATGAAGAAGCTCCAGAAGCTCCTAGAGGCGAATGAGCAGGCTAATGAATGAGCAGATAAAGGAAGAAACTGAGGAGGTGAGAAAGATGTGGGAAGCATAAAAGAAGAAGGTGGAGATGATCTGGGGGGTTTAGGATGAGCTCCACTCCAAAAATCTGGAGGTGAATGTGAAGTACAAGGCCATGATAAAGCAGAAGGTGGAGGAGCTGGAGCGTGAACAGGAGATGATGAGGGATCCGGTAGCTGCGATTAAGGAGAGCGAGGTAAGGATCCTATCAGCGGTTCCTCTGGTGGTCGTTCAGAAACACAGGCTGATGCAGGAGCTGCAAACCCACATGAGCCCGATCCTGAGTGAGAACATGAGCAAGGAAGACAAACGAGAATGGAAGAAGATCCAAAAGAAGAAGGCCAAGGAGCTCAAAATGCAAAAGATGGCTGAGGAGAAAAAGAGAAAGGAGGCCTTGAAGGACACAAAAGTGAAGAGCAAAGAGAGGAAGAGCCTATGGAAAAGACGGTGCTGTAAAGGGAGAGAGTGAAGAACGAGAATGTATGCTTTTCACTTAAAACACCAATAAACAACATTAATAAACACTTCCATTTGTCTCTTTATGTTTATCAAAGTGATAATAGGCCAACGATACGTATAAAACAACAAATAACTAGAAACAGAAGAAATAGAATCAAGAACAGTTACATGTAATCTCAATATTTGATTAATGCTTTTTATGTGCAGACGTTTTGATCGACACATGAGTGTACGTGAGTGTACGTGTTCTGTTGTGTTTTGGGTTTGAGAGATTAGTCAGAAATTGGGCTGCAACTATTGAAGATTTTAAATTTAAAACAAATTTTTCAAACAAATATTATCTTGAATATCCAGATGTTCTATAGCATAAAGAAAATATCACTTTCCTGCCTGAGTAGAAAAATGTTTTAAGTTTCAAAATAAGAACGTCAGATCTGAGCTAGTGAAGTCGAGTGAATGGTCCTGGAGTGTCCAAAAATCAGAAACTAATTAAGTTTTGCGATGTGTGGGGTTGTTAGCTTGCTGCCTAGCAAGCTTGTGACTTCACATCACAGACCAGGTTTGGTGCTTCACCCGCACGAGTTTAGAAGATAAAGCAGAAATATTTAGATGGAGAGACGTCCAGTGGCTGGTGCTTGAGTTAGTTAAATCTTAAAGGGGAACTCCACCGATTAAAAACAATCTGTGTAATTAAATGTTTACAGTGTTGAGAGTCATTCAGAGTGATTTGCTGTGAAACATCGCTAACTTTCAGGAATGCTCAATGTGGAGGTAATAGTGCAGACGTCTGAAGAATTTAATGCCTCTGAAAGCCCCCCTAAAAGTTATTATATAAAATGATTGGATATGTGCTGTATGATGACTAAAACATTGTTTATGGTAGTTTTATGATAAAGTTTTGACTTGACCATGCATTTTAATAAATTACTTTTAATTACGTTTTGGCAGCATCTGCACCATCATCAACATTAAACAAAACACACATACTAAATAAAATGGTTATTTTTGTGTGGCAGACATGGTGACGCCTGGTTCCTATCACTACCACTTTAAATAAATCTGAGTCAGTACATTTCCTTACAGTGAACCATATCAACCCAATGAACTGAATGACTGCAGCCACATGTCTACATCTCATGGAGTGAATTATTCAGGAATTTTGAAATTCTCCTTTATTAATTATGCTAACTGAGCTCTAACAAGGTTACTTCCTGCCCAATAGTTGTATAAACTGAAGTTTGAGCATCCACTTTATGAGAATATTAATTAATGTGGAATAAAAACAATTGTCATTAATACAAGAAATCACTGTGTTACTGACTAGAGGTTCAGCCTGCATAATGTTTCTGATATCCTTTTTCACTCTGTCGTGATTGTCACTGCTTCTTCTCTTCATGCAGTCACCTGCATGTCCTTCATTTACCAACAGTTTTTTTAAGTATGGAAGAAACTTTTATTTCTTTTTCATTTGGGTTATTGCTTTGTTTCCCCTCATTTTTCTGCCCAGGGTAAGTATGTCTGTGTTTGAATATTTTATGAGTATGTCTCTTTCCCTCTCTCATGACGGCTACTGACTGACTGTAAGTCAGTTTCATTGTCTTTTGTTCCTCTTTTACTTCAATGCTCCCTATTAACTCATCACATTTTAAGCTACAGAAGGCTTCTCGCCAGGAGAGAACAAAGTACAAAACTTCTGAACTTGGGTAAAAGTAGTAGTTCTTAAAATACACGTATGCTATTTACACTTTTTACTTGAGTTAATGTACAAAAGTTAAATCTGAAATCGTAATGCACTGAAAAGATATTAGTGATTTATTTCTTTGTTTAATTGTGGAACAGTAATTACATTTGTATGTAAGATTATGGTAAAATAAGAATTTTGTCATGTGATGAATTAATATGACAGTGGTGGTTACTGAAGTAAATATGAACCAACAAAGGTTAAGTTCTGATTTGATGTCAGGTTGACTTCAAATGTATTTCATCAAATTATCTTAAATAAAAGTACTGAGAATTATTGCAGCTCTGTTTTTAATACTCTCTGTTAAGGAGGCCTGTGTGGCTGCAGGCATTAGTGTTAACTGTTCCTCTCTTTACTGCAAAGCATTTATCAAAATTACAGAACTTATTTAATAGCTTTGTTCTTTTACTTCTGATACTCAAGTGGTTTAAAAGCAAGAACAAATTCGATCAGTTACTTTTGTTCAAGGAATAATTTACCAAGAGCATTTCCCCTTTCACTCAAGTACAGAGGTTGTGAACTTTGTCCACCCTGCTGCTCCTGGTTTACAAGCAGAGGCTAGGAAACAAGCCCTGTCTGCATAAACAGGTATATCTCAGGTTGGAAGCAATGCCTACTGGATTTGCGAGGCTTGTGTGCTTATAGAAATGCAGTTAGTCAACGTAAATATGCCTCTTTTTCATTTATTAAAGTTAGTATTTTAATCTTTGACTAAATGTGTCCTCTTCCTACAGCCTTCCATCTGCTGCTTCTGGTTCTCGACTGATAAGGACTTACAGCTTGTCCCAGGTACTTTTATTTATAGTAATGATTACAGTGTTGCTCTTCATAATCTTAGTATTTATTTCTTTACATGTTTTACTGTATATTTTAGCACAATATTATGTATTTTAAAACCATGGCTCACCCGCTTTGCTCTTTTTCTTTAGTTTGAAAAAGCTGTTGTATAAAAGCATTAGGACATTGCATATTGAATACTACTGGGAAAAACAGCATTTTGAGTTCACAGGAACATCCCCCTTCTTGTTTGCTATTTCGTACACATCCCCTTTTTCTTGTTGCTTTATAGATTTATTTCTCATGATGCCTGCTGTTCTTCTAGGATCATTCATAGTCCAACTGTCATTTATATGGTGAGGATGTTACTCATTTTACTTACTTTTGTCTTCAGTCTAGGTGCAGCCATGAAGAATCCACAATCCCAAGCTGCAGGTGACAATGAAATTGACCAAAGACCCCCCACATCCGTTAAGAGCCGAGTGTATTTAACATGGGTAGCGGTCAGATGTTCAGTCTCTGTCTGCCTCTCTCTCTCTCTCTCTCTCTCTTCCATTCATACTGTACATATACGCTCACTGACCACTTTTTAAACACCTAACTTAAACTAGTTAAGCCTGCTTGCGTATGACAATACGTCAGTGCGTTGCTGTGGCACGTACTGGAAGGCAGTAAGTGATTTTCATGGGAGGACCTGCCACAAGTTCTCAAGATGCCTATGGTTCATGTTGTTTATCGTTGCTTAAATAGTTTGAACTGAGAAACTACAAGGAGCTTTTATCAAGTGCCAAAGCTTGTTGTTCATGAGGGAAAAATGCAAGAAATTAACCAAAAATGCTGGCAAAAACATATTTTGCACATTTCATCTTTGGGTGTGCACAAGTGATGGATAAACGTACAAGCAACACCACTTACACTTAAATATAAACATAGTGCTACTATATAAGTGGACCCGATTAAATAGAAAATGAGTGAATACAAGGCAGCTTTAAATAAAAAAGTGGCCAATGAGTGTATACATATAACAAAGCACAGTGGTGTGCTGCACATTCCAGTTGAGTTTGTAGTATTAACACCTGTTTCTTGGTATATGGTAACTGATTCTTTATGTACGGATTATTCCATCCATTTGGTCTGTGTTGTAGGCAAGTGCTGTATATTTATGTAAGACAATTAAAGCAAGTGTTTCCAAATGATTTTTAGAGTTGTCATTAAAGTATGCATACAAGTGAAAACAGGTGAGCTTTAAGAACTGCTGATTTTAGAAGGGATGATACGATACAGTGTATACTGGCTGAAGACATGATAATGAACATTAAAACTGGCAGACTATTGATTGATCAGCTGTGTTCACCTATGCTGTACTGCCTTTATTTGGGATTAAAATAAAAGTGAATATTAGGCTACGTCTAAGCAAAAGATTTTGATTCAGGTATGTGCAGTTAATAAACAAAGATTTCGACTTATGCAGAAAGTATCTGGAAGCAAATGAAGTGAGTATATTTTGCTGGCTGGGCATGGGAGTGTTAATATCACGGCATACCTGGAAGTGAGCAACTGAGCCAGAATTGGGCCTGGATTCACACTGAAGTCTCTGTGTGCCTTTGAAGCTTGCAGCATTCAGACTACTGTGGCCCAACTGATTTTTGCTCTCTGGGAGTTTCAACAGTGAAAGGTAAGACACAGAAACAACGTTGTGATATCAACGTTGACTCACTTTTCAAAATAGAAACAAAATCCAACAGTGATTCAACCTTCATCCACAACGTTGATTAGACTGTGAATAAGCGTCAAAATGCCAAGTGAGTAAAAACACATCTACGTTGCAATTCTCATGTGGTGACCATACTTGTAACCCCCAAAATGAATGCAAAAACTTGCCCTGCACAATGAACCATTGCCACTATTTTACTAAGGGTAAAGAATTGCAGAGCTGTGATTTATTTTTTCTCTGTGTCTTCACCTCCTCACATATAATATGTTTCATGTAGTCTTTCATGTAGTCATATGTTGTAGACAGCCAAAATCACACATGAAAGATATGCACATAAACAGTCCCTGAAACCCTCCTCACCACCAATTTTAAGAGCATAATATTGTCACACTAAGTACAAAATACATGTTTCATACTTTCAGTAAGAAAAAGAGACACATGCAGTTAGATGCATATTGTGGCTGTTGGACCACAATCTCCAAAGGAAAAATCCTTCCTGACTTGTAATGGAAGTTAATGTAACAAGTCATTTTGGACTATTTCAGCTAATTCACCATGACGTTTTAACAAAACGCAAAGGGTTACTGTAGTTTTTTAAATGCAAAAACAATGTAAAAAACCAACAAAAATGGGGATACAATTTTTTTACATGATGGCCACATTTTGGACGTTACTGTAGTGATCTGTGTGGTCTTCCTCTTTATATGATGTAGAGTGTATTAGGAACAAGTTGTGAGTTTGTCTTAATTGAGGTCAGACAAAATCAATGGCTTCCACTGCTCCTCATCCTTGACCTTGCTGTACTCCTCTCATGCTTCAGTTACTTCTAAAGAGGTCATATCAGTCTGAGAGGACATGAGCAGATACCCCCTCACCCACCACCACCACCCAAACAAACAAAAAATTACACACCAAAAGGTCCACATTTAGAGCTGACTGTAATCTGAACATTTCCTGTCATCATTCTGTCCCTCCTCTGTGACTGTGTGTCCTGTGTGTCATATGTGCGGTTGTTCATTTGAACTTTCAAACTTTCAATCTGAAAAGGTGTTAAGAAAATTGAATATTACATAATGGTCCATCTGGATTGTGGAACCACATGGTGGTGAGAAGCGAAGGCTAGCTGCAGACTGAGCTGGGAAAAGAGTCTTTGTTTTCTACAGCAATCAGGGCAACACTGGAGGTCATGTATTATTCTAATGCTGAACCACTATGATCAACAGTGCAGCTAGACATGTGACTAGCATAAAGCACACGTAAACATGACTTCAAAATGAAGCATGAAATATTTTTTACGCTTCCATGTTTCATCACTGACTTTTGTTCCAGTTTGGATTTTCCATGATGTTTATTGATTTTACTGGGTTTTTAATATTTTGACCCTTCCCCCCATCACTCAGTCATTTCTCATCCTACATCAAGTGTTTGTCTCTGAATGTAGGCCATGGGGGTCTTATGGGTCACAATTACAGGCTAAACACATTAGACACAACTCAACAAATCAACAAAAGTCCTGGCACTTACAGAATAAATTTCTGTCCAGTGCCAATTGCTGCTTTGAAAATTTGCATTACTTTAATATAAGATATATATTTGTATACATAAACTAACAGCTCACAGTAGATCACCAGCTGTTCACTAATGCTGTTTTCCCTCCATATGCAGCTCTTCAAGCTGAAAATCAATAATAACAGTGGGACAAAAACTGATTGAAAATTGATTCTTTGAAATGTTGCCATAATAAAAAATGCAAATAACTGTAAGCCAGTATTTGCATTCATCATTAGTTTCTAAGTGCTGGATTGACATATCGAGGGGGGCTGCTGTAGGGCTTTCTTTGTTGGTCTGTGTGGCATATTTTCAGTAGTGTATTTCCATTGTGACGCGTGTAATCCGCGTGCACCCTAATCCCAGAGCAGGTGGCCAGGCGTGTGGCCGCAGCAGGGGTGCAGAAGGGGCACACTCGCCCTGCTTCAGGAGGTAGGGGGGCTGGGGGACGCCAACTAGCACACACACTGCCATACGCAACCCACAAAAAAGATGCAGACTTCCACAGGTTTGTTTTTATGTCTTATCAGGACATGGGATTATATTTGTTTCATATGTATTAATAAATACAGTATGTCAGAATGTATTAGTACCTGCCCACAGTAATATAATATACCTGTACATAGCAAAAATATTATCATTCTAAGCCTAAACCCAAATGACCCTCATTTATTTTTAATAAACGAAACCTGTAGCTTTTGTAAAAACACTTTACAAAGTCCAGGCCATGTTGTTTTTGTCCACCCTTTAGGTTTTTTACCTGCTTCAATTGTTTTCAGAACACTCGCTTTCACTTTTTCAAAGGAATTTGTATGGATACTTTTCCAAAGTTTAGTCTTAGAAGTTGGTTGCATTTTCTGCTGCTCATAATCACCAAGTAATCTCAAATAAACTCAGGGATGTTGAAGTCTGGTCTTCAGGGTGGACAGTACATTGTTCTGAACATCATTCTTTGACTGCTTTGCAAATTTTCTTTTTTTTCTAGCCCTGTTTTCCTACAAAGATAAAATATCTTCATCCTGAAAACATACAAAAACAAGTACACTCACATTTCCATTACACACAGACACATACCCGCTAAAGTCTACACAATGAGATCCACATGGCATAAGTAGCGCCACCACGCCGACATAAGGGTCCGCAGACCCGCACGTGCCAGCATTCATGAGCCTAACATCCAGACATACACAGACCCACAGAGACACAAGGGCCATCCGCAGCCATAAACAGGTGGGCCAGAAAAGGAGGGAGGGCTGGGAAGGGGCATCTGTTGACAATCCCAAAAACCAGCATCCCTCCTCAATGACCTCTCCATCTGCTCATGTGTAGATGTGTGTGTGCATGTTCAAAACTAGGATCACTTTGATTTGAGGTACTCAGGGTCATCATTATTTAGTCTATTCATCTAACATCTTCACTCTGTACTTGCACATGACCTACAAGCCTGAAACTCATGACAGTCATGATGAAGAACAAAATGTAATCTGCTTTGAGAGTGTAGCTGTGACCCTTTTCAGCACTGTCCTGGAAAGAATATTCTTGTCATTAATGCTAACGTCACTATAAGTAACTATAACGTAATCCAGGTCAGCAGGAACCCGCACACTCTGGTGATCTAATGGGCCATGGGCCTGGGAAGCAGACTGGTGTACAGGTGTACCTACTCAAAAACCACCAGCCAGGCCAGTTGGAACTGGAAGAAACAGCACTGTAAATATTCTAATAAAAATAAAAAGGATCTTTGGAGTGATGCCATAGAGGCATCACTTTAGGTTCCCTAAAAATCTTTCAGCACAGGGTTCTTTAAAAAACATTTTATAAATGAGTATGTAAGTAGGTCGTTTTTAAGGTTTAAAGAACTCCTGTAATCTACATGATGCAGACATGTCAAACTTTAAAATGTTTCTTCACCTTCAAACAACTCATTTATAAAAAATTATTGCATTTGGTATGTACAGCACTGTGCAAAAGTCAAAGACTGTCCTTTATTTGTTTAGTTTCCTGTTAAACTGTTCATTAAGTTATTTATGTTTCAGTTGGAGGAAAAAGGGCAGAAAGGATATGTTTTGCAGACAAAGACAAAAACCTCAGTGAGTAAACATAACTTTGTAATTTTTATTACAGCTTTCATTCTTTTCAATTGATTTGCTTTCAGTTTTTCAGTGAAATTTGCAGTGATATTTTTCCATACCCCCAAATTTCACTCTATGAAGTTGGTTGCATTTTTTTGCCTTTAACAATCCATCTGATCCCAAATACATTTATTGATATTATGCTCTGGATTCTGGGCTCGTCAGTTTATTAGTTCTGAGAACACCAGTAGCTTATTTTCTATGTTCTTCTTGTTTGTCTACCCTACATTCTCTGTAATGGCTTCTTACAGCTACATGTCCTTTCAGACCCATGGTGATTAAGATGTCTTCTCACAGTGGAAGGATGGACAGAAACACCTGTGGATTTTTTTCAGATCTGAAGCAATAATTTTTTCTGTCTTAAAGGTAAAGCCTTTATGCACTGTTTATATGATGGTGACAGTTTTGGTAGTCTACCAGGGCTTGCATGGTTGTTGTGAGTTCCACTCTCTCTATATCTTTATATATATATATATATATATATATATATATATATATATATATATATATATATATATATATATATATATATACATATATATATATATATATTTATGTATATACATATACTATACATTTTTTGTTATAGAAGTAAACTATATTATATCTAATCTCATCAGAAATGACCCCTAAAATGAATAATTTGTACACAATGGCCATTTTGACTTATTCAAGGGTCTCATTTTTATGAGTCTTTGTCTTTGCATTGTAAACTCTCAGAAAAAAGTACTAAAATGTCAACTGGGGTATCAATTCTTTAGTCTTTTAGTACCTTAAGTTAGAGAACATAATTGTACCATGTTCTGTTGCAGTTTTAAGTTGCATTGACACTGCACACCTTGTCTCCAGAATTTTTTATTGTTCTGTTTTAAACTTTTAGGTTATGAAAGGGTGCATCAATGCCTGTCCTGTGTGCAGGAAAAAATCATTTTTTTACCTTTGAGGGTATATTTACATTGTTTGTACCTTGATGAAAAAAAGTGAAGTAATTTAACTCCAGTTAAAACATGTTTATTTGTATGTAAAGAAACAACTTTGTACATGCCTTGCTTTTGTTTGCAAGGACCATGTTTTGGGCCAGCCGTGTAACAGTGTACTGAACGTCTGGATTAGCATGGTGATGGCGCAGATTGTTGCTCATGTGACCCCTTTGCCTGTCTCAAGCTTGGACATGAAAAGGGTGTTGGATTCCAATATTTCAATGACAAATATCAAGTCCTCCTGAAGCACATGGACCATTTACACGGATCACATTTATGCTCTTTACTGGCCAATCCTCTTATGTTTGAGAAACTACTGAAACTCCTCCATCAGCATTGCGCAGCTACAGAGAAACTCAAGCTGACCTCTTAATTACTAGAATAGTTGGCTTATTGTTCTGTTATTAATCTTATTATTAGTTGACAAATTTAATAATTGGGTAAATACACTCTCAGAAATATAAGGTATGAAACTATAACTGGGGAAGTACCCCTCTTGTCACTGGGGTGGTATCCTCAACAGTACATCTCAATACCTTTAGCCAGGGAGCGTAATTGTACCACAATCCATTAAATTTATATTTTCTAAGTTGTACTGACTCTACACACCCCATCTAGTCTCCAGGCTTTTTATTGTACTGTTCTGCATTAAAACATTAGGTTATAAATGGGTAGAAATATGTACCTTTCCACTAGGAAAAATCTATTTATGGCACACAATTGAACCTTAAAACTTGTACCTCTGAGGGCACATTTACTGTTTCTGCCTTGATGAATGAAAAATGTACCTGCACAGACCCTTTATTTCAATTATTTGCTGTTCAGAAACAAAACATGTATCTCAACTTTTCTTTTGAATTTGGCTTCCGCTGTAAAGTTACCATTTTTTTCTGATTAGCAATAATATGTAGTTATGATAGTGAGGATTTGAGGTGTATGCCCAAATTCAAACCCTTGAGTGAAAAATGAGTTAAAAATAACAAAATTTTTATCTTCATCCCTGGCCCCAACCTTATCCATGGTAAGATCCTATTTTTAAAAAATAAAAAGCTTTACAATTTAATGTCCAGTTTTAGAGTGCCATAATGGCTGATGGGTTTGACCATGTGATCAAAACGCTAAATGCTTCTCAATCCACATCAACTTTATGGGTGGCAAATTTCATCCGTTTTTTTTTTTTAACTAATGGCCTCAGGCTACGATGGTCCAAGTATTGATCTGGCTTTGAGCAAATGCTCAGGCCCTGTAATCCCAAATTTAAAGGTTTCCACACTCACCACCCCTCCCCAGCTCCCCAATAACGAGGTATTAACCTCACAAAAGCTCTTCCACTCAGATGGCATTCCATTTTACATATGTTGAAAACCTGTAATCAGCTTACAGCTTTGTGTTTTCCTGATCTGTGCCACTGTGTTTTTACTGAGCACATATGTGTCTCTGTTTGCAAGGATAACAAACACAATCCTATCAAAGTACCTGCTTTAAGTAAGTGCATTTCAGATCAAACGAAGGCTCCAAATAAACTGAGCAATGTGATCTATATTCACACAGTCCATATGCTCTGTCTACCTTTCCATAATTAACCAATGACATAATAGACACTGTAATATGAAAGATATTTAAAACCACCATGTTAATAGCTATAATAATTCTAACATTAACGTTGCTTGTTGCAGGATTACACCAGCTACTATCAGCAGGATTATGGAAAAACTGGACATGTGTTGTGCTTGATAAAAGCCCTTAGTAAATTGCCTTATAACTCTTAAGAGCTTCTGTGCCATTTTCACCATTTATAGTTTCCTGTGCTCATAACCGTGGAACTAGAATAATGCACTTTCTATTTCGCTGACTTGTTCATTTGGATCTCATGTTTGTGGTAAAGTGTCTGCTAAAGTCTTAGAAGATGTATGGAGTCAGTATTAATTTCTGATTCTAGACAGAAGTCTACCTTGTGAGACTGCTATAGGTCCAAAAGCATCCACTCTTCAAATAAGTGACTTCAGCTGCTTTAAGGTACAGGCATTTGAAGCCTTGTATGATCATCATAATGTCCAGAAAAGCATTGCCAATAGAAGAGGATCCTCTGGAGCAGCTGCACATCAGCCGAAGATTACCAAGTCCAATGCAGAGTGTCAATTAGAGAGGAACAAAACCCCTCAGCATTGGGCATTGGAGCAGTGGAACTGTGTTCTCTGGAGTGACAGAGCTCCATTGGAATGAGTTGGAGGGGTGTTTGTCATCCAGAACTAATCATCCAACATCAGCACCTGACCGCTGATATGCTTGTGGCTGAATGCAATCAAATCTGACAGGAATGTTCCCAACATCTAGCATAAAGTCTTTCGAAGAAATTAAAGGCTGTTACTGCAGTAAAAGGTGACTCCTTATATGTACCCTTGATTTCAGAGAAAACAAGGAAACATTGGAGCAGGTGCCTACAAACTAATTGACATATAAACCCTATACTGTGTGAAATTATGTTTAACCACAGTTTTCCCTCAAAGAATGTAACATCATGTTTGCATATTTCTACTCATTTGCCTGTTGGAAATGTTTCCCCTCGAAGAATTTTAAGAGGCTCTTGATCTCTACATGCTGGATGTGTAAATGGATATGGAATAAGGTGGCATAAAATAACAGCTTCTGTTTGCTTACACAGAAGTATTTCCTAATGGAATTTAATTATATGCTCATAAGGAGCGTTACCCATGCTGTTCTCACTATAGTGGCTCTGTGACTGAAGCTGAATGTTGTATATGATGCTTTGACAAATAAGTCAAGTGGTTATAAATGAATAAAATGTATTACACAAACACATTTATTGCCAACAACAGTAAATTTAATGAAAGTAGTCGGGTTGATGGAATGTATTTTATGACACATTTGCAACTTTATATTGTGAACATTTTTGGTGTATGTTTGTTGTGTAATGAGATATCTATTGGGGCAAAACAATGTATTTATTTGCTTGAATGAAAATCTGATGATAATAATAATAACAATAACAATAATAATAATAATAATAATAATAATAATAATAATAATAATAGCAACACATTTTTTAAAGATGCCAATATATTATAGTATAATGTAATACGTATTATAGAACAATATATGTATAATATGGTATGTAATGTCTATGGCAAAAGTCAAAGTTCAGTTAATCTGAGAACAGACTCAGCTCCACCGCCCTCATTAATGAACTGAACAGATCTGTAAGGTGAACTGGAAGGTCAGTGAAATGCTCCATTCAACAATCCACAGCTTTCAGGCCAAATAAGTCATCAGAGTAAAATCTCCATATAGCCAATATGTTATCCATGTCAAAAGAGATATTTTAATGAACTCATCAAGGATGCTTTATTTAGTCTTTCTGGTGTGAATCATCACCTTTCAGCTGCTAGAAGTGCTTTTGAATTCATCTTTCGAAACATCTCTCATTTCTATCCTCAGCACTCAGCACCTCAGCCACACCTCAGTGCTCTGCATTGGAGAAAAGTAAAAACTTGCTACAAATTTACTTGATTAAAATGTGTACATTGGTTTTACATGAATTTTCCAATATAACAGAAATAATTATATATATATATATGGTGAACTAGTGTACATTTGAAGTCAATTGAATTCATTCAAAGCAGCACTTTTGAATGCACATTAGTTTTATTGATTTTACTGGTTTTAAAAGTTGGAACATTGTAGATGTTGCATTGTTTTGTTCAAAGTATGAAGTATTATTATTATTAAAGTATTACTCAATTAAAGAATATTAAAGTCAACCTGACAATCTTTTTCATTACTAGAACTTTTTGGTCTGTTTTTAATAGCTTGATTCAAATGTGTACATTTGAATCTTTATTACACATTTATCCTAATTTGTATTTGTTGTTGGTATTTTTTTTTCAAGTGTTTGTGTGTTGCACTTGTCAATGAGTCACATCAACACAGTTCTTACCTACAGACATGAACTGAAATACATCAGCTGTGTAAACTGTGTTGATGTCATGTCCAGCTGACTGACACATTTTGAATCTGTTCATTCAAAGCAGTTTCAGTGTACTGAACCAGAAAGAGCTGCACTGTCCTAAATGATTTGCTCTTTTAAGCGAAACCAACACAAACCCAGAGTCTATTGCTGTCTGGACACATTTTGTCTGTGGAGGAAAAGCCTTAAACAAATGACACAGTGTTCTTTAAAAGTGACCTGGTTGTGCACTGACAGAGTTTAAACTGAACTCAGGAGAGCTTGGTTGGCACAGTGTGGGCTGGACTGAGAGAGATTCCTGGGTGATCCTCTCTTTGAGGCTGGATTAACTCACTGAGCATTCCCAGAGCTCCCACTCTATGTAACGAGTGTCCGAGAAGGCCCTGTGGATTAAAGTCTGCTTTAATAGAGAATTAAAGAAACTCTAGCCCTGTTTCCCTACAGCATTTTAGGACCAACCAGCAGCTGATTCAGAAAAATATAAACATGTAGTTTAGGTCAAAATTACTGCCTCGTCTTTATTATTATTATTATTATTATTATTATTATTATTATTATTATTGTTATTATTACTATTATTTGAGTCACGTGCTTTGGCTTTGACCCACCACTGTAACAGCACCAGCGAAGACAAGAGGACTCGAGGGCAGACCGAATAATTTCCTCCTCATTAATTAGAAGTGTGATAGCCTGAAACAGTTCAGCAGCTGTGTCTAACATAAATCTCTCCCACCTTTAAGCCCAATGAGACCTGACACTGGATCAATCTTTCAGACCAGCAGGTCAGACACGGCGTTCAACGGAGTTTAGGCTGGTCTAATGACCTGTAAGTGGCAACAGAAAACAAAAACAGATCATTTGAAGAATAAAACTTAAAAAGGAAACGGGAATGGCGGTCGTGAGAAAACGGCTTCTTCAAATTAGGAATACTTTAATATATAGGTCTAACATTCGGGGAGAAAACTGTATTTACAAGTCAAAGAATAATTTATAGTCCATAACATAAAAAAACTATCAAAATGTACAGCATGTCTTCACTGAGGAGAAGCTCAAACAGCCTACAACAGATCACAGTTTATAAAAGAAAAAAAAGATACAGATTGGAGACTTTTACACACAAAAGAAACACTTACACTGATTGTCTCTTACAGCCAAAAACTACAAACCTCTTAAACGCCTGCCATAAATAGAATAGTGCATTTTTAATTTAAAAAAAACTGGCGCGTAATTTTCCCGTGATTGTTTCCCACCCGTATTCGAACAGACCCCGCCCACCCGCGCTAGCATTGGCTGGAGGATTGCTGATGAGTAGCCAATCCCGGCGGAGCTCGCCGGATGCTTCTAACCTATCTTAGCGCGTGAGGGCGGGGCCTGCCGGAATACGAGTGTGAAAAAAACAACAGCGCTTTCCTTCCGCTTCAGCTCGAGAAGTTTTCAAGAGGTTGAAGTTAATAAACGCTGAATTGTGGGGTCCGTTCGGCCACTTTCCTGGTGTTTAACCACTTTTTCCTCCTTTGCTTAATAAAAAGCAACAGTTTCAATAAGTTAAAACTGACTGAACTGAGTGATCTCTCCATTGCATTGGCCGGCCAGTCGTCCTCCTCCGCGGGCGCGCGGATATTTCCAAAACGGTGTCTCATTTCACGACATTACAAAACCTGAAACTTCCACGACGGCGCGTGCTCTTTGTAATCCACGCAGTCCGCGTTAAAGCCGAGCTTCCAACTCTGCTCTTTGCTGTAGTCCGGGCAGGGGGAGGGCTCGCTGAAGGACAGGCCGGGGGCTCCGTAGCTGGCCGGCGGACTGAGGGTGGAGCCGTGGCCGCTCAGCTGCGGGTGCACGGGCCCGAGGTACGAGCCGCAGTCCATGCCGCTGAAGTACGACGACGTGGCCGTGTAGCTCTGGCCGTAGCCCGACGCCTGCGTGTAGGAGATGGGGTAGGAGCGCTGCATGCACGACGACGAAGAGGTGGAAAGCGGGTCCGGAAGAGGGGAGATGGAGGCTGGGCTCCAGATGGACGCCGGCGGTCCGGTGCTGCTTGGGATAGGCGGTAAAGAGGCGCTGGAGGCCGCGGGGAACGAGCTGGGGGCCTCGGGATTCGCCTCTCGGACTGGAGAAGACTTTTTCTTCACGGGTCGGACCTTGTTCGGGGTTCCTGGCTGGGTTTGCTGCTGCTGCTGCTGCTGGCGACACTTCGCTCTACGGTTTTTGAACCAAACCTGGTGGATCAGAACAGAGAGAAGAACGCTCAAGACACGCTCAGTGTCTGGTGCAGAGTGGAAACAGAGGCGATGATGAAAAGGATCCACAAATTTGCTTGGTCCACACATCATTTCTGCTTTAATAAAACACGTTGAAACAGCACCTCTGTTGCCGAAAATAAGAAAACTGAAAAATACACGTTTGAATCAAACTCAGCGCGTCGCTCTTTCAGCCTGTAACATTATTTCGACCCAATACATTTTCTGAGACTCCAAATCAGTATGAAATATTTGAGTAGAATTCCAGATGGTTCCCAGAAGCCTGTTTAGGAAATCTTGTATCATCAGTTAGTTTAGAACCAGAATTGTTCAGATCAAGAATAAGGCAGTTTCAGCGTTAAATCAGTCCTAAATAGAATCAAAGCCCTTTATGTCTGCACTGCTAGAAATAAAAGTCCTGTGCAGGTACATTTTTTGTTCATCAAGGTACAAACAATGTAAACGTACCTAACGTAAACGTAAACGTAAAGGCACAGCAGTGGTTTTAAGATCCAGTTGTGTACCTTAAATAAGTTCTTTTTTCCAGTGGAAAAGTACGTAGTTGTATCTTTTAATAACCTACTGTTTTAAAACAGAACAATGCAATAAAAAGCCTGGAGACGAGACGGGGTGTGTGGAGTCAATACAGCTTAGAAAATATCACTTTAGGGAATTATGGTACAATTATGTTCCTCTGACTAAAGGTACTTGAAGGTACCACCCCAGTGACAAAAGGGGTACTGCCCCAGTCACAGTGACATATCTTTTTTTTGAGAGTGTGTGAGCTTTTCAGTTACAAGATTTCAGTGAAATGATTATTCAAGTGGAAGTGGAAGCAACGATCAAAGTCAAAGAGAATTCGCATTCTACAATTCAAAATAACGCGCAGGAATGAGGAGCTGGGATGGACCGAAATTGTGTTAGATTCATTTTTTCTTTTTTTAGGAATAAAAAAAGAAATATTCAGAAAAGTAAAAACGCGCCAAAGATTGTGCTTTAAAATGACATTGAATCAACAGAAGCTCGTTCTGTAGGTGAGAGGGAACAGGATTGATGGAAACTTAAATCACACTGTCTCTTAAACTCATTCTGAACCTGCTCCACAATACAAAATAGAGAAAACCACTCAAGTGTTTCATTCGCATCATTTGAAAATGCTCAGAAAAGGAAACAGCCCACTTAAGAACGATAACCGCCTAATATCCACGCTTGCTTTGATATCAATGCTTATTTATTATGTACATATATGTTTAGAGCCCTGAATCTGGTGCAAACAGAGAGCTGAGGAACATCAGAGTACACGCTGAGTCTCTCGCCCCTGTTTGCGTCATTAAAAGTCAGTGACTTTATCAGTTTGCAGTAAACCGTTCCCTGCGCGCTCTGTGTGACTAATTTCCTCTTAATGGACCTCGTGTCTCGAGCTCACCTGCACGCGGGACTCCGGCAGGTTGATCTTGAGCGCCACCTCCTCGCGCATGAAGATGTCCGGATAGCGCGTTTTGGCAAACAGCGCCTCGAGCACGTCGAGCTGCGCGCGTGTGAAAGTGGTCCGCTCGCGCCTCTGCTTACGGGGCGCCGCTGCAACAAACATGTTTACATGTTTATACTACAGTGAAAAAAAGAACAACAGCAGTAAATGTGAATACACAATCACCCACAAACAGACTGTCTCCTTTGGGAGCCGCACTTAATGAGCGCTGATTGTTACAGTCTGTAGCTCATGTTTATTAATGTTTACTCTCGGGAGCGGGGGGCGAGGTGGGGGTGAGAGGGGGGGGGGTCTAACAGGACATAAAGATTTAAATGTTGTTCTGTGTTTGGTTCATTTTGAAAGAGGAAAAAAATCTGTTGAGGTGATTGTATGATCTGGGTTTGTGTTGAGGTCAGATGCTATAGATGTTTCATTGACCGTAACGTTTTAATTGTACATGACATCTGAATTTTTAATATAAAACAAAGAGATATACAGCGATATACAAACAGCTGCCAAGAGTTACAAACCAGGTATCACTCAAGAAATGAATAAATTATCAAATACAAAAAATGTAAAAATCAGATTTTCCTTCCCAATTCCACTACAAAGTCTTGTTGTTTTAAACTAAAGGCGTCTGTTTGCCTTCAAACGTTCAGAAGAGACAGAAACACGACTTTACAAACAAAGAAAAGTTAAGTGAATCATCAATTCAAAGCTTCTACGTTAGAGACGTGCACCATATTTGCAATAAGGAGCAATTTCGACTGAATTATTTCACATATCCTCCTGTCACTTTGAGCCCAAAAGAAAGGCTAAAGTGAACCAATTCGATTTAACGTGGACTAAACGACAAGCTTAACCACACGGATACAGCAGGATCAACCTCTACACCCTTAAAATAAAGGTTCCTAAAAGGCTTGGTCGCATGGGTTCTAGAAAAAAAATCATATTTCAATCATATGTGTAGATCATCGGAATTCTGAGGAAGGTTCGTCACACATCTCATTTCCAAAAAAAAAACATCCACTAACATGGTTCTTAGGGAACCTGCAGTGGTCATTCTAGCGCATCACTCCAAAGAGCACCTTTATGTTTAAAAGTGCAGTCAGTCAGACCCCATCATAAAGGTTCCTTAATGGTTTCCTTAATAGTTATAAAAAGAACATTTACATTATGTGGAAGTTCTTCAAACGTTGAAAAGATGATTCACTCGCACGCATCCTTCTTCCAAAAATAGTTCTTTAAAGAACCATCCAGGGAATCAAAATTGGTTCTACTATGGCGTCACACCAAAGAACCTTATTTAGCACCTTTATTTTTAATACGCAATTAAATAGACCAAATCAATACAGTCTTAAATATGAAGTTTGACTTGGACAAACTTTATAATTATTTATTTTATATAATTGTATGCATACAATAATAAAAAAAAAAAAATTTCACAACTTTGACATGGAGGTTCTTTGAACAGTTCTTCACATTCACACGTCTAATGTGCAAAGAACCTTGCGCTGAAATACTCCTTACGGAACCTAAAGAGGTTCTTCTGTGGCATCGTTGGAAAGACCGATTAGTTCCGTTCCATTTATTTCGGCGAGGCAGTGAACTACAGTATTATGAGAGGACAGTTCAGAGCAAACAGTCTACACTGATGGAAGGTGGGCTTACCTGGGTATCCCACGGTGGGGTGAAGCAGCTCCATGCCCGTGGCGGACAGGCTCAGCCCGTTCATTCCGTACGGGGCTTGTTTCAGATACGCCATCATGCTCCCTTTGGACCGAGCGCAGAGGACTGAGTGAGGAGCAGATTTCCTCCCGGTTCCTCCTCCTGCTCCGCTCTCCTTCCCAGGCTGCCGTGCGCGTGGGCAGAACGCAGGGGGCAGAAGAGCTGCGGTGGGGGCGGTATAGCTACACCCCCCCAATCACTGCCCCAGCTAGAGCACCCCAAACAACCCCCTCCCCAGACCCCCGCCTCGCCCCCCCCCCAGAAAGAGCAGCGTTCCCCCAGTGGCCATGGCCTCGGAGAGAAACTGCCCCTCTAGGGGGGCATCTGCAAAGACAAAGGCTGCTGTGGAGAAGATAAACAGTGGTGATAAAGAAACAGTAATGCAGGCAGCGCAAGCTCAGTGGAAGCGGCGCTCTCATTTCCACATGAATAAAATATATGATAATTAACGCGGTTTGGTCGCTGCGCCACTTTCTGCTGATGACAATAAACTGTTCTGATGAAGTATTTTACTGTGTTGACGTACAAGTTTGAATCAAGTGAAAAGGCGGGCTTTTTCAGTTTGTACATATTTAATGGACCGTCGGAACACTTTGACCCTCGTTGTTAATAGTGAGCAGCACTTTAGTGAATAAGCTAAACTCTGAGAGAGCTCTGGACTGTAGTTGTGGGTGATGGGCACTTCATTACGAGCAGGCGGTAATTAGATTTTTCTACAAGTGTTGATTAGTGAAGATTATTCAGACCTCAGCCAGACAAACACAAATCAAACGGACACTTAGCTATAACACTGACACCCCCCCTCCCCCCGAGCGTTTAGAAAATGTGAGAATGTGAGAATCTAAAGAAAGAAAGAAAGAAAGAAAGAAAGAAAGAGAGGAACGAGAAAACTGTTCTGTTATTTGTTCGTCTATTATAACGTCTTTGTAAAGGTTTGTGACGTCCACATTAATGAAATGTAATAAAGCTGCTGTTAATCAAACAGAGCTCCAGCTTTTAACAACATTCTCTTCAATTATAAACGAAACTGAAGCAGCTGCAGTGGTACATGTATTATTATTATTACAATGAAAACAATTACTTTGAATTTATGTTATTAAATGTGTCGAGCAACTGGAAATGAATATGTGTTTTACACAAACACAGTCATTGTCAAAACAAGCAAACTTCAAGAAAGCAGTTGTGCTGATGTAACATATTTAATTTGTTTCCAGCCACTTGAATCTTGAACTTATGAACCCTTATTTGCTCGTGTACGTCTATTATTATTATTATTATTATTATTATTATTATTATTATTATTATCGTTTTTTATTATTGTTGTTGTTGTTAATGTTGTTGTCGAATCAGCAATAAGTAATTGTTTACAGAGTGAATTCCTCTACTGTTATACAATAATCTATTTTATAATAGGCATCATCATCAATTATTATTATTATTAATACGACTAATAATAATAACTAACAGCAACAATAATAATAACCAATAATAATAATAATAATAATCATGGTTATTATTGTTAATAATAATAACAACAACAATAATAATAATAATATGAAGTTGTCGTTAACAGATCTGTAATCGCATCTCGTGCGTCTTGCTTTGTAAATATAAAAGGCTCATTAGATGTCACTTCTTTCTTATCTAAACTGGTCATATTTGTTCTCTTAGCAGCCCAATCAGTAAACCCAGCCTGTTAAAGTCATCTGAGAGAGAGAGAGAGAGCGCGAGAGAGAGAGAGAGAAAGAGAGAGAGGGAGCTGATGGTGAGCTGTCACTCCTCAGTCCGCTCACTGCGCTGATTTTACACTTCATCCCGCAGCGATCAGTAAACCTGTACAGGTGTGATCTCAGCGCCGACTCCTCTGTTCGGTAAACTGTCTAACAGATCACAGTGTCACAGCTAGAGTCGCGCGGGGCAGCCATTAGGCTGAAGGAGGATTTGCTCTGTAATATTTACATCTGATTTTCCTGCAGGACAGTTTACAGCTGATAGCTAAATTCTGCGCAATCAAGCTGCCTTTCAGACAATTTTATTTCCAGCCAGGTCGACGGTGAAGGCGGCTGAATAAACCAACAACTAATTTCCTCGCTGTCGTTTTCCGGATTAAGCGTGAACGTGTGGGTTTCATCTCTGTCAGGAGAATTTGGGCTTTGGCTCCTGCTGGCTGCTTTCATCTTCCACTTGCTACATAATTCATCTGTATAAATATCACAGTCTAAACTGCCTGGGAAAAGGAGAACACACACACACACACACACACGCATACACACACACACCGGGCCCTCCCACCCTCTCTGGGTCCAACAGAAGCAGGGGTTTCCACGTTGTTTTTCCCCCACCCGTTTTCCGGCAGGCACCGCCCCCTGTGCTAAGTTAGGCTATAGTTCATACTAAAAACTGCGTAAAACTTTGAGGGGAATGAGGAGAGACTCAGACTAACCACACTGGTTTAATCATCTCTCACTAATCTGATGCGCGTGAAACTGTAACAGATGATTCAGTGAAACACAGAGAGTCTTGACACTGACTTCATACGCGCTTATTTGGTCAATGCAAACTTGCTGAGTAAGATTTAGCATCTTTCTCGTCGGCTCCCGGCACCTGTTATTTGCATAGTTTCATTATTGATAGTGGTGGTGAAGGGAACCAGACGTCTGAAGAGTTTCATGCCTCTAAAAGTTCCCTCACAGAAACCGTCAACTTTGAGAAGGTTTTTTGGTCTAAACGTAATGTTTAAAATCCGTTCATAGTGGAGAGGTAGCATACATACAGGTTGCTGAAAGGCAATGTCAGTCAAAGAAAACATATTCTTTGGTTTTGGTCCGCTGTGTGTCCACTAATGAGTATTAAAATGGATTTGCCATTAATAACATGCAATAATAAAATGAATGTATTTGCGTTGTAGGCAACATGGGCCCGGGTTCCTATCAACACCACTGTAAAGAAATCTGAGTAGATACGTTTCTGCAGAGCAAAGCGTTTTACATCAAAACACAGGCTGTTTGCAGCTTATGATTATGCAGAAATGTAAAAATGTCTGTGGAACTCCCCTTTTAACCCTGAACTTGCTTCTTCTGCTACATAAGTTGAGCATATGTAGGACATTAAGAATGATCAGCCCAGTCAATCACACTTTACTCAAGTCATTTCTATGTGACTTATTCAAATTTTATTAGTACATTTTATTTAGTTCAGCATCTTCTCGGCACTCAGTACAGCTGTGTGGAGTTGCCTGACATAGCATTGTTAAGCAAATTTCACATTTCATTTTTTAAAATGTAGTTCAGATTTACAGCAAACAAGATCATCTATAAGCCTGTTAAACACGTGTCATCAGCAGAAAAGTGCATCTCAAAACACAGGACTGGACGGGCATGTCAGAAAACGGGTAGAAATAAACGTGTGCTTTTTACCTGAAACAGAAGACTCTGCTTTTCCAGGCTGGGGACTTTACAGCTTATTGTCGATATAACTCTGAGGCAGTTCTGATGTCTATGAAGCGCTCATTGTGCTGTCATGCTCATAAGCATTGAATGCCTGATCTGCTCAAATCTGATTTTTTGTCGCAAAACACAACTACAGACAAAACCGTGTAGTTAATTAATTACTGATCTAAATGAAATGAGCCAGTTCCCACAAATAATTCTTGCCATGGTTGTATTTTAAACCATCTAAATGAGAAAGCATTCGTGTGAAACCAGCAAGTCTCTGGAAATTTACAGTTTTGAGTCTCTTGTGTAGGTGTAGATGTTTGGATGTTGAACACAAACACATGCAGCCTCCACTGAGCTGTTCTACTGAAGAGTTATTGCGTGGCAGGGTCACTCTTTGAGGATTAATTTAATGATCACTTGGGTGTCCACATTGTTGTCCAAGCAGGGTGAGGGGCTACTCTTAGGATGGCTTTTGACTTAAAAGTATAAGCAACATTTGAACATTTCTATGGTTCATTAGCTTTTATAAGTTTGAGCATTCAATTAGCTCAGTGTTTTGTTGTTTATTTGAAAGGCTTCTTAATATCTTATTCTATCACTATATAAACATTCTTATCCGTGTAATGCATTACACATATGCAAACAGCAATGGATGTATGTCTTTTGCACAAATGTATACATTCACATATTCAGTTTTTTTTGTCACTTTCTTTTTTATTTCTTGGCTGTTTTTCTGTCAGTTTTATTTGGTTTTCTTATATTTTAACTTAGTTCAAATTTCCTTTGTCACAATTTGTTTTAAATTCTATTGAATTGTATACTAAAAATCTCACATATAATATCTGTACAAAAGTTTACAGATGTCTACTTGTACAGCATTCCTTCTGTAATGAAGGGTATCAGTAGGGAGTTTGTCCCCACTTTGCTGCATTAACAGTCTCTACTCTTCTGGGAAGGCTTTATAGTAGATGTTGGAACATTGGAAGGATTTGATTGCACTTGGCCAAAAGAGCATTAATGAGGTCAGGTACTGATGATCACTCCAGAGAACACAGTTTTACTTCTCCACAGCCCAGTCTTGGGGGCCTTCATACCCCTGTAGTCATCTCTTGGTATTGGGCATGTGACCTTAGGCTCATGTGCAACTGCTCTAGAGCATCTCATTCCACTGGCAATGCATTTCTATGGAAGTTACGTGAGCTGTGTCAGAAATGGGAGCATCTTTAAGCAGCTTCATTCTGGATATATTTGGACATACAATATGTAAATTAGCAAAACTACAATGTATGATTCTTCAAATATTCAAAGTGTTTTTATGGATCTAATCCTCGAGAATTGAAGCTATATGATTGTGGATTTGGTCTACCTGACCCCTACTGACAGAAGGGATGACAATACCATGTTCTCCTGCCCTGCTTGTAAACAGTGTCTGCTCCAGCTCTCAGTTTGATAAAGCTCATATTTTGTACAAGGTGCACACATAAAAACATTGGTTGACTGGGGGAATTATATTGTCAATCTTCCATTTGTAAGGTTTGTTTACTAAATATAAAGTATAGAACATTGAAAAATAGATGGATGGAGTGAGACAGTGGAGTGTAAAGTTAATCTGGTCTGAATAGCTGTCTGGCTGAAGAAGTGACAGTGAACAGTTTCTCTTTTCTTTTCTTCTCTTTTCTTTCAAACCATTCCCCCTCTCTTTTTCTGTCTCCTCCACTCCTCCCATGTGCCTCTCGCTAGTTTTCTGCCTCCTTATCCTTTTTAATTAGAAGGTCCATTCTACTGCCCTAATCCCCTCCAGACCAACAATGCAAAAAGCCAGTCTTTGAACAGCCGACCTGCACCCCCTTGTCCCAAATCCACCAGACACACACACACACACACACACACACACACACACACACACACACACACACAGACCACCGCCACAATCATCATGATAAAATCATTGTACAAGCTCAGACCCTCAAAATCGTAGTGACCACAATAGAAACAGAAGGGCAAATCCATTCTTACAGCAGTTTTCTTTATTTAATAACTATAACACTTTTTTCAAATGATATCTCTCCATCACATGTTTTTAAAAACTGGCTTCTAAACTGTTCATTTTGGCTGTTAGGCATGTTTCTTTAGCAACTGCAGCAGACATTTGAAAGAACAGTCCTAGTTCTTGTTTTTGGTTACAGATTGCTATTTTAACCCCTTTTGATGCCAGGTTTAGTACATTCTAAGTCTTATTGCATATTGTTTTTCTTAAGTTACAGAAGTGTATATTAAAAGTGTGGACATCTTGATGGGTCCTGATCAATATAGCAATAGATATTCTGGACCAGTTTTTACTCAGGTAGTTTGAACTGTTGTCCATGTAGTTCTGGAATAATAAGAGGTTGTAATAAGCCAAGGATCATAAAAGGTTAATTACCCTTGTGTCCTGCACAAGCACAATGCTTGATACAGGTGTCTCAGATCATGTTAGTGGACACTGTCAGGACACTGTAGGTTCCAACACTTTTTTGTGTCAGCTTCTATGACTGTTTGTGCAATTCCTTTCAAACTCTTTAACAAACTCTTATATAAACTCTTATATAAGATACCAACATTGGTCTAGTATTACAGAATTTATTTAGGTACAATTGCAAAATACATTTTTATTTCCGCTTTATTTTTGTTAAAAATATGGACATTAATCTACATTAAAACATTTAATTTGAAGCACATACAACTGTGCAGGTTTGTATTGGTTTACGAGAGAAGGAAGCTGCAGATGATGTAGGATGAAGTCAAATTTTCATTGACTTGCCTTATTTAAGTGGAAATATAAGGAAATATAAATATAAAATATGCGGGTGAAGATGTTTTTAATCTGTCTCTCTACAAACCCGTCATATCTCCAAGCTTTTTATTTGATTGTTCTGTTGTGAAATTTTGAAAAGCTACAAATACATAGAGTACACAACTGAAACGTGAAACCACTGCTGTCCCTTTGAGGGTACATTTACATTGTACCTTGGTGAATGAAAACATGTACCTACACAGTACCTTTATTGCTAACAGTGTACAACACACCTCGTCCAGTTTAGCCATGACATTGATAGAGTTTTTTAGCATGTATGTCTGAAACTAGCATACAGTTTATGCGTGATATTGATTTAGAGGAACTGCTGATTTAAAATGTATCAGTTAGAATATTTAATCTCCATTAACATGAGTACAAACCAAGCTATAATTCAGATAGAACACACAAAGTCTTCAAACTTCTCCTGTCAGCTCAAGCAGGGGAGTAGGTGGGTACAACGGTGAAATCACCTCAAATCACCCCTGTAGTTTATTTCTGATCCAATAGCCATCATCTATGTTTAGAATAATGCAGCTGTGTTCATATTCTAATCATCAATACATTTTGAGTGTCAAACATAGACAGAGAGAGAGAGAGACAGAGAGAGAGAGAGAGAGAAAGAGCTGCTGATTGCAGCCTGCTCATTTTGTTAACAGACACATCCAAGAAAGAAACATTCAGAAAAGCTTCAGGTGAGGTCGCTCAACACATGTTCCCATTTTCCCACAGCAGTTAATTAGGGATGAGCCTCTACATCCAAAACGAGAAGCTAAGGACAGAGTGTGTCTAAAACAAAGGCTTTGGGATGTCAGACAGAACTGAGTGGTAATTAAGACGGCTGGTAAAGAGACAAGCTATTTGTAGCTGTGCTTCTGCTGTGGAGTAATTAGCCTGTGGAGTACTAATGGAGTAATTAGCCTGTAGAGTACTAATGGAGTAATTAGCTAATTAGCTGTGCTTTTGGGCCTCCAAGCACCCAGTCAGGCTCAGATATGTGGGGTTCAGAGGTCACCATGTGCAGCCTGCCTTTAACTGAGGCAGGAGTGACCACCAAGACAGGAGTAACCCACACAGCTTGTCTGGTTTAAGCATTTTTATTTATCAAAAGCAGTAATTAATTATGACCTTTTGCTTCTTGATTTTGTGCAAAAGTCCAAATCAGGTACATTGTTCATGGTGGGACATGGTGGAATGACACTATCAAAGAATAAAGGAAAGAGGACCTGGACGGTTGTTTTTCCATGAACTCTACATGAACTGTACTTCTAGAGGCCTTTTTCATCTTACTTTGAGTGCATTTGCTCTTAAGTTGTGAAAGTTACACTGTAAAATTGCTGTGAATTCTACAGTAATCTACAGTGTTCTTTAGATACAGTAGATTGCTGCAAAAATTGTGCATTCTGGTAGATACTGGTCAGCATACTGCTTCCCAGCGTTCTTTGCATTTTTGATAGGTTCTGTTAATAAGCTTTTATTTCTTTATCTGCAATTCATTAGAGTTTTCTTGTATTAACGTGTTATTCCTACCGAAAGAAGACATTTGAATTTTTTATTTTGAATGTTTTATTTTCCAGCTATTATGGTTTCAGTTAACTAGTTTAAAACCCTGTTGTTCTTATTTTTCTCTAATTTTACAGGAAACATTTTATAGTGAGGTTCAGGTGATGCAAAAGTATCAAGAGATAAATAAATGAATGGTTCTTGGCTTGGATGGATGGTTCTAGTGAGAAACCTTTATTTTATGTTGGGGTTCTGTAAACTTTAAAATAGTTTAATTTTATAAAAAATTTTAAATTCTTCACACTCACACGCGTCATTTATAAAAATGGTTCTTTTAAAAAACAAACTTTGAAAGGTTCTGTAGGTAAGGGTTTCATCTATGACAGTACTTGTGGGCTCAAACACTGCAGACTTCAGCATGCTGCTTTAGTAAGCACACCTGATTCAGCTTATCAGCTAATCAAAGGCCTCATGAACTGAATTCAGAGTGTTCAGTGAGGGTAAATGTTAATATCCACTGCACTTTGGTCTGGAAGGTCCCCAGTTCTATATGCCTGATCTATGGCATCACTCCAAAAAACTATTTTTGGCACATTTAACAGTGCACCACAATGATACAATCAAACGCTGATCGTTTCTTTTATTAGTGCCCATGTAGAACATGCCTGGTTTTGTTAGCTGTGTTTCATGTTGTTTTTCCAATAGCTTTCTAAGACTACTTCAAGTCTGACTACAACTTGCAGCAGTATAGTGGATGAGTGTACATGATGAGATTTGTATCAAGAGAAATAACTTGATTCCTGGACAGACACTGCAGGTTACCAGAAACTCAGCCAATCACAAGTAGCAGTAGAGTCAGTCCAACAGCCCAGGCCCATGATTCCCCCTCTCCTTCTGCTACCTTTAGGGGGGCAGTAATCTGTGAACCCTGAATCCTAAGCTTGGGTAAAACCCTGTAATACTGGTAACTTGGTAAAGCAGTATTTCTCCCCATGAGAGGCAAAATCCTGTTGACTATTCAGTGGATGAATCGTCCCAACAGTAATGCCATTAGACCAGTGCGCCACGGATCCCCTCCTAAAAACGCTGTTTAATTGCCAAGAGCAGGTCATTGTTTGGGCTGACGGGTAAACATTAGCTTGAGGGGGATTGGGATTGGGAACGGAGCGGGAAGTGTGTGGGAAAGATGGCCCCCACGGCTTCGGCCAGTGCGGAAGCAGAGAAGAGGGATTTAACGTGGGCCGGTGGAAAAACCCAAGCTTCCGAAAGCAGCCATAGAGCTACTAGCTTAACTAGAGTCTAAGAGGGAATAAACACGGGCCAGCTTTCCTTTTTTTCATATGGGATTTGTTTGACAATGTGACTTAGGGAGGTCCTGTCTTTTCAGGCCTCATCTCTCTAGGGGAGAGGCAGCCTCTCTGAGCCTCAACACTTCACATTTATTTAAGATTCAGTGTCCTGTGTTTAACAGTTTTAATGAATCCTGGTTTAGGATGTTTTTAACCTCATTCTCAATAGCTCTGGGCCAATTGTTAACAGTGTCACATCCTACTTCTTTTATTTTTTCCTGATGACCACTCAAGATCTTTCTGTGAATTTACATCCAAAAACATAATTCATTTTTACATAACCATTCCCCCATCCTCTCTTTATCCCTTAAAAATGAACAGGCTGTATTTATTACTGAATATTTAAGACTGACATGAATAAATTAACTCTGTCTTCGTATAATAAGCTGGCTTACATTGTGCGTCATTCCAGAAGTAGCTGAAACATTGCTTTTAATTTCTATGTTAAGCGCTGGAGCCAAACCGTTGTAGATTGAATAGTTATATGAATGTAAATGTGTTGGTTTAAATAATGACTTTGAAACTTTTTTGTCAGCTTAATTTCTAGGCATGCATCATATAGACAGGTGAGTGAATGGTATGTAGAAAAAAGAGAAAAAAAATTTCAATAAAAAAATTTTCAAAAAAGTTTTCCATAATGAGTTTATAACCTGAAAAACAGATAGGTAGCACTTGTTGACCAAAAAAAAAAACAGATAATGTTAAGGTGGTAAAAGCAACCCTTCCCCCTACTTTGTGCCATCTTACCATCCATTCCCACATGAATGTTGAATAGTTTGGATGAAGCCCCAGCTCCCCCTGTCCTCCCACCACCCTGCCCCTCTCAGTGGACCTGTCCATGGCGATCCAAATGTGATGTGAAGAGTGTGGCGGCCATCGTCAGACGCCATTGTCAGAGGGAGCCTGCGATACGAGCAAGGCTCCAAAGGCCCTAAACACTGATTGGCTTTGACAGGCCATTGGGATAGGCAAGGCAAACCCTTTCTGTTTTTTTTCTCCTTCTTTTTCACTCAGTTTCTTAGAAAAGAGGGCCTTTTATCAGTCTGATCCCTCTCTCTCCAGTCCCACTCCGCCCTGCTGCTGCTGCTGGGCTTTAAGCTGGGAAATTCAGTCAGAGCCAGGCTGGTCATGGGGTCCCCCAATCCACCTTTCAGTTTTTTCCCTCTTTTTTCACTTTCTTTGTCTCATGTTTCTTCACTTGTTTTGTATTTGATGCACAATATAGAAAAAAATGTATACAAAGTACATACAAATACAAATTGTAACATAAATTTGATGCATTTATTGTAAAATAAACCCTTGTCTTTGCCCACACTCCTAAAAAGGGTATATTTAAAGGTTTCTTTAGTAAAGGCAATGGTTCTATGTGAACCTGACAGATTATAACAATAGCAACAACAATAATAATAATAATAATAAGTATTATTATTATTATTATTTTATTTTATTTTTTTATATTTTAACATTGACAGTTACATTAACATTAACTTACATTGACAATCAAGTTTTTTTTCCTTCTCCTGTATAGTTGCTATAAACCTCTTTAGATATATAAGGTTTTGTTCTGACAGCAATGATATCATTAAAGGTGAAAGGTCAAATTTTATGTGTGACTTTCTACTACAGAGTAATTACAATGTTACTACACAGAATTTATACAATTTAGAAGAATAGCAGTCCCCAGCACACCAATGAACATACTTGGTATTACTTGGTATTACAATGAAAAACTTGGTATTACAGCTCAAACTGTTTGAACAGTAATACCACCAACTTCAGTTTGTCTGTCACCTCTATTCACTAATATAGCTGTTTATTTGTTCACTTATCTGATTCAAATGTCAATAAATCCAGAATATTTCTGGAGTCGTCTTATAAGCCCATGTCCAAACTTTAGTAATCTCATTTGGAGAAGCTGCTTCATGGTTGAAGTCTTATTGGAATGTGGTTAATTGATTAAACTTGCCTGGGGGCAATATTAGCCTTTTCAGTTACTTCTGTCTCAGTACAAACTAATCAGCACATATCTGCTGTACTTTGATTCATTTTTAGTCTTTTGCTTTAAATTTTATCAGCCGTGTGTGCATTTACATCTCACTTTGCAATAGAGAGGAAATTGTCTGGGATTCGTTTTTGTGATGGACCCCCTACCCCAAACCCAAACCCTGAGCGCCTACCCCTCCAGTGCAGCTTAAAGCTGAGACTAATGGAAGGAATACAGTCTTTGTCACCCTGCCGTTTTCAGAGTTTAAGAACAAGAGGGGTTTAATCCTCATTGTTCAGGAGGCTAGGGGGGTAGAGAGGGTCCGACGGCTGTAAAATGATCCAACTGGCCTTCCCTAATCCCCCCCTAACCCCCAACCTCCAGCTCTACCCCACTAGCCCCCCAGTGGGCCACAAAACTAGCTTAGTATCTGTTACACATAACGAGTAGAACGTACTCTGAGACAAGAGTGTCAAAAGGATCTAAACACATCTTGAAATGGGAAATGTTAGAACAACATATAATATGTATAACAGTAAATGCCAGATACTGCATGCCAATGTTTTACAAGCAGCATTATAGACATCATGTGTGTTTCTTAAATATTTCAATATTAAATGAATATGTTAAACTCATCATCATGCATCAGTCACATCGTTAAATGAATTGTGATTAAAAAAGCACAGCTTTCCAAATCCAGATGCACACTATACTGTGTCTTGAAAACATTGCTGCTGATGGAAGAAAACCTCTTATCTCCAAAATTGTAACTTTACAGGAGAAGGAAAAAAAACTACTTTACTTTTAATGTAAGTCAATGGAACCAGAATTGTTTCCAAATCATTTTGGGACGTTTCTTCTGGTCCAGTCATCATGAAATTTACACACAATGTCAAGGCCAATGGGTATTTTCAATTTATGTAAAAAAATGAAAAATGACTAAAATGGAGATATGAGGTTTTCTTTCGACAGCAATATGCTTACTGGAAATATGTATGGCCTGCAACATTACAGCTTCATTTAATCTGTATACAAGAATGAAGGAGTGGGCTAGACATGTTTTCATTTGCATTTTTAAACTTTTGAAATCTATTAATCTATTAAATCGCTGGTTGTCAGACCAGCCATTCCTTTGTCAGCTGCAAATCTGTCAACAGTCCAGGCCTACACCCTTCAAACTACCAGAGATATTAACCCTCTGTTGTGTGAATTATTCCTTAAACATGGTCAAAATGTTTTAATGTGTATTTATCATTTGAAATTGATTAAACAATGGAATCCAATTTTATTTGCTATTTAATTTCATTTAATCATTCTCACTCAATATCATTAGCTTCATTTAGTCATAATTAACATGTTTTTCTTGACTATAAATGTACACAAAAATGGGCCAACAAATAATTTGAGTGAAATATTGCAATTAATTTTGTTAAAACAAATGTTTCCAGTGGTGTAATTTATCCATAGCAATGATTAATCCAGATAATATGTTACAATTACACAATGTGTGAAATTGCAAAATATATATATATTTTTTCCTTTTAAATGCAACCAAAAGCTGTAAACATCTCAGAGTCTCAGAGCAGCCTAATGCTATGCTATCAGAAATAAAGGTACTAAACTGTCACTGGGGTGGTACCTCTCTTGTCACCGGGGTGGTATCCTCAAGGGTACATTTCAGTGTCTTTAGTCAGGGACCATAATTGCATCATAATTATATGTTGTACTTTTTGTATTTAATGACAAATATATCACATTTAAACTGGTTTTACACAAAAAATAAAAGTTAACTTACTCCTGATACTATTTTGAATTTTGTTCTTGAGGGAATTTTGCCTACATATTGCACAGTCATCTTTGGTAGCCCATACATCATGACCTTTTCAGTGTCATGTCCATGGAAAAAAGGAGGGCAAACTAAATTTACTGGTCAATTAAACAGCAAAATATGAATCTTATATTACTGCCTTTTAGTAAAATTGAGACAAAATAATTATTGCCATATGTCAACACAATGCAATAAAGGATTAGTATAATTTAGCTTTTAAATTCGCTTCTAAATTACACAGTAACGTGATTTGTTAGATTGTTTTCTTGCTTTTGTTGTTTGCTACCTGTTGTACTAGATAATTGTTTTTAAAAGTACAGATACACTTTATGGTCAAAAGTATTGGGACACCCACACATTACACCTACAGTAGCTTTAAAGGCATTCCGTTCTAAATCCCTAGACTTTAATACAAAATCTGTCTTCTCTTTGTAGCTATGACATCCATTCTTCTGGGAGTCTTTTTACAAGATTTTGGAGTATGTCTGGAAATTTTATGCATGCATCCTGAGAAGCGTTTGAGAGGTCAGGCACTGATGTTGGATGAGAGGGTCTGACTCGCAGTCTCTGTTCTAGTTCATCTCAAAGGTGTTCAATGAGTTGAGGTCAGGGCTCTGTGTGGGCCAGTCAATTTCTTCCACACCAAACTCACCCAGTCATGCCTTTATGGGCGTTGCTTTGTGCACAGTCATGCTGTTTCCACAAAGTTGGAAGCATACAATTGTCCAAAATTTCTTGGTCTGCTGTAGCATTAAGACTTCCCTTCACTGGAACTAAGAGGCCTAGACTAACCCCCGAAAAACAACTCCATAGCATTATCCCTTCTCCACCAGTCTTTACAGTTGGCACAATGCAGACAGGCAGGTAATGTTCTCCTGCCATTCGCCAAACCCAGACTTGGCATTGTGCATTTTGATCTTAGGTTTGTTTGCAGCTGTCATGGAAACCATTTTGTAAAGCTCCTGGTGCACAGTTCTTTTGCTGATGTTGCTTCCAAAGGCAATTTGGAACTCTTTAGTGAGTGATTCAACAGAGGATAAGCACTGTGTGCTTCAGCACTCGTTGGCCTCACTGTGAGTTTGAGTAGTTCTCTGCTTTGTGGTTAAGCTGTTGTTGTTCCTAGATGCCTCCGTTTCACAATAGTAGTTCTTACAGTTGTCTGGGGCAGATCTAGCAGGACAGAAATTTTATGAACTGACTTGTGGAATCCTATGACAGTGCCATGTTTAAAGTCACTGAGCTCAGCAGTATGATTCATTCTACTGTCAGTGTTTGACTAGTGAGACTGCAAGGCTTTGTGTTTATTTTTATCCACCTGTCAATGGGTATAGCTGAAACATCTGAACTCAATAATTAAAGGGGATGTCCTAATACTTCTATCCATATAGTGTAGGTTGCGTAAACATGTTCATTACTTCAGCTGTATCTATTTCATTTAAGATTTGGGCATTTTTATTATGTTTTCTTAAACCTCTCAGTGGTTCATCAAGGTTAGAGTTCCTGGCATACATCACAGTGGCTCAATCCAAGGCTGTCACAGTTTTAAATGAATTTTGAATACCTTAAATTTCCTGCCTACTAAGGTCCCTTTTTTGGCTGAATTGTAGGTCCAGTGGTTTGTAGACACCTGCTTGTCCAACATCCAGTATGTTTGGACATATACTGTATCTATCATTAGCTGATAAGGCAAACTGAAAATGCAAAGAAACAACAAACATGCTTGAAATTACATGAATTCAAGATATATTCAAATATAATTTATTCCAAGCTACCACTGTGGTTTTAATATTGCCTGCTCTGACAGCTACATGAATAGGTAATGGTGAGTTAGGCGGCTCACAGTTATCAAGTTGATACCCAGTGTGTTCCAAATCATTTTCCTCTCATATCTCCTCAGATTGAAATATATTGTCACGGTTGTGCAAAAGCCTTGTATCTCCATTTTTTGTCATTTTTTTACCTTTTGAATGAGATTTGAAAACTCCAGTTACTCTTTACATGGTGTTAAAATATCATGATAAATGGACTCAAAGAAATGTTACAAACATAAAGGTCCTGTAAAGTGTTCATTTTGGAGATAAAATATTTTGTTCTGACAGCAATGATTCATCACTTATCTAGCTTTTCTAGCTAAAACTTTTCATATAAAAATACTGCTATCAGTCACTATTTTTGGGAATATGGATAATAAATAAAAAATAATGTACTGTAATTATCTGTTTGTAATTATTTCTTGATTGGTTATCTGCCACTTTCTTCAATAAAAGGCATTCTGGGTGTTAATATTATGATAATTTCTTGCTCAGATTTCATTATTGTTTCCATCCATCCATCCATCCATCCATCCATTTTCTAAGCCGCTTCTCCATCAGGGTCGCGGGGGGGTGCTGGAGCCTATCCCAGCAGTCATTATTGTTTCCAGTTTTATTAATGTATATCTTTTGTTATTACGTTTTCTCATAACATACTTTGTTCAAGTGTTTTTTTTTTTTTTTTTTTTTTTAAAAAGTTCAAAGCTTTATTTCCAGCATACAGTCTGATTCTGTAAGGAATAAGTCTTTCTTTATGAGAAAAACAAAGTGCATTTTATAAACAGAAAGCTGAAATATTTCAGATCTGAGAGGACCTGTCCTGTTTATGCTTCCTCCCAAAGTGTCATTGTATCTTCTGAATTATAAGGTAGTATAAATAGGATTAATGCTACAAGCAAGCTAACATTCCCTAGCTTGAAATGACGATGTTTCAAATGAAGTGAAATCATACTTCAACACTATTATATAACAACACTCAAACTCTTACATCTACTACTGCTACAACAAACTGACCACTGCATTGACACAGCTTGCTGGTTTTCATGGGGCACTTTGGTGAGGATGTCAGTCTTGTGATGTCAGTTCAATAAAGATCTCGAAGCTCAGAGGATCCAGTGACATTCTGAGGAAAAATGTCCATATGACAAAAATGCATCATTTTTGGACTGTTTTTGTTTACAGCAGGCTGTTTACTATCACTAGTGGTGATTTTCAATCACGGCATTCATTTTTCTCACAGAGAAAACCAGCTTAGATCTGGACTTCCTAAAATGGACATGACAACAACTGTAGCTGACACAAGGACTATTTAGAGTGTAGATCATTTATCTGTCCTCTTTTTCCAAGGACATTCTTTTTGTTACTATTTCACTAAAACAGCCCGACAGCCCACTTTCTCTATTTCTCCCTCTCTTCTCTCTCTCTCTCTCTTCCTCTCTCTGTCTATCTCTCTCTCTCCCTCTCTCTCAGTGACAGCTCAATGGCCAGGCTCTTGAAGGCTTATCTAACTCAGGCAGATGGTTGACTTGGATGAGTGTGCGAACACCATGATCTGTGGCTATGATAAAGACAGCAGAGGAAAGTATTCTCCTCCTGCTCTCCCTCTCACCCTTCCACACCCCTCCCTGACTCATCTCTCCTCCTCTCTCCTCCTTTGGCTTCTTCTCTCTCTTATCACTCAGCTCCTTTCCCTTTCCCTATCGCACCACCACTCCAACCACTTTCCTTTGCTCTTCTACCCTCAGGCGTTTTTCCTTCTTGCTTTCTATTTCCACTATTTCTTTACAGTCTCATTACTTACCTAATTACCTTCTACTTTCTTGATTTTCCCTATAATTCCATCTTCTCAACCCATGATCTCCATCTTTCCATCTTTGCTCTTTGGTTTCATCCTTGTGGACCCCGTCTTCTGTGGCTCTTTCACTTCTGTCTCTCCTTACATGCCCCCCCTCTTTCCATGCCCTGAGCTTGCTGCTGCCCGATTGTCTCTGTTCCCCACTGTGTTGGCGCCCGCCAAAAAGGCCCCGGGACGATCAGACAGTGAGGGGTCTTGAGTTTGCCAGGGCTGCCAGAGTAGAGTCTCCTTTTCTATCTTCTTCTCTACCTCTTCTCCCTGTACACTATATGTCCAAAATATCCAGACACCACTTCTAATAAGTCTATTCAGCTACTTGCAGATGCACCTATAAACTCTATATAAAAGCATTGCCAACAGAAAAGGAACAGCAAATGAGCCTAAGGTCAATATGTCCAATGCCAAGAGTTGACTAGAGTAGTACAAAGCCCCCCAGCACTGGGCTGTGGAGCATTGGGACTGTGTTCTCTGGAGTGATGGAGCTCCATCCAGTTCCTTTGGGATGAGTTAGAGTGGTGTTTGTGATCCAGAACTAATCATCTGACATCAGAATCTGACCTCATTATTGTTCTTGTGGCTGAATGCAATCAAGTCCTCACAGCAATGTTACAACAAGAATAGAGGCTGTTACATCAGCGAAGGGGAGGGACTCTGTATTAATACCCTTGATTTTAGAAGAAACAATGGATAAGCAGGTGTCTACAAACTGACAGCGTCTGAGGCTCTGCTTTAGTCACCATCATAGAGTATTCATAGAGTTCTTATAAAGAAGGCAAACACTACCTTCATCATGTTGATTTGTCTATCTCTCAGCAAACTGAGATGTCTCCACATCCTGCCAACATTAATTACCCATCAAATAAGAGGGGATTCACAAGCTCCACATCCTCTTTAATGTCTTAAACCCTAAGGGCTCCTATGTGAGCCCAAACTTCAGTTCCACTGAAGTCACTCCCATAACTGCACAAATCAAATATGACTTTCATAGTAGCTATAAAAATGATAGTAGTTATTGAACAATTCATAGTAATTACTAAATAGAAAGATCCAAAACAAAATAACAAGCCTAGATTTGAAGAGGTCAATTATAAAAGTGGAAGTGACACCAGTTCAGCACTGAGTGTCAGTATCAGGCTGATATAAGCAGAAGGTGTTGAATTGGATATTGGTTTATTTTATTTATTGATTATTGGGCTATATTAACTGTGTGTTTGTGAAAAAGGTACTTTTTTCCATAAACCTGGGAGGAGATTGTAACGTCATCTCGTTGTCTATTATTTTTTAATATTATTTAAAAGCGCCAGCTGCAATTTTCATTTTGTGAACTTTTCATGATGAATGGACTGACAGAAATGGTCAAAATAAATAAAAATAGAATAAATTTGTTTTACATTGACCCATTAAAGGTCAAGAACAGTGCCTTTTCCTGTAAATGTACCAGTTTGGCCAAATAGCTCATTTTAAAACTTTTATAGAAAAAGCATTGAATCAGTCAACACTCAACGTTTTCGTATTGGTGTGGTATCAGAAAAAGAATGTGCTCCCATAGTTCACACTATGAACCTAATCACGCCACGTATCAAACAGATTCAAGTCACCATATATGGACTTTTCATGATTATGACAGCCCTAGCCCTTATTATGCTGCATTATTTGATATGCACCATGTGTCATAAAAATTCAGTTTAGTTCTCTGACCTGTTCAGCAGTGCAAATAATGTTTGCTTATTTGTTGGCTAGCTAAATCTAACATTTATAGCATGTACAGGGGTGTAGCACCAAAATCTGGGCATCAGACGTAGTAATGATAATGCCCAGGCTCTGCTCCCCTCTCTGAAAATAAAATGTAATGTATTTATTATGTTTTATTTCTTTGTGAGGCTGGTTGATTGATGAGGTCAAACATCAATCTTGCTGCACTGTAAAACAGATTAGACTGAAACCTGATCTCTTCAAAACAATCAATGTAATTAGAGGGAAGTCTAAAGGTGAAAATGTAAACAAAAATCAATAAATAAATATAATTACTGTCCTTTTCACTGAAACTGCTTGACGAATGGTTTATTGGTCAGAGCACCTATTAGGTGCCCACTTTAGAGGGCTTGCCTTGTCTCATGTCTTACGTAGCATCAAAAAATAAAGAGATGCTGCTATCTCTCCCTCAGTCACTGTCCTGGAACTAACAGTGAGTGTTTTATAGGTTAGCCACAGAGCGAAGTTTATTTGGTTATGATCACAAAAACACTGTCGGTTAAAAAATAAAAAAAGCTTACATTGCTACATTGAATGAAATCCTGTGCTTGTTTATCAGTTTGTACTAGTTACAAATGACTGTTAATGTAGCTAATCACTAGTTAGCTAGCTAGCTTATGTTACTATAATATATTTTCTGTTTGGCACGTTGAGCCTGTATTATTTAAAAAGCCAGAATTTGTTTGCACATGTATTGCTGTCTCTGTCTCTCCTCTCCTTCCGTTTCTGAAATTCTGAGTTAGGGTTCATTTTAACCAGGTCAGAAATGGCAGACAGTCATTGTAATGATAGACATGTGCTCTGGAGGGCCATACCACTTTGCTTTTGAGATGGGAATCAATGAAATAACAGTAGATATGCAGAACCTATCATGGATATTTATTTAACAGGGAGTGACAGGGAGTATTAAAATCCTCACATATGCACACACGCACACACACACACACACACACACACATATATATATATATATATATATATATATATATATATATATACACATACATATATATATATATGAGAGAGAGGGAAAGAGAGAGAGAGAGAGAGAGAGAGAGAGAGAGAAAGAGAGAGAGAGACAGAGAGAGAGGGAGAGTCATCTCTTTACTTGACTTTACATATGACTTTGTGTAAATGATTTTATGAGAAAAAACCTAGCGGGGATGCAAGATGGCTAATTGGTTTATTTGGCCATTGTAGGCTTTTATTTTAATAAGTTTAATAGACAATTAAATTGTTAATAGCAATTATTTGCATGGCAATCAAACAGCAGCTATAATTTAATGATTGTGACCACCGTAGTCATGCCATCTCTACACACTTAAAAAGGTTCTTCAAAGGTTCTTTAGCAAATAAAATGTTTCTATATAGAACCGTGAACAATCAAAAAACCCTTTGCATTATCAAATTTGCATTGTGAAAGAGTTCTTCAGATTGATGGAGAATATGCTTTATATGGTTCTTTATGGAAAAGAGTTTTGTAAAACACCAAAAAGGGTTCTTCTATTGTTACAGGCTTGACATAACAGAGACCATTTATTCATGCAAAGTGGCTCCAAAAACCCCTATGACAATCCCATCGAATAATACCACTCATTTTGCACTAGGAACTCAAGTGTGCTGAAGACAATAGAGCAGAGAGTAAGATCACATGATAAGAGTTGCTGTTCTCTCAGAACTCTGTGTGAGGTGTGAGCATGTGATTGATCAGATGACATATTCACTGCAGCGAGTCATTGTCAGCATTTTAGAACCAAAATGAGGCACAGCTGGTTGCCGCATTTAAGTGCAGAGCTTCAGAACTATGGGAGGTCCAAATCATCCATGAACAAGGTGATGTATGTTGTCTACACTCTGCCATCCGTTGCACTAATCAGCAGTGAAGTGAAGCAGAGGAGACTGCTGTGCATTTTAGAACTTTAACAATCAAATACTTTATACACAAGTGCATTTTATAGTCATATTACATAATGTGTTTCTAGGATTCACAGGTAAAAAATGTGCTTTTTGGTATGCAAGCTTTTCTTTCTTAGACAGCCATGACAGGAAGTGGGGACAAAACTCTGCCACTTTTAAAAGGAGTGTTTTTTTCTTAAGAGCTCCTTTCCCTCTCCAGCAGTGTGCAGCCTTTCTCTGAGAGAGCCATTTTAATCTAGGCAGCGGAATCTGGCAAACATCCTAGAACACCTGCGAGTGGCTGGTTGGGCTTTTGTTCGGCCGCAACCTCAAACTTTCCCCTCTTAATTAACTTAACAGAAACTAATTAAAGCCCCCGCCTCTTCAGGACCTGCTTTGTGTCACTCAGCATGAAATGTACAAACATAAATAGAGTTGCTTTAGAAGAGGAACTGAGTTGGACAACATTAGGAAACATTAAGAAGATTTTACACAATAGTTCAGTGGGATCATAGGAAGATAATAATGGTAACTATAGGTGCATTTTAGATAAATCAGCCCCACTGTACATTATATGCAGGCTAGCTTTGGGCTGATAACTGATATCATTTAACATCTCAGTACTTTATCACAATCATTTAAATAAAGGCTGATATTATGCAAGTTATCATTTTATTCTCTTTTGCATGTTATTTTTTTATTGCATAGCCTTTATTGAGCCCTTCCTTTTGTACAATATGTATGGTATAAATAACAGAAACAGAATATCTCAAAGTAGTAAACTATACACAAACATACTTTTAACACCACTTAGAAATATTATAAAGTATATTTTCAGCCTGGCAAAAAAATGCTGATGCACATGCAAGTGAAGCAAAGTGTGACAAGTCAACAGAAACTAGATGCTTGCAGATGTAAAGACAATGGCGGTTTCATAACAAACAGCAAACCAGAATCAAAAGAGCAAAGCAAAATCATCATCGTTGTAAAACAGGACAAAGGATTCAAAAACACAGATTAGTCAAGATAGGCAAAAGTACAAAAAGGACAAAGCAAAAGTCAGAAACAGAATAAACAAAGCTGTGGTCAAAACATGGAATACAGGCAATCAAAATAACAACACTCAGTAGGTTTCAGGGAAACAATACCTCGCAAAGAAACTAACTAAAGCCTGGGCTTAAATATTAACTGCTCTTGTCATGTGACAACACACACAGGTGAAACCAATTAGTATTCTAGAGAATGTGAGCGCTGATGAGCATCCATTGAACTATGGGCAATGGAATCTCTGTTGGAGTCCGAGATGAGTGAAGTTGCTCAGTCACATGATCTCCCGTGGGATTCTGGGATTTGAAGTCTGTCTCTTCTTGAGAGATTGCCAGATGCATAACAGTACACCTCCCCCCCCGAAAGAGTCCAGGTGGGCCTCGGCACGACCACCACTCTTACCACCGGGTTTTTGAACAGGGGCTGAACCAGAGCAGCTGATGCGCTGGACAGGTGGATTGTCCTCACGAGCATTCCTCAGAGGGGCAGGTAGAGAACTGGTGAGCCTCTTACACAGACAACGCCTGAGACGAGGAGTTGGCTTTTCTGGGTGCTGACTATGAAAGTCCGTGATGAGACCAGGGTCTAACACGTCTTTAACTGGCACCCAACATTGTTCCTCGGGGCCATACCCCTCCCAGTCCACCAAGTATTGAAGGAGCCCGCCCCATCTCCTGGAGTCCAGTAGCCTACGGACAGCGTAGACTGCAGCCCCATCTATCTCCTCTGGTGGCGTGGTGTAACGTCTGATGTTGCCTCATCCAAGGGCCCTGAGCAAGTAACTAAAACGTGGGGGCAAGTCTAATCGGTAAGCTACATCATTAATACGTTTGACTATTTTGAATGGCCCAATACATTTGGGCTGAAGCTTACAGCAGCTTCCCTCTGAACGTCCTTTTTGCCAACCACAAAGTCTAGGGGTTTGACCTTTGTGTCGGTCTGCCTGTTCCTTCTGGCATTGCAGCATGGTTTCAATGTGCTGATGAGTTTCCTGCCACACTTGTTCACTGCATGTCATCCAGTCATCCACTGCAAGAATGTCTGTTTGAGATCAGGTCTAAGGTGCTAGAGGAGGTTGGTACCCTAAAATACAATGGAAAGGAGTCATTCTGGTAGCAGAGCTAGTTAATGAATTTTGTGCTATTCTGCCCGAAATCAACAACTTTGAACAATCAGGATTATCATGGCAGAACAGTCTGAAAAACTTTCCCAGCTCCTGATTTGCCCTCTCACATTGCCCATTGGGTTGCAGATGATACGCCGATGACAGACTAATAGACACCCCAATGTGCTCTAAAATGTACTCTAAAAAGGCCACCCATACCTGGGGTGTGAATTGAGGTCTCCTGTCTGACACGATGTCCTAGGGGATACCGAAAATTTGGAATACATACCGGAATAAGGTCTCTGTAGTCTGAAAGGCACTGGGAATGGGATTAAAATGTATAAAGCAAACTCCCCTAGAGAGTCAGTCTATAACGTCCAGAACGGTCGTGAACCCTTGCGACATGGGTAAATCTGTGACAAAATCCACAGCGATATGGGACCAGCATCCATTGGATATGGGTAAGGGCATTCATTTTCCAGCAGGTAATACTTTAGGGGTCTTACACTGGGGAAACATTGAACATGAGGATACAAAGGAATGAATATCTTGGTTCATAGATTCCCGACAGTATCTATTGGCTAGTAGTTTGTGGGTTCGAGTTTCTCCTGGATGGCCTGAGGTTAAAGAGGAATGAGCCCATGTGATAAGTGAGGTCCAAAATGGCTCTGCCACATACAGTTTCACTGGGGGACATTGGTTGGGCACTTGGATATTCGGTAAAGCCCTTTCTATATCTTCATCTATTTTCCATTGAATTGAAGAGATTACCTCCAGAGGAAGGATGTGTTCAGGTGTCTCAAACTGCAATGTGGATGTCTCTTGATGCATTCTAGACAAGGCACCGGCCTTGGTGTTACGAGAACCTGGCTGATGGGTGATAAACCTAAAACATGAAAAAAATAGAGACAATGTAGCTTGGCGTGCATTGAGTCTTTTGACAGTGCAGAGATATTCCAAGTTCTTATGATCAGTCAGAACTGTGAAAGGTTGGTTGGCTTCTTCCAACCAATGGCACCATTCCTCCAGGGCTAACTTGACTGCCAGTAATTCCTAATCTCTGATTCTATATTTCCTCTCTGTAGGTGACAGTTTATGGGAAAAAATGCTATGGGGTGCAACTTAGTAGGAGATCCATTCCACTATAACACCGCTCCTACTCTTATTTTCGATGCCTCCACCTCACCTCTCACTTTCTACCAAAGGTTGTGTGGGGTCTGGGTGTATCAGAATGGGCGCTATAGTAAACGTGTCTTTGAGACCGTGGAAGGCTTTTTCAGCAGAGATGTTAGTGGGGCTGCAATGCTGCTAAAGTTTCTAATGAATCTGCAATAAAAGTTGGCAAACCCTAAAAATCTCTGTAACTCTGTGAAAGTGGGCGTGGACCATTGGATAACCACCTCAACCTTGTGGTTGTATATGATGATTCCCTGATGGCTGTTGTCATAATCCAAGAAGGAAACTGACTGTAGGTGAAATTCACTTTTCTCCTTTAAGGAACAAATTGTTCTCTAAACGCTGTTAAAGCACAGCTCGGACATGTTGCAAATGGGACTCTAAGGAAGGTGAGTACACGAAAATGTCATCCAGGTAGGCTATTACAAATTGCCCTAGTATGTCTCTGAGGGTCCAAATGGCATAACAAGGTACTCATAGTGTCCCCTAGTCATCAAAAAGGCGGTCTTCCATTCATCACCCTCCTTTACTCTGATTAAGTTGTAAACGCTATGAAGATCTAGTTTGGTGAAGAATTTGGCCCATTGAAGCTGTTCTAGCGCTATTGGCACTAGTGGTAGGGAATAAGGGTACACTTTAGAAATCTGGTTCAGGGCCCTATACAGGGGCGTAGCCTGCCATCCTTCTTTTTATTAAAAAAAACTGGAAGTTATAGGAGATGTAGAAGGTCTGATAAAACCCTGGTCAAGGGCTTCTTGTATATAAACATCAAGGGCTTTTTGCTCTTCTTGTGTCAGGGGATATACCCTAGCTATGAGGAGGCAATTTAGTAGCATTTTTCTTGTTAAACACTTCCTTCAAGTCTATGTATTCAGAGGGGATTTCAAATGTGGAATCAGAGTTGAGGCTCTCTATGGAGGTTGAACAGTAATCAATGGGTGATAGTATGTTCCGCCCATTAAATTGTAGGGTTGTGCCTCTCTAACCATGGAAGTCCTAGGATCACTTCAAATTCAGACTGTTCAAGGACTAGAAATAACAATTTCTCCTGGTTTGTAACCCCAAGCGTGTGGTGGCTTGGTCCTCCGTGTAAAGCAGCCACTTTCAGAACTGTCTGGAGGGTCTTCACTGGGATCTGAAGTTGTTCCACAATCCGTGCATGAATTAAGTTCCCCTCCACACCAGAGTTGATCAGAGCTGAAAGAACAAGAGAATGGGAATGACAGTATATAATTACAGGTAACATCACCGATTTGGAAACAAACCCCTTTGTGGGAACACTCACCACATTAGCACTCCACATGCTGTCCACCTTGCTTGTTTGTGGTCTTGTGCAGTAGTCACAAACTTAATGTCCCGCTTGGACACAATACAAACAGAGGTGATTGTTTAACCGGCGGCGTATTTCCTCTTGTGACAACTGAGATGAGTCACACTGCATTGGTTCAGTGGTTTCCAGGTGACTTTACTTGATGCAATGTACTTCTGTGGACCTTGTCGTTCTTATATCTACATTTAGTCCTTAACGAAACATCACTAGAAGAGCCGCCTTATTCCAGCCACTGCTTGTGGCAAGAGTTCTAAACTTTAAATAATAATCTACAACAGAATGGATGTTCCTGACATAACCAGGACAATAGTTCTCCACTAACTTTACCCTCATCAGGGTGATCGAACACTAAATTGAATTCTTTCACAAATTGAACATAAGACATACGATGCAGGCTAGCCCAACTGGCTATGGCCCATTCCAGAGTTTTATCAGCTAATCGAGATACCACAAAAAAGATCTTGGCCTGATCACAACTCGAAGCAGAGTTATCAAAAAAGACCAAACACTGAAGTAAAAAAACATAACGTTTATCTGGATTTCCTTAAAATTTTTCGGGTTTACTAACCAGAAACCCTGCTGGTGATGCTTCTGCTGCCATGGTGGGGAACGCAGCGCTTACAGTCTGTTCAGTTAGACTCATATTCTGGAGCTGGCCCATCAATCCTTTCACACTGGTGACTAGTTGAGCCAACTGAGCTTGCTGTTCCACCTATAGATGGGCTAGTGAATCCAGGGACTGAGCCACTCCGGACAGCACTTGCTGATGTCTGCCTAGGAGTTGTCCTTGCTCAGTGAGAGTCTTCTGAAAGGCTTCCGGATCTGCCATCTGCATAGCAGGCGAGGTATTCTGTGACAAGTCAACAGAAACCAGACACTTGTGGATGTTATAACAATGGTGGTTTAATAACAAAAAGCAAACCAGAATCAAAAGGGCAGAGCACACATCATTATCATAAAACAGACCAAAGAATAGTACCAAAAGTACCAAAAGGAGGATGCAAAAGTTAGACATGGGATAAACAAAGCAGTGGTCAAAAACACTAAAAACAGGCAAACAGAATAACAACACTCAGTAGGTTTCAGGGAAATGGGCCAATATCTTCTGGGCCTCATCACGATAACTGGGAGAAAAAAAACTAGCCATTTTATTCAATAGAATTGCTTGCATTCAAACTCTGCAATTATAACAGCAACACACTAGTTTTCTTGTGACGTTTTGGATGAAAACAAAAAGGTTAAATTCTCAAAATGCTAAATGGAAAATTGGCCAGTCAGGATTTTTTTCCTGGTATCTAGGCAGATACAGCCAATGGAGCTCTCCTATAGCTTAGGACAAAAGAATCAACCGATCACATTTTGATTTCTCATAGATCAATTTCAGAAAAGCATCAGTCTAGGCTTTCTGGAAGTCCTACATACATACCTGATTGTGAATACTAGTAGCAGTCTAACCAATCGGTTGTTAGAAATGAAAAACAGCAGCTGTTTTCCAGCCACTGTGAAACTGCTACAAGGTAGAACTTGAAGCTTCAAGCTTCAAGTAAAACATGGAATGTCTTTTACAAGCTTCAAATGTCTGTGCTTACTCTGGAACTGATAACTTTGGAACTGATAAGAAATGTTCATGCGAATCGTCACCAGCTTAGTGCTAACAAACTATTAAAATCCCATAGGGATGCTAGCAGAGCTTACCATTTTTATTGTGGTGGGTTTTTTTCTTATGTTTTGACTGAGATTCAACATTAAATGCTCATATTGAAAGCAAAGCTTTGACAGTTATATTTTGCAACTGGTGTTATATGCTGTGTGTGCATATTAAGTAATAATATAAACCAGCATAGATAGTAATTATGTTGTAAATATATTACCATCAGTCAAAATGAAAGCTATAGGGTAAGACTTTGTAATGTTCAAATTTGATACTTCATAACTTGATTAAGATGATATTGCTTCTCTTAATACAGGTGATAATCATTTGTTAAAATGTACACTATCATCGTCGTGACTGCTACATGTATAGATAGTTGGAACAATGCCATAAAGGAACCACTAAACCAAAGCAAAAGAACAGAAAATGTGGTGTCTTAAAACACATTTATAAGAGAAACTTTTATGTGCATTTTAAATCAGCATGTTTGTCTGGTAGGTAGACATATTCCTTTAAACAACCAAAAATTGTAAAGGTTCTTTGAGGAACCTTTAAAACCAAAGGTTGCTCTTCTGTGGAACTAAAGAACGCTTTTAGCACTTTTAGTTTGAGTTCTGTATGTAAAAATGTGCAAAATGTATGACAGGATTGCCACAGAGAACAAGACTTACAGTTTTTTTTTTTACAATTTTCACAAAATTCTAACTCATCAGCTTCATTCCAAAGGAGACAGAATGTGTGTTTGAAGTGCAGGAGAGAAGTGTATTGTTTTCTATCCTTCTAAGGCACTTAACAGTGGCTTTCACTCTTTCCCTTTCACTCAGTGGATCACATTTTTAGCATAAAGCTTATAATCACAGTCTCACATTGATCCTTAACTACAGGACTTACACAAACACACCTCATAACAGAGAGATTTCTTTACAGGGCAGTAGAGGCCCAAGTCCATATTTATAGTTTGCCATCTTTGATCATAAGACATTCCAAAAGTGACTGACAATCCAACTTGTTTGAAAAAGTACATTTTCATTGCATTATTTGTTTATTAGTTTAGATGCATTTGTTTACCATAAGATTATTTTGCACTTTATTATATTTTATTTGTTTTATTTTTTTGTAACAGTGTTAAATCTAGGCCATACCCTTTTTCTGAACTCATGTACTTATAGTGTGTTTTGACAGTCCTTGTAAACTCATAAACTCTTGAATTTCCATGTTTACCACAAGGACATTGCATGGAAAGAGCACTATTGGTTAGATAGTTTATGTTACCCAAGTTTATCAGAATTACCTGAGTATTATCAGCCAGTACATCTCCTTTATTGCATTGTTCAGCAGAACAAGCAGACCAACAACCCAGTCTTCCAAGTTGATGGAACAGTTCACTGAAAAGTCAAATTCATACAATTGTTCCCTTAACCAAACACAGACGATCAGCTAAGAAGAGATTTTTAGGTGACAAGTAAGACTTCTGCTACTTGTTAACAACAGTAGCCTTTTAGCCCCAACATGCATGTGTTTGTGTTTTTTTGTTTTTTGTTTATTTGTTGGACAGTGACAATATCATAATGTATATAAATGATTTGTAAATGATTACAACATTAAGCCTATCTGAAGTGAATATGTAGGCACTATCAGTTAGTGACCAATCATACATTATTCATTTACTGATTTCTTTATTTTTGCAGTGAGCAATGTCAGTGACCAGTCCATACACCAATTACAACTGGTAGTCAAGGTCTAGTGGACATGACAATTTTCTGACTGTAAGAGCAGATGAGGGCATCCAAATGCACCAATACTCTGTTATGGACCTCATCTATGGTGGTCCTGGTTAAGTAAAATCATTTTCAAACCATATTATCACACCACCACCGTTTCACCCTGAAAGTGAAAATAAACAAACTAAACAAACCTTTTTGTAGTGGATGTCTTTTTCTAAATATATATCTTGGTATTAAGATATGGAAATCTTAATAGATGACAGATAACATGATGTAACATGATAACATGATGTAACAGTATAAAATGTCTTGTTTCAAGAGTTAAGAGGGAAGGTATGGCTTTAAAAAAATGACTGTGAGAGGGAGGGGGGTTCCCAGACGACCCACTGCCATGGTGGTGCTCTCCTCCATGCCCAGTCACAGCCTGCTAAGTGAGAGAGAAAGTAATTAAGGAAAGGCTGCTCAAATAGATAGGCCTCCAAAGGAGATTAAAAGAGGGGAACTGATTGTGCATGTCTGATTCCAGCTCATCTGAGAGTTCTCAGCCTGAAGGCTTAGCTTTCAAAGGGTGAGTTACACACAACAGTAAGTGTATGAGTGTGTGTGTGTGTGTGTGCACTCACCATCACACACACACATTCAAAAACAGTTACTCTTAAAGCCTTCCCCTTTTTAAATAAACATTACAATACACCGAACACAGTACAGCACCTCTTCAATGTCCCACGTCATAAATCCATCACTGAATAGTCTCTGGACATTAAAAGACAGTTTTTGTTGATTTTCTAAGTAAACATGACTTAATACATCCTTCATAGGGAACAAACTGGAATTTTTCTAAAAATAATAATAAAAAAATAAAATATAAAATGTGCCATAATTTTTTCTTTCCTTGATATTTCCTTGCTAAATTCAGCAAATAAAGTGGATGTGTATTCATTTCCACTAGAAAATCAACAAAATTGGGCATTTGCATATGACTATACAGTTGCACTAGAGTGTTAGCATCATTATTTTAAAAAACACAATGACACCATGTTATGAAGCATCAAACGGTATTTGAGGGCTACTTGACACCCTCTTGTGGAATTTTTAGCCTGCTGAAAGTGAATGAGTGAGTTCACAATTTGCTTCACATCATAAAAATAAATTCACATCTAAAAAAAATACTCACTACAAAATAATGTAACTTTTTTCATTTGCTCATCCAAACAATATATACTGTTATACAGAATTATTTAACAGAAAATTACGTAAAGCATTTGAATTTATTGTTTTTGTGATGTCACCAATAAAAAGAGCTCCTTTACATATATCAGTCATTATCAGTCACAGTAATAAAATAAGCCTGTTCCATCCTAAGTGATAAAAAGAGGATGGAAAATATTAATTTTAAAATGTTTTCTTTTTTATGTATTTGCATCTACATCTACAAAACAGATGCAGCATATGGGCCATTTAAGATATAACATGCTATATGATAACAGCACATACCAAAATGATTTTCATTAATTCTTCCAAAGTCACCCAGAAATGAAAAGGTATACGTGACCCAGAGGAATGTTCTCTTACAGTCTACCTCCACATTCCTAATCTCAGGCCTCATGCTCTGTTTTCCCTAATCTAGTACTAATTACTGAGCCCTTCATGAGAAGAGTCAGGTGATCAGGAGCAGGAAAAAAAACACAAAAATGTGCAGAGCATGGGATCCCCTGCAACAGGCTTGGGAACCACCAGTCTGGATTGCCTCTTATCCAAAAGCTGAGTGTTACAACACTGCCCCCTTCTCTTACTTTAGCGACACTGCAGCCTAGCCCTGGAAACAAAAGTGCTTTCTATTTTCATCAGTAAGCTTTCTTGGCATTATGGCCTAAACAGAGAGACGACAGCACATTATTTGATTATCCAATTATTTTTAAACCACATGTTTTATGTATGGCATATACATTATCTGTGGCAGTTTGCATAAGGGATACTCAAGCAAAAATGCAAAATGTAATCATCACTACATCTTTCGTAAACATGCCTTTTTGCATCCTACTATGGTGCCTCAGAAGTCTCTAGAGCAAAATGTTTCAATGTAAAAGTTAGGAAAGCTCCCTTCTGATGATATTCTTGAAGGTTGGGAGGGGGAACCCCCATGGTTATATGATGTATTTGTGTAATGCATGCTTAGGGACAAATAACATGATGAACAACATGAAATGCTAGTTTTTGGCCAAAATGCCCTTTAAAGTAAAGCAGATTGTGTACTGACTCCTCTACAACATTCATACCTACACCTCTTGCGTCTTGACTCTGCACACTTCAAATAAGTGACTCTCCGTATCTGACAGGCCTGTTATCAACCACAGCTAATCACCTCCTCGTCTGCCCGCTCGTGCTCAGCAGGAAGTGTTAGTCCCCTTTATAAGGTTAAGGAGGGCAGCTGGCACTAGAGTGTGGCTGTCCTGATTGCCAAGTCCTGAGCATAAATGAAAGAATGAAGAAATAAATGAGCCTAACTCATTTAATCTAGCTCACTTCATTTGTTTACTAAGCTCTCGTTTTCATGATGTTCATATTGAAAGCAAATTCTTAGTTGTCTGAAATTGCATTCAATCCTAATGCATACAGCATACCTAAAGGTGACTTAAGGAAAAGTGAAACTATTTTATCAGTATAGTCCATCAAAAACAGTAAAGCAGTCACCCACGATAAGAGAGAGGTGGTCAAATTAATGTTTAATCCACATTTCCTTGCTGAAAATATTGACATTTATTAATAAATTAAATTATTATTATTTATATTGCTAACTCTTTGAGAGAACCTCACTATTTAAGTAATATGTTTCATTTTGCTTTTGACAGTGATGCTTTTGACACATTACTCCGTATTTTTTTATGTAGGGTTCATTTTAGGGAAATATCTAATTGCAATTGTTCTGATCAATATTGAATTTGAAATTTAAATGGAATTGTTTTCTGTAAATAAATTTCCAGGGCTGCTTTTGGCCAAAAAGACCAAAATATCTACTTTTTCTGGGATCACACCTTGAATGCCTAGTGCATCAGACTTTAGTTAGTAGTAACGGTTGTGATGTCACATGTTTCGTGGCTTCTGATTGGTCAAACTCATCCACAAACTGTGGTACTGGGTAAAATTTCCCCCGTTCAAAACTCGATAGGACAACACTGTTGATAAAGCATTCAATAATAAAAACTGCAGCCCTTGCGACTGGGAAAGTTGAAATGGCTGTAAATTGATATAAAACTATGAATCTTTCCGCCCCAGTTTCAGGGCATCAGAGCATGTTCCATGTTCCTTTCTTATGTACTTCCTGACTTCGCAATAACACGATGTTTACTACACAGACAGTTTCATTATGATCCTTTTAACGTTAAAGCGTTTGAAATATTATTACTTATTACTTTTATTATTACTGACCCTAGCTCTAACGCTGGACCAGTGGAGCCAGGTAAACAGACTGTCGTAAAACCTAGCAACTACTTCACAGCAACAATGGCGACTGCATCAACATCGGTTGCCGGCACTGAGGAGCGAGTCGCGCTGCAGTGGAGGAGAGAGCGGCAGCGGCGGCTTGGCCGGAGCCCCAGAATAGTTACTTTTTTAACGTTTGAAATGTGTGCTTTTTACTTAGACAAGACGTGGCTCGGTTCAAGACGCCTCACTTCGTGAATACTGTGTTTCTGAACTGAAATTGTGGTCTGAATGAGGCGGAATGGCCGCGGTGCCGTCAGGGCCTAGCGGCGCGCTGCCCGCATCCCCGGCCGAGATTTGTCTCTTCCCCGGGGACGGGTGCGCTCTGCCTGGGGACAGGGAGGCACTCGAGTGGGAGCTGAAGGACGTGGTTATATCCGACACTGGCCAAGAAGAAGAGGTCACTGGGCGCAAGGTGGAACGAAAGAACAACCAGACCTACAGGTTTTCGGAGGTTCACCCCCACTGCCAGGCTTTAGAGCAGCAGGTTAACGGCTTAAATTGTATCGGACACGCCAGGTTTCCCCACAGCAGCACCGAGCCGGTCAGCCGCGAGGAGCCGAAACCGACCATGGAGCTCCGGGACAGCCGTGTAGGATCTGCGGACAGCTACAGCGACAGGCTGTGCTTTCCTCGCCATGATATGAACACGAACGGGGACAGCAGCATTCACGGAATGCTTACTTTATCCAGAACTGAGACTTGTCAGAGTCGCACGAGTGATGTGTATGGTAAAGAGGTCGGGGTGAGCGCAGCGGATCGGCCCAGGCCTGAGGAAGGGGCCCAGTTGACAGGTCAGACTGTGGGTGATGGACCACTGGAGCAGCTGTCCAGGTTAGACTTGAACCACTCGCCCTCCAGAGAAACGGGGCGAAGTCAGGAAATTAAATATGTACGTTATGAGTCTGAGCTTCAGATGCCAGGCATAATGAGACTCATAACCAAGGACCTGTCCGAGCCTTACTCCATATATACTTACCGGTACTTTATCCACAACTGGCCGCAGCTCTGCTTTCTGGTACGTAGTCGGGTACATCTCTGACCTGGTTGAAAGAACTGTCAGCTTCTGCAGGTTGTAAGCGGGCTGAACTGTAGGATGAAAATGCTGTTGCATCATCAGTCAAACCAAAGAGAGTAACGTTTTAAACCAGCTTGCTCAGTCCTGGTCCTGGAGCTCTAACATACTGGATAGTTCAGATCCAGCAAATATTCAGATGCCCCTTAAGGCCTTCCTACTGGGAACAGGTGTATCAGGTTAGGATAGGAGCTGAACTCTGCAGAGTGGTAGATTGATCTCCAGGTCCAGGATTGGGCACCTCTTTTTTAGACTCTTAGTGACTGGTTGTAGCTGGAACACACTGTAGATCATCCCAAAACCCTAGAAAGATCACACATCATCTTGTTTACCTAATGTTTTATTTGGCAGCAGCCATGTATTGTTGATGCACTGTTGCTGACAGGCTATACAAAAAGGTCTCTGAAGAATTAATAGCCATTCTATCTAAAGCAGCTCCATTCCACCCCCACTGTAAACCCCAACGGCCAGCAACTGAAACCTGAGTTGGTCAGTTCTGTGTTGAGGAGCTTTGCTAACACCAAAGTGGATGCTCTATATAGAATCGGTGTACATTTACGGTTATTGTGGTGCCACACTGCATGTGTGTACACAGAGTGAAGTTAAGGAGCAAGTCCACAGATTTTTAAAAAACCTTTGCATAAAAAATGATTGAAATGTGAACAAAGGTATTCATAATGTTTTTTTTTTTTTTGTAAAATTGTGTTGTAGAGAAACGTACTGACTGAACCAGGGGTGGCAATATCTATAATGCAAATATAACTTTTATTTACTGTCCTAAATATCTTGGACCCACACTTATGTCTTGCAACACCCTACATGTACCTAGTGGCTATGGATGGCTTTACAAAATACATCTTGGCTCAATCTTATCTCAAAACTATCATATCTCAAGCATCAGGCAGTATATCTGTATCTATTTAATGTAATTAAATAGATGTCTGGTTCCTGTCAACACCACTGTGAACATTTCTGACTTGCTAAGTTTCTCTATAATGGAGCATTTCACATCAAACCACTCAACTTGACTTTGTTTACTTTGTTCTAATTATGCAGAACAATCACTGGAATTGACTGGTTATTTCTCTTGAACCCCCCCCCCCAAACCCCCCAAGACATTAACTTATGAATTCTGTGCAATCATGTCATCTTTTTATAATTTGGACCTGAAATTTCTCATTTCTATTCAGTCTACCATTAGTATAGCAGTATGACTAATAAGCATAATATATAGGCTAATAGCCACAATACTGTACAGCAGCTGTGAACTTGGACTAAAATAAACTGTGTGAAATGTACAATTAGTCATTCATTTGAAAACCAGAGCCTTTCTAACCGTGTGGTCTGCTGAAGCTGTGAAGAAATGGTTTCTGATATAGTGCATACATAACCTACAAGCAAAAATATCAATAGTTATTTAAGTTCAGTTGATATTGATGAACAACAGGGGAACATATATTAAAATTACACATGAAAAGTTACTCTTTAGTGTGATCTCCATAATCATTTAACTTTAGTTGTAATGCAAGATGTCAGGAGCATTGTGCACCTTTGAAATATTTGGTGCAAATATGGAGAACTGATTTGGGTGGAATTCTCATTTGAAAATTCAGTGCACTTTAATCCATCTTTTTGTGACCAGACCTGTTTGTACTGATATTGTAGTAAAGCTTGCTGATGTTGGACTGCTGGGCATTAATCTGCGTGGATGTTGTGAATCTCAGGCTATGGTAGAAGAGGAGTGCGTTGGGGCTATTGTGTGTAAGCTAGACATGCACAAGAAGATGTTCCGGCGTGGGTACATCGCCATGCTTGCTGTGGACTCCAAACATCGCCGAAAAAGCATAGGTTAGTGTCACTTTATGTTGGTAACGAAATACTTGTGTGTAAAAGTGTAATCTCAACAGGGTGGGGAGTATGAGGATGTTTATCATTCTTGTGATAACAGGTACGTCACTATTCTTCTTCTTCTTATTATTATTTATTATTATTATTATTGTTATTCTGAGAACATGGTGCATATCATCAGTACTTAAGCAACGCCGAACAACTGCATTTTTTTTAACAAAGAGAACATAATTAGACCTGTTTAACCTGATTTGGTGAAGCGAAGCATTGATCAAAATTGTTATTCATAGTTTTTGATAGTATTTTAAATTTGATGTTACTTTTGTCTGTTATAGCTTGTCCTTAAAAAAAAAGAAAAAAGAAACATCTCACATTGTGAAAATGTCAAGTACTAAGTATTGAATTGAAGGTGTTTTGATATTTTGAGAGGTTGATATAATAATGCACATCACAGAAGCAGTAATTAATTTGCTAAAGTCATCCCACTGGGCCCTCTACAGAACTGTCCTTGGAAAATCGTCTTCCAGACTGACTTTTTTGTTGCCTTATTTTAGGTACGAACCTTGTAAAGAAGGCCATCTATGCTATGGTGGAAGGAGACTGTGATGAGGTTGGTTGTTATTTTTTCTTTCCTGTGATGCATTTTACTTCATTTGATGTATTTCTCAGTTTATTATACTGGGATAAGGGAAAGCCAAATATACAAGGTTTAATTGAAGTGATAGTTTGATGACAGAGAAACAGTGATTTAAATGTGCATTTTGTGTTGTATTAGTATTCATAAGCTTCCATTACTTGTCAGCTACACTAATCTTGTAACATGTAAGAGGAAAATTGTATTAATTAGATTTTTCACCAAACTATGTTGTAATATTGATAGCAAGATGTTATTAAAAGAAAAATATCAATGTTTATCCAGAAATTTCACTCTAATTATTTACTCTTTCTGTTGTTTGTTTCTGTATTTACAAAAGGTGGTGTTGGAAACGGAGATCACGAACAAATCCGCCCTGAAGCTATACGAGAACTTGGGCTTTGTGAGAGACAAAAGGCTCTTCAGATATTATCTCAATGGGGTGGATGCATTGAGGCTCAAACTGTGGTTACGCTAAGCTCTGTCCAGTCTCTTTTACTTCAACATGGTTCAGTCAAACCCAGACTCCACTAATTCTGTAAGCCTTGGTGCAGATACTCAAGGCTACATTCATTTGTCATTGTTGGTCAAGCAAACTGAAGAACTATGTTTTATAGATTTCCTTGAGTCCAGGGACGTTAGTGAAAGGAAAAGATGGTTAAAATAACTTTAATGTAGAGGCTGAAGCCCTCTTGTATGAGTGGAGGAGAGCCAAGGGATCTAAAAATTTAACTGAACAGCAGCTGAATTAAAGAAGTAATGCAAGAAAGGATTGAGTTCTTGACATTTTTGAGGTTTGTGTTTAACATTGAACTGAGGCTTGGAGCAAGACCATTTTGTTTCCTCATGTCTGTGTCTATACAGTGGCTTAGGGATTTGAATGCTGAGTGCAGATTTGTTCTTTATGTAGTCTGGTGTGGGTGCTTGCTTGCTGTGAGAGTTTGCTCTGAGTAATTTAGTGTGTGGGGTAGTGATGTGCATATTGGTGAAGCTGATGTGTGATTTGTGTATGCATAGGTGTGAATGTGTGGCCTGGCAATCAAGCTTTCACTTGGGATTGCTCAGCATGTTCAGTCTGACATTAACACAAATTGAGAGCCATTTCTTAGGCCATTTTTAGCCATTATGTTCTGATGTTATAAGTTACAGGGATAGTTCAGCTCATGCATGAACAATACATGGACTGGAAAGCACAAAGACTAGTTGTCCACCTTGACACAGATAATACTCTTGTGTATAAATAGTTTATAGTTTGAGTGATGCCAGACTGAAAATATGGAAAGGAACAAGTTGAAAGAGCAGCTCCTGTCTGGCCAGGGTGGGTGTAGATTCTGAGAAATTCTGCTTGAATGGAATCCCCACTTTAAACAGTTGCTTTTTATCCCTGCGAGTACGTGTTTGTTTTTTTAGGTCAGAGATGGAAACAGTCTTGTGTAGTCAGGCTTCAACAGAATACAGATAGGCCTCCTAAACATAAACTAATACAATAATTAACCTTTGAGGAACATAAGTGTTTGATTTTTATTTTTCCTCTAAAATCTTTCTCTGTTTTCATAAAACCTAACTAAAGATGATTTCATGTGTAGTGTACATATGACTTTACTGTTTGGACAGCGAAAGCCTTCAAACAGTAAGAAAGAATAGACTCGTAGTTCTTTGACTTCAAGAGGGACTTACTTGATTAATAATAAAAGTAGTCCTTGAGAAACTACTAGGTTTTTTTTTGCAGGCCAGCTGCTTGATAGCTATTTTCTTAGGTCTTACAAATGGTGTCTGTTCTAACTACTAAGTTTTAACAAAAAAATTGCAAAACTTTCTAAGACATGGAATACTGATCAAAGGATTGACTGTTGACTCTTCAGAGTAGGGATGCACCAATTTCATCATGTCTACAGCCAAATTGTCGTTTTCTGTCAGCCTTTTCTTGTAAAACACGAAGCTCACACAGATTAACACAAACACTCTAGCATGTTTCTTGCACTTAGTTAGCCAAAGTTGCAATATAAATAATGTTTTCTTTATCTATTTTCTTTAACCTGCATACTACACTATAAACAATTGTGCACCTTTTTAAAGTAAAAAAAAAAAACAATTAAAAAATTTTGAGTTAATTGAACTTGTATTATTAGCAAAAGAATAATTTGCTTTATGTTGTTTTTTACAGGGTAGCGTTGATGGTGTGAGTGCATTTTTCTGGCTCACATTATTTACATCATGAAATTGCAACACAGATCGGCCAAAATAAAAAGGAAGTTGTGTAATTGCTGATTGTGTGCTTAAAATAGAAATCTGCCAATTCCAAATGTCCACGATTCCAATTGCACATCCCTGCTTCAGAGGATTAACCACGTTTTGACACAAAAAAACAGTCTATCCACATAAGCTGCGGATAGCGTGTAAAAGGCTTTCTTGATCTGACACTGATTACAACTTTCAAATACACCCAATTATGTCATTCACTGGAACTCAGTCAGAAGTATGAGTGGAAGTTAGTTTAGTGGAATTTAAGGTAGTATTCAGTTTAGCATATATTTGTGTCTTATGCCAGTAGTTATTCTAATTGTGCAAGAGTGTCCCTCTCTGACAGCAAGATGAGCTTGTTATGGTCTCACCTTGTTAAGTATTATCTTTTTTTTTTTTTCCTTCACAGGAAAGCCACACTTACAAAATCTTGGGAAGATTCTAAGGTCGTAAATTTAAAGCTGGTTTGATGGCAACTTACTTTGGTACTTACAAAAATGCTATTAGCAGTGCTGCTTTTGACGAAGGGTATAGGGGGACAGAAATTCTGCGAACTTGCTACGTCAAACCCATATTGACAAACCATAATAGTTTAGAACACAATCAAATCTAGAAAATTCTTCCCCAGCCCAGATTCTGTAAGGGAGAGGAAATTGGGGCACAGTATAGTTTTAAAGCATTTAATTGTGGCACGCAAAAGTATGCATTTATTTTTTGTTTTTATTCAAGAGTATATGGTAATGTGTTCTATTGCACTTTGATTCAATGCTGCTGGTGTATGTATCTATGTGCATGTCTGTGTGGTTGTCTATTGGGGTTTGTCTCCTGGATGCTGGGTAACGACACCTCACCATGTGCTTGTGGAAGCAATCAGAGTCCAAACTGCTCTCCAGACTCAAAAATGCAGTGCTACTACTTAAAACATTGGGAGAAGGAGTTAGGGGCCAGTCACTGTGCCATATTGTGAAGAGCATAGAGGGCATGAGAGAGCGGATGGACCTTTCCATATTCTTGAATAGTTCTGCGAGTGTCTGTGTTTGTATGTGGATTAGTTGTCCGGTTATTTTAACTCTTCTCACTGAGGAGGACAAAGAGTGAGTTATGTGAATTTACTTTATGATCATAATTACCATCCTGATGTGAAAGCTTGAGTTCTGCTGTCTGTGTGCTTCAGCCATTTGGACTCCATCCTCAGGTGAATTCAGCCCACAGTGCCCAACCTCAGAGAACATGAAATATTGATGATAGACTGTCTATCAGGACTGTCCATTGTCAGGAAAAGGACATAATTACAGACTGTGAAGCCTTTTGAACAAAAGAAATCACCACAGGGGCCCATACAACATGTAATAGCTCTTTGATTTGTATTTCTGAGTGAGTGTTTTGTCATGGACATACATGCATATTTCTATAATGTTGAGGTCTAAGCCTACAACTTCAAGGCAAATGGGACTTACTTGGATTCCTTGGTGCTCTTGGTCTTTCCTTGGTGAGTGAGAAGATCCTCCCCTCTGTAATTCACCTAACCAGCTCAACAAAGCAGTATTATTCCAGGAGTAAGTGATATCTGACAGTATGCCTGTGTGTTCCACATCTTCAGGCCTGGTAGAATTGGAGTACAAAACTGTGCTACTATATATTCTTAATGCAGATGGTTGTCTATGGATGCAGAACTGTATGGTTTCTCATTGCATTCTGTTTGTGAAGGGTTTAGGGAGAAGTTTTGCATGTCATTTTATTATGCTCCTCCTGCCTCATTTGAATTTCATTTAAAACTAAAAATGTCAAGATCTTTTATTTAATGTGGATAGAAAAAACTCAGAAATAAATTATTTGATTTTTTCAATGATGTAATGTGGATTATTGTTGCTCTAGGGATTCAGGAACATTTCTGTGTTTCTCCTTTGAAGTTCCAATGAAACTGTTTAAGGTACAAATTTAAAGGAAAACTCTCAAGTCAGCAAAACTATTCATTATTAGGTCCTTTAATGTAACAGCAAAAGTATGGTTGTTGATGTACATACGCACAGGCAATGTGTTTCATAAGCACAGAGGCAGAGTTGGGAGATTGTCACAAAATGCAGTAGAACATGACATTCAGTTTAACAATAACAAAATGTTAACAATAATAATACAGCAAAAATGAGCCATACAGTGGTTCATGCTATGCAGCAACGAAGTACAGAGACTACCCGTTTTTATTTTTACTTTCCAGTCAAAATGGGCGTGAGGTACAATTTATTTAGTTATAAAAGTTATCCATTCAGGAGAAATTTCTTGAGATTATACGATAATAAAATTATAAGCAAGAGGAATGTAAGGAGGCGGGGGGCAGGGTTATAAGTTATATAGGAACGATACACTATGGGTCTGAAAGGATGTGTATCTGTCAAGAAGATCTGCAAATTAAGAAGTTGCTGGTATTCTCAGAACAATAGACTGACCTCCCCAGAGCCCAGACCTCAGTTCACTGAATTAGATTGGGATTGCTTGGATCATGACAAGCAAAAAATGCAACCAACTTCTAAGACTGAACTTCGTAGGTGTGGAAAAATATCCCTGCAGATTTTAAAATAAGCTTGAAAAGAATAGAGGCAAAGGGTTTACACACAATACTGAAGGATTGATAACATATTTAGCTGTAAGGGTGGTCTCTGACTTTAGGACAGTACTGTATGTCTTAACTGTAGTCAAGTCCCAGACATTAGAGAGAAGGAATAAGTGTCTTGGTTTTCCATCAGTGTACAGTATCACCTTTGGACATTTATGTGTCTTTAAAAGACAAAAAAGAATGTTTCATGGTAATTCAAAGCTTACATCAGCATGAACTCGGACACAGAAACGTATCGTCACTTATATAAGCAGCTGTATTTAAAGTTGTTTTGACATGAAGAACTTTACACAAAAATGTTGACTTTTTTTAATCTTTTCTAAGTACAATAGGATTTTTACACTAAATTCAACTGTCATTTTTACAAATAGGAAAAATGTAATTACAGAAATCCAAGAATATGACTTATTTATTCTTTATTCACATAGACATTAACCAGTAACATCCTGCCATATTGCAGTGAAGTTCATACGTTAATTATATTAAGTAATGTACATACATATGTCTTTATATACAGCTAAACAGTTAGTGTGACACTAACTTCACATATTGGGGCTTGCTTATTTCAAATATGTGGTGATTGGATCTGGATGAGTGAGAGATGGCCAAGCCCATGTCCAAGAGGAAACTATCTTTGAGACTGAGAGCCTAGAACATGTATCTGACCTCTTTCTGCCACTACCTTCACTTTGTATTTCTGTTTAGGTGGAACATGGGACATGCATGGCTGGTGTTAAGTGGATTCAAAATTCATCCTCTGAGCTGTCAGCCAGTAGCATTGCTTGATCTGGTCCATTTCTCACTTCTTTGGGCTGCTGTAGTGAACAAAACACATCATCAGATGGCACACTGATCCTCAGCAGATTCAACGGCTGAGCGCAGCTGTTGGCTGAAGGCCATGTAGACAAATCCCATATTCAAATAAGCCTTATGGAGGGACTACTTTAAGGTACACTATATGTCCAAAAGTGTTTGGAGAGACCTGCAAATCCAACATCCTTTCAAAATCAAGAGCTTGTTCCCCTTTGCTGCAGTAGCAGCCTCTATTCACTTCCCCACACTATTTGAGCACATAGTGTATGTTTGCATAAAGCTTTTTGTTTTCTCTCTTAAGCGACTTAGATGATATGTGTGTGTATGTGAGTTTTCTCTCTTTCTTACCTTCCGCCTCTGGTGCTTGAAGCTGTTCTTCCTCTTGCGATGGATCATTCTGATGCTATAAAGTGCTCCAACAATAAGAAGAGCACCAGCAATACCGATACCTACAGGTACTAGCATACCTGATACATAGCCAGCCTTAAAGAAAGAGAAGAGCATTACATTTCTGGCTGATCTAAAGCGGTACCACAATACTTTGAGAGGTCACTTACCTTTTCTCGGATAAGTTCAACCCAGCTACGTACTGCAAGAAAACAGAGAGAACCACAATTATTAACAAGAATTATTATTTTCTGATTTCTACTAATATTTGTTTTATGCTTAAATATCTCTAATTAGATGCTTCAAGATTTCAGCAAGTGTACCTTGATGAAACTAGATTATTTGCAAAATAATAAAGCTTTTCAATGTAATGTTTACTAACAATCAAATTATGACATTAAATAACCATATTGGCTAAATTGAAGTGCACAGCAAAATGAAATTCATATTTTATATTCATTTGATTATAGCTGGTCCAGCTCTACTGCAGTTGGAATTCTAGTCATTTTTCTCCAGGTCTCTCTGGTCACTGACTCACTGAGGCCTTGGTTCTGCTGCCCCCAGACCGGTGGAGGAGGGATAAGGCTGTAAGGAGGACGAGTAGGGGTGTGGACAGTGGCTTCAGTCAAGTTTTCCTCACTATCCTCTTCTTCCTCCTCAGATTCATCTACATCCTCATCCTCTTCATCCTCATCCTCTGAAATGTGTAAGTTGCACTTGTAAGAACCAGAACAATCACAATTTCTTCGATTTAACTCAAAATCTTGTTTAAAAAATATTCATTACTACTTAACATACTAATAAATTTGCAATAATTAGCTATCAATTTGCAGGGTAATAAGGCAATTTATAAATACTCAAACTGTTCATTCTTACATTAAGAAACAGAGCCTGATGGACATTGTGCAGTTTTTGCCGTGTAGTGTTTTATATTTATATTTAATCACCATTTCTCCATAAGTGCTGACTCTGGTACTGAATGGCAGGGTCCAGCACCCTTTTGGTAATTTCAGGAAAAACACCAAACTGCTCTGGACACTGGCTCTTCAGGGCCAGAAATGACCACCCCTAGATGACCTGATTACTAATACAATCAATAGCAACAGCCACAGTGAGAACAGACCTTCTGATTCCAGTTCCTGCAGCCCTGACTTCATTTTCAGCACCGTCGAGGGAGTTGGCTCAGTGTCTGTACCCTTCTGAGTGGTGGCTGACACAAGAGAAGGTGATAAGGTTCCTACAGAGGCCGAGATGACATCTATATCTGGAAGAATCAGTCATTTTTTTACATTTTTATCTTCTTTTCTACTTCTCTGTTAATTTGCTCAAGCCTATTCCCAGTAAACAAAGCCTGGTGCCAATGTCGATCACTGAAAACATAGACAACACTCACACATAGCAGCTAATTTGACGGCTGAATTTGTCCCGGATTTTAGTCCATTTTTAAAAGGTAACAGTTCCTGAACCCACAAAACCAAACAAGTTACACAATTCAACATGGCCCCATCATGAGGAGATGGCAAGTTCAATCTCTGGCAAAGGAGAGAGAACATAACTGGCCTTGCTTTTGGTTGAAACCCTTCCTGTCCTCCATCACTCAGTGCATTGAGGGCCTACACAGCCACATAGTTGACATAACAGAATTGGCCATTGGTGTTCTTCAAGCATGTTAAGCTGTCCAATGATGTTGCATTAGTGGTGGTTTGAAAAGATGCTTACAGGATGCTTATGCTAAGTCTTTACACACTCCTAGCCACACAGTATTGAGTGACAGACAGAGACTAACTATAACATGGCTCGCACATGCAGTTTGCACGATACTAACTGGTTGGGTATAAGCTTCCATTCCTTCTTAGTAACAACAGCCTCATAGCAGCACTGGCTACAGACACAAACTTCAGACACTAAACATGTCTTAGCTGACTGACTATATTTCGTGTAAAATTGTGTAAATTTAATTGTTAGACAAACTGTTCTGGAAAGAAAGAGTATATCCTACATGGACGACACTGGGAAATGGCTGTATGTTTTAAACATGATACATTACAAAAATAAAAAGTATGACTCAATTTACAAAATTCTATACACAATCATAGCACTGAATATATACATACAAAACACATACTAGACACCAAAGCATTTTATACACTCTCACTCTGTAGCCTCTCGGTCCTCTCACTGAGCTCCAGGTCTGCTTCAGAGAAAGGTCTGTTGACTGGCATTTGAGACGGTGAGACTGCATCCGAATTCTCAGAACCAGACATCTGCCAAGGCGAGGGCCAATCAGACGGCCCCAGGAGAGAAGCATCAGGAGGAACGTGCTCCGTATCCACGGACACCGTTTGCTCTAGCTCTGCCTCCCCAAGCATCCCTGTTGTTGGCGCCATGGCGACAGACATCTCGGATGCCAATGCTGAGCCACTGGGGGGTGTCACATCATCGAGCGGCTCAAAGATCAGAGGCAGGTCTTCAGAAGACATGGTTGCCTCTGTGCCCACCTCCTGCGATAAGGGCGAGATACTCACTTCCTCCACTGTTTCAACAGAGATAAAAATAAAAGAAAATGGTGACATTATATTTAATACTGATGTCTTAATTTTGGTTAACACCAAGCACCAAGATTACCAAGAGGCAGTATGGACTCTAACCAAATAGAATCCAAAAAATTATATGCTGGTAACATTTAAAACTTACTTATTAGCAAAGAAGTCATTGCAAACTAAATGTTTGAGATAGCATCATACCTCCAGCTGCCCCTCACAAAATGCATTTAGTTGCTGAAAAAAACATGTATATCCACCTTTGTCTAATTTTATTTTTCCACATTATCTGAACATGGCAGTTCACCTTTACATTGTATAAAAATTCATGACAAATGGGCAAATATACTTCAAAAGTGCTCCAAAATTTAGAGAAACATGGAATTAAAGCTTTTAAAATTAGCTTGCATTAAAAGCTAAGCTCCTGCGTCCCTGTAAACATATTATTTAGATGTATATGTTTTAATTCAGCATACCTGACACACAGACAACTTGCATAGAATAGCACTGCCAATGAAATGGGATGCTCTGGAATGCAGCTCCACATGAGCCTATAGATCACTATGCCCAATGGCAAGCATTAGCTAGAGGAGTATAAAGCCCCCCAGCACTAGGCTGTGGAGCAGTAGAGCTGTGTACTCTGGAGTGATGGAGCTCCATTCAATACCTTTGGGATGAGTTGGATTGACGTTTGTGATCCAGATCAGTACCTGACCTCACAAATGCTCTTGTGGCAGAATGCAAATTCTCATTGTAAAGTTCCTACTAGCCTTGAGCCAAAAACTGATATCATGAAATATTGTGATCATTTAAATAGGTGTTGATATTATTCAAATTATCATTCTTGCATTCTCTTTCATGAGAAACATGATTTTTTAAGAATTTCCTTTATACAATCATTCAAATGCATGGTTGGTTAAAAATGTACACAATAGAGAAGGCTTGCATTTGGTAATAGGCAACACAAAAAGATTTTCAGTCTGGCAAAGAATGCAGAGGAACATGCAAATGAAAAAAAGCTCTAGTATGAGATCTACTTTCTGATAGAGATCAAAATGAACAGGCGTGTCCAGGTCCAATACTCCACTACAGACCGCAGCCAGTTTAGCATACTGGGCTGGATGATGTATCCTGAAATTGGTAGTAAGGGTGGTAATGCAACCAATTTGCAAGATATATCATCCGGCTCAATTTGATAAACTGGGTCCGCTCTCTAGCACACTCCTCTGCATTTTTCCCTGATGGAAATATAATTACCGGCTTCTGACAATAGTTAATAAGGTCTTCTTCTTTCGGCTGCTCCCTTTAGGGGTTGCCACAGTGGATCATCTGCCTCCATCTTGCCCTATCCACTGCATACAACATAAACCTTCTCTGAGGTCTGCCTCTTCTCCTTCTACCCGGCAGCTCCATCTCCAACATTCTTTGTTCAATATATCCACTATTCCTCCTCAACACATGTCCAAACCATCTCAACCTGGCCTCTCTGGCTTTATCTCCAAACTGCTCCACCTTCACTGTCCCTCTGATCTGCTCATTTCTAATCTTGTCCATCCTTGTCACTCCCAACGAAAATCTCAGCATCTTCATCTCCGCCACCTCCAGCTCAGCCTCCTGTCTTTTAGACAGAGCCACAATCTCCAAACCATACATCATAGCAGGACGCACTACTGTCTTGTAAACCTTCCCTTTCACTCTTGCTACTATCCTTCTGTCACACATCAGCCTTGACACCCGTCTCCACCCACTCCATCCTGCCTGCACCCTCTTCTTCACCGCTTTTCTACACTGTCCATTGCTCTGGATGGTTGACCCAAGATATTTGAAGTCTTGTACTAACAAATACTAACACAGTAATAAATTAAAATAAGACAAGTTCAAAATTCATTTTGTTAGAAGACTAACTACTGTCAAACCATTGTTTTAAATTATTAGTATGTTATTAAATTATGAAGTAATATTAGAAGCTGGTAATCATGCTAACATCATGAAAGGAAATGCAAGCTATAGAGTCCACATTTGGTTCTCTGTCACTGAACTTAATTACAATGATAGAATTTTTCATTCTGCAAACAACGATCAATTATTGTCTTCATTTACTTTATTATCTATGCTTAGTTCCAAAATGTTTCATAACTTTTTTTATTAAGAACAGGCTATTTTTAAAGATTAAGATTACACCACACATTACCAACATTACACAAACAGTGTGCATTTAAAAGGAAAAAGACATCACACTTTGTGTTCTGGAACTTAAAATGTAAAACACAGTCAAGTTACTCCACATTGCACCTTCAAGTGTTTTTTTTTTTTAAGGAATGCCAAGATTTTCAAATTAAGCCTTGCACTCTGTGCCAAGTCTTCTCCACAACATGGAGTAATCACCTGTCAAGCCTTCTAAAATGTACATAAGCTTTTAGATCTGACAGCAGAGGTGCTCAGAGGACTTACACCAATCCTTATGCACTCCTTCTCAATTATTTCCAGTGTGGACTCAAAAATAGAAAGTAATTAGGCTGCCTCTAGTCTCCCACTGTGGTTCAAAGTGGAGCAAGTAAAATCATCTGCCTTCAGCGCATAATCAAAAGTCTATCTTTGGCACTTGCTGCACCGCTTTCATTTCCTCTCCTTTCATAAGAAAACTTCACAAACATCTTCATAACTTTATGAATTGAGACAAAAGTGAAGTTCAAACGGAGACGTGACACAGGTACTCCAATAAACCTTTGTGGTTGGCTGCTAGTGTGCGAGATAGCAGAAAAACAGAAACAGCTACAAACAGAAATGAATAAAATCCTTGATAAACAAGGGAAATAAATACAAGAAATCAAATCAGACAAATACACTGTGCAGAAATGATATTTCTAGAGGGATATACAGCATCATGCACATAAATAATTATATAACAGGCTCACCTCCTTGCAAATGAAGTGGCTCAGTCCAGGTACCTCCAAGCTCTGGCAGTCTGGAGCTAAGTGTCAGGTCAGGCTGCAGGAGTCCAGGGGCAAGTGCTTTATCCTGAAGCTCTGCAGCTGTAAAGAGGATTTCCTCCTCTGCTACTCTAGAACCTCCAATCTCTCCATCGGAGCTGCTTGAAGTGGTTAGAGATGTCGCCGCAGGGTTGATGATGGTCCAGGGAGACTGACTTGCAGAGTCGTGAGTAATGGATGAGACCATGAATGGGGGTTTGGTTGGATTAAGCTGTGCAGATTGGTTCTTTTTGATTGTCTCTACCTCCCATCCTCCCTCCTGCTCTTGTAGAAGATCTCTTGTCCGAGGTTGTACACTCCCCTTATCTTCCTCTAAATCTGTGTAAAGCAAGCTGCCCGGTCTGATGTACTCACTGCGTCCTAGTACAACTTGTGTCTCTGCTGGTCTATCAGTGCTCAGCCCAAACAGGGACATAGATGGCCCTACTTTCTGCACAGGCTTAATTTGGTCTACAGATGTAATAGATTCCATTTCTACATTTACATTTCCGGCCCCTAATGTACGTCCCACCACAGAAAATGAGCCAGTGGGAGGTGCAGATAAAGTATTGTTCTCAGTGGACTCATTGGAACCTCCCTTGTACCATGCAAAAGCTTCACCTCCTGCCCGAGCCAGCTCAGCCTGTCCACTGATTCCTTTGGTTCCATCTGTCTTTGCAATTTCCCCTTCATCTCTGGTCAAAACCTCTGCATCTCCTGGTTCTCTCCACTCCTGTACATGAGGAGATGATTCTGGCAGTTTCATGGAAGACACTACACACAGCTTGTCATCATGGTGGCCTCCTAGATGTTCAGATGTTTCTCTGGATCCCTGTCCTGTCCTCTCACAGCGCCTTGCCTGCGGTGAGGAGGTGCTCCTTAATGGAGCAGCCCATGCTGAGAGACAAACCCCAACCAGCAAAAAAACACTGAACGTTTCACACTGCAGCATAGCTCAACCAGACTGTCCAGCATGAAGCTTTTAGGGGACTGAAGCTTCAAAGTGTAAAGGGAGTTGATCTGGTCCAAACTACCAGTAAAACACCTTGGGAGACAAAAGTATTCTGTGAGTTTTATAGGTAGACAATGCCTTTCTCTGTGTCCTCAAAACTGAAAAATGGAAAGTAGTACTGATGGAGCAAAAAGCAAGGAAAACTTTGATACATCACTCTGACCAATAGTCTCTTTCTCTCTCTCTCCTGCAGAACCTGACACAGCACACTGCTGCACTCCTTCACTCGCATACACTAAAAATAGCACAATGTTGAATTCTCCAACACAAAAAGCCCTACAATGAAGAAACGGAATTTGCATTCAATAACTGATCAGAATAAAACTGATATTAAGTACTGAACGCTTAAAAAGACAGTTAAGGCTCCGATGGCATTCCTGAAATGTAGTTTCTAGGGATGGAGAAATCACATGACTACCTCGTATTTTAATGCTTTGTCACTGCTGACTGAGGCACTGATCATTGTATGTTAATCGTTCATAATCACATATAAAATCTCAGATGCTGCGAGCAGCAGTGTGGTCCTCCAGTTTATCAGCATTGCGCAGTACGCAAACGGACACATCAAGAGCTGAGAGCGTCTGCGCCAAGAATAACTGAAAACGGCAAATCATTCATGCAGCTGCTCATTTCAGCGGCAAATATTCATAAGCACAAAGCCGCGCAATTTACGTGCTGTTCTCAATTTCTTTCACCTTTTGACAAAATACACAAAATAAATGACCCTTACCTGCCGTGTTGTGCCGAAACTAGCCAGCCGACCTCATTTCTGTTTTACTTCCACACCCTCCTCTCTCAGCGCTGTCAAAGCCGTCTGGTGCTCATACGCGGCCACCGTGCTGTGCGGCGCGGCTGCCAAAAACAAGTTGTAGCGTCAACACTGAGACTGTTATGTTCAGGCTAGCCTTCTATAACTGGCTTTAATTCAATAATAATTATATACATATTTTATGTTTCCAAATATTTAATTCAGTCTAATGTTAGTTGCCATGGACGCAGCAGCAAAAAAACATAGAGTCTTAACAAGACGCCGCTGACAGACTGCTGTATCCACCTTTGGCGCCAGATGAATAAATGTTATTAAGTCATCACTGTGGCACATAAACATCACCATCAAGACGCCTGATTACAGTAAGAGTTTGACCATTTGGCTTTTTTCTCAGATCAGTTTCTCCCAAATCTTCAGAAATCATTAAACAATGTACAGACAAAAAAACTGATCACCAATCAGCACAAACAAACACCGCCGGCCCGCCCCTCTAGTGCTGGCTAACGCATTGCCTGCTCTGATGGCTTCAAATTCGTACAAAATAGATGCTGGCGAAAACGTAAACAAAAAGCAGTAAGATAAAACCAGATGAAAATCATGCACTGAGATGTCAATCAGCAGATCATTCATATGGATTGACTGGATGGATTGAGTTATTTATTTTTGTAACGGGGAAATGCTGGGTTTGCAATGTCTGACCCACCCTGCAAATCTCGCCTCAGACGCTGTTGCTCAGGTTAGCTGTAGGCGTTGTGCAGGCGTCTCTTCTCAGCGCCAGCGACGCTGTTTTTATCACAAGCTGACCAGCGTAATTAATTGAACATGCCATTGTTTGAGGTTCTGGGCAGCGGAGGAGAGAAAACAGCCGTGGTCATTGATTTAGGAGCCGCATATACAAAGTGAGTCAGTCGTTGTGTTCTCAATTTAGCCAGTAAGCTAAATTGCTAACGAGAGTTAGCAGTTAGCCAGCGAGGTAGATTGAGTATTTTTAGCCCATCGACCTCCCAGTGTTGGTCTGTTTCGCTCCTGACACAAATCCATATGTGTGTTACATTTGGGGTTTAGATATTACAGCTGTCTAGCTTAACTAATGAAGGATGACAGCTTAGCTGGTAGCTAACCTAGCTAGCTAGCGTAGCTAAGCTAAATGTCAAATAATAGAAACTTCAGTAGACCAGGGATGCAGATCAGGTCAGATCAGGTCCACAATCAACTAAGAAAATCAGTAACGTCGTTTGCTTGTTGCCTTTAATTTAAAACCCGTTTACGTCCTGATAGGTCTGCCTGGGTGTCTAAAGTTAGATCGATGTTTTTGGCCGAAAATGCACGGACAGTCCACTGCTTCGGTGATCATTCGTGTCCGGTGAGCAGGGCTGCTGTTGTGCTGGATGTATCCCATGATAATCATGAAAATATCCATTTAGTTATATTGATTTATAGGTGTATAGATGCTGCAGCACCAGTCTCTACTCTTCTGGGAAGGCTTTACATTAGCTGTTGGAACATTGCTGTGAAGATCTGCTTACATTTAGCCACAACAGCATTAACGTTAGAGAGGCCGGGTGCTGATGTTGGGTGATAAAGGTATTGGATGGTGCTCCATTCCATGCAATTCCACTGCTCTACAGTTAGGGCTGACCAGTTTGGGAAAAGATCCAATTGAGATTTTGCTGAGTAATGTTGTAATTGTGATTATTGTACATGAAATAAGATCCAAGTCAGTTTTTTTTTTTGCCCAGAAGACCAGTGTAGCCACAAACCAGAAAATGTGGATTTGCATGATTCATGTAGTACTCCACATAACCAGATACTTGTGGCTGTGTTGTCACATACACAGCACATAAGTGTTGGGTTGCTTCTATTGGTCTAATGCCAGGACCAAACTACACAAATTTAGCCTGAGTTTGATATGATTTTGAAATCCCTTATGACGTATTCTTTGACATTAACCAATAGGATGACAGAGTCTTGTCTGGTGAACATGCATAAAGATGGTGAAGAGAAAGGGGGACGCTGTTGCAGCTGTTAGGTGGGACAATGAAACAGTAAAGATACATTGACATGTGGCAACCATAACCATTCATTTTTGATGTTTCCATGAAAGGGTACCCATGGCAGAGTCCAAAAACATAAATATTGGTGAGAAATAGCGCTTATAGCATCTGTTTACATACAGTGAACCTGCTATCTAACTTTATTTAATATTCTTGATGTATTAACACATTTGTTACTGTTAAGTTCTCTTTTAAATGTAGGCAGCCCATACTGTCCTCTTTGAGATACCCAGGAAAGGGTCCACAGCATTTTTCTTTTCTTCTTTTTTTTTTCTTTCAGAAAATCATGCCCTGCAATGCCATTATCAAAAAGAAATACAATGACCAGCAGATTGTCAAATCATCTATGGGAAGTTCACAAGCTCAGTGTTATTAAGTTCAATTTCTACACTTTTAAATATGTCTTTGTTGATATTGTAGCCTGTAATTAAATTTGCAGCTTGTGATTTAAAAATTGTCATTTAAAAATTTTTTTTCCAAGTTGCATTTTCAATTTAAAAATGATTAATATTTCAGCCCTATCTACAGCCCAATGCAGTGTGACTTTTTACCTTTTTCTAATGCTTGGCATTGGGCATGGTGACCCTTAGGCTCATGTGTGAATGCTCCAGAGTGACCCATTCTATTGAAAAAGCTTTTCTGTTTTTGTGATGGCAAATAAACAAGCTGTGTGTGCCCACTTGAATCAGCAATCGGTGCACCTTGAAGGAGCTAAATTCATTTTTTGAGAGGAATGGATATATAGTCCACATACATTCAAGACATATAGTGTATTATGTCACCTTAGGAATATTGTGACGGATTATTTAAGTGTGTGTTGCAAGAACAACAGTGACAAGCTGTTTTCTGTATAGTGTTCTTTTGGCTCACCCCAAGCATGTGTCATGAAGCACAGGTTTCTGTATTGTTTAGCAGTAATTTAATACAAAACAACTGCTTGTAATTCACAGATGTGGCTTTGCTGGTGAGACTGGGCCCAGATTTATCATCCCTAGTGAGATCCAGCGCCCTGGCATACAACAGGTGAGTCACTGTGCTGCAGGGTAAAGTATGAAGCATAATTTATGGTTTCACCAGCTGAATGTGAATGTGAATTATTATTTCAGCCTGTCAAAGTGGTGCAGTTCAACATAAACACAGAGGAGCTGTACACCAACCTGAAGGATTTCATTCACATGTTGTACTTCAGGTAGGAGATGCATGCTCTGTTTTGTGCCTGCTATGTGATGTCTTATATAGCATATGCTGTATGGTTTTTATCTCTTGTTATGTTTCGATTATGGTTATTTCACAACATTGTGCTGAAATAATACTCAGGGTTGTTTGTGTCTGCAGGCATTTGCTTGTAAATCCACGTGACCGCAGAGTTGTGATTATTGAATCCATCCTCTGCCCTTCACACTTCAGAGAAACACTGTCCAAGGTCTTCTTCAAGCACTTCGAGGTGACAAAATTTTGCAGGGATTTAGAATTATTTTGGCTCAAGTGGGTGTTTCTACCTCGCTGACCCAAAATTCAAATTATTGATTGTTGCCTGTTTTAATTTTTTTTATTAGGTTCCTTCAGTCCTCTTTGCTCCCAGCCATCTAATGTCTGTTATGACTTTGGGTATCAACTCAGCACTTGTGATGGATTGTGGATATACAGAAACTTTGGTGTTACCAGTATCCTTTTTTGCATGCTTATTATTTTTGCCAACACAAGTTTCCTATGTGATATTTACAGTCTAGGTCAAGGATAGCCATCTCAGCTTATTATATACCATGGTCTGGTTTTCTGGACAGAGATTAAGCCTAGTCTTGGACTATAATTTCCCATCAATGGAATATCTTTGTCCAGACTCCTGTATAGCCTGGGATTGCATGTCTATAAAGTTGGTGAATTACAAAGTGTATCTGGATATGAGGTGTCTTTGGACATACAGCAGGTTAAAACAAGTACACTCTGACTACAGTCTCCAATGCAACAGTGTTCAAATAAAGTTCTTGCAAGCTTTTTGCCCCTCAAGTAATAACTTAAAAATATACAATATGCTGATTTTCACTACTTTCAATAATTTTAGGATGGCTATTTGCAATATGCTTGACTGGGGCTTTAAGTCAAATGCCTGATAAAGTTATCAGTGTTCCATAGAGTGTTCTGCAGAATATTTTGCCTTAATAGTTTTAGGTTTATGAAGGAATCCCTGTCCTCTCTGCCTGGGAAGCCTTGCCGATGGGTGGAAAAGCCATTCACAAGTAAGTCAGGTGAAATCTCTGTTGAATAGAACTTTTTGTTTTACACTTACAAGCATTTATTCATTAGTTGTTTTCCCCCCCCCAAGATGGCATGAGCAGTGTTACTTATGTGAATAGATTCATTGTTTCATGTTCATTGTGGAACTAGCAACCCTCATTGGCTCCAGTACAGCAGTAATGTTCATCATTTGAACAGTAATGTTCAAAATAAAAAATTGTAGTGGGAGACACTACAAGGCTTCTAGAGGAGGGAGTGGTCTTGAAAGTCTAAAAGGGATGGGGGGAGGTGGGTTTGGATTATCTGTCAGCAAACCCCATCCTTACAAAGTCATGTTTGTAAAAGGTGAATAATACTGAGAGGCAGCCTGGAGTGTGGTGCATGTTTGGAAATCATGTATATTTGTATTCATTTATTAATTTTTTTTTTACCATTTCCTTTTAGGGAATTGGAAAGTCTACTGACAGAGCAATGTACAGTGGATACAGACTCAGGAACTGGTCAAAGTTTACCCACTGTGTTAGGTAAAATTCTCATATGGCGCTATAGCCACTGTGATTCTGTATATTCTAGGTCATGTAGAATCATAATCACACCCAAAACACGTCTTGATGTAGAACCGTGAAACAGTGTTTTGGGTGTGATTGTGTCTGTCTGCCATCTTTTCTATCAACAGTGCTCAGTTAGTTTGCCTGAAATGCAGACTGCAGGCCTGTTTCAAACTGCAGGGATCTGAACCTTCCAAAGCTATGAATTATGAATACTGCTGCTGGCCTACTTTTTCCTTCTTGCTCTCTTTTGAAATAAGTCAGGTTTGTCTAGGTATGCAAGGTAGTTTGATTCATACAGCCTCATTTTAGCCACCCACTGCTTTTTCCATATATAGGAAGAATACAAAGATGTTGCCATCATGGTTGGCTTTGAATGTAGCACTTATGTAACTATTGCAGACAAAACAAAGGCCAGGTTCTACTGGTCATCCATCATGAAGGTCAAGAAAATCTGTAAGCTAAAACAGATCGCCTGCGTGTTTGACATTAGTTTTGTGTGTTTCAGGCCCTGTCCCAGAGGAAGTTGTTGAAGATATCAAAGGTTAGCACCAAAACAGTGGATTATTAAAATAATAAAATTGTAGCTAAACACAAAAGATTTACCAAATATTTTTGTTTGTTTATTTTCCTTTTTTATTATGCAATAAGTTAGAACATGCTTTGTCAGTGACCTGCAGAGAGGCCTGAAAATCCAGGAGGCCAAGTTCAACATGGATGGAACTGCAGAGGTATGTTCAGCGTAAAGTAAAATCTGAATGTTTATACACTTTGGCTATTCATACTGTTGCATTAAAGCAAGACAGTTGTCTTTCTCTCACTAGAGACCTGCTCCTCCACCTGATGTTGATTATCCCTTGGACGGAGAGAAGATTCTGCACATTAAGGGGTCAATTAGGTAAACCTGCCATGATTTTTTTTAAAATTGTTATTTAACATTTATCAAGATTCCTCAATATTTCCCATGTTTTTATTTTCCATGTACCTTAATTCTCCTTGTTTCCATTTTACTGGCATTTGCATTGTACAAACCCTATTCCAAAACGTTAGAACGTTAGAACCGGTCGCCAGTTCAATCCCCAGAGCTGACAGCACATGACTGAGGTGTCCTTGAGCAAGACACCTAACCCCCAACTGCTCCCCGGGAGCTGCGGATTTGGCTGCCCACCGCTCCGGGCAAGTGTGCTCACTGCCCCCTAGTGTGTGTGCGCTCACTAGTGTGTATGTGGTGTTTCACTTCACGGATGGGTTCAGTGCGGAGGTGAAATTTCCCCGTTGTGGGACTAATAAGGGGCACTTAATCACTTAATCTTAATCTAGATGAAAAGCAGAAAACAAGCAGAAAGCATTAATTTGTAAATGGTCTTTTACAGGTATTGATTTCAGCACAAAGACACATTTAACGCTGTGTTACCTACATTGAGACACTTCTGCCTTTGAATACTTTTGTGCGTTACACTTTCAGTTTTTTTTTTGTTTTTTTTTTGGATAGACCAGTAAAGTGTTGCATAGCCCCAGGTTCAGGATTACCTTTGCTAAAAAAGTATAAAAGTGTAAAAGATTATTGAGATTATTTCTTTGTTCTGTTTGTACATACTGCATAGCAGTAATCTTTCTTACCTTTATGACAAAATTTACTTCTTCCAGAGACTCAATCGCTGAGATGCTGTTTGAACAGGACAATGAAGAAAAGTCTATTGCTACTCTAGTGCTTGACACTCTGGTTAAGGTAAAAACTACTACATTTCCACTAAAAACACCACATTGTCTGTGCCCCACTGAAGCTTAAATTAAAACATTACAACAGTTCTAGTAATCTGGTACTTGAAATGTTCTTGTGTTTATGTGCTTATTCTTAATCAGTGCCCCATTGACACACGGAAAGTTCTGTCTGAAAACTTGGTGGTAATTGGTGGGACATCCATGTTACCTGGCTTTCTTCATCGCCTCCTGGCTGAGATCCGTTTGCTGGTGGAGAAGCCCAAATACTGTGATGCTCTAGCTACCAAGAGCTTTCGCATTCACAGCCCTCCAGCCAAGCCTAACTGCACTGCATGGCTAGGAGGTGAGAGATAATGTCCTTTAAGTGTGTGCCTTCAACTTGTGTTTAAGATTTTGGAAATTCAGGATTGTTTCAAATGTACTGGAAATTGTTTTCTCTATCTGCATGTGCAGGGGCTATATTTGGAGCATTGCAAGACATCTTGGGTAGTCGATCAGTGTCCAGAGACTACTACAACCAGACAGGCCGCATTCCTGACTGGTGCTCCCTCAGCAGCCCTCCACCAGAATCACTGTATGACCCTGGAAAGACACCCCCACCACTCATGAAGCGGGCCTTCTCTACAGAGAAATAATCCACAAGTCTCATTTTCTGAGACTGATATTTAGTTGCAGCCTCAAAACCTATGCTTCCTACCTGACCTCTCTGTCTTTTGTCTCTGGTTATGTATGGCCGTTGCATTTAACTTGTGATTTTGAAGTAACCAAAATCACCAACATCAAGAGGAAGAACCACTAGGGGGCAGTCAGTATCACAGTGAACTCTGTGTGAGAGCTAACGGTTATGATTTCACCTCAGCTTTGTGACACAGAAGTTTAAGCAAATTATTAAATAATGAAAGTAAGTAGAAAAGGTCTTCTCTGTGAACACTCTGAGCTTCTTAGCTTATGAACTCCTGCAGTGACTGAAATACGGTAATTTCATAGATACAGTTGAGGATTGTGACAGCATTATTAAGAATATTTTTCATTGCATGTGTATTTTCACTGCTTTAGAAATTGTTACATTGTCTTACTTATGTTTAATTTATTTACATTAAAGACAAAAAATACCAGAGAAGATATTGACTCATGTATATTAACAAAAATAAACATTCCCAAACAATTCTTTTCAGTGTCACCTTGTTTTAAAAATGAAATATTCAGTTTTGATGTGTTACCAAATTTGCTGTAATTGGTAGTTGTGCAGATCTACCAGAGTGGTGTTGTACTTTACATTTTTAAAGATGAGTTGAGGTTACATAATCTTGACAGGGGAAAACTTTAAAGCAGTGTTTACATGTCTATATAGATGACAGCCAGTGTAACCCTTAAGGAAGTACCCTTTTGATCTACACACACCTCAAGTTCCAGTAAGTTTTAGGCCACATGGACTGGCAAGGTTAGCTAGCTAGGTTTTGGAAGCTTGATCAACACCCTGCCACATCCCTTCCAGAAAGGCAACCACTTCCATTACAGGAACAAGTACATTACCAACCCCCCATCCCCACCAAAAGGCACCGTAAAGTGCAAAGACTACATACACCTACTGATGTCCAGTGAGACCAAGAGCTGCAGCCCAAAATTAAAGAGTTGTCCTGGAAGACTCCTGTTGTGCAAGCAAAGCCTAAACAGTGCATTATCATGTCTTCAACCAGTATGTACCACATCGTATCATGCCTTCTAAAATCAGCAGTTCTTAAAGCTCATGTGTTTTCACTTTTATGCATGCATTAATGTCAATGACAACTCTAAAAATCATTTGGAAGCAATTGCTTTAATTGTCTGCAGCACTTGCCTACAACACAGACCAAATGGATGGAATTGTCGGTACATAAAAAATCAGTTACCATATACCAAGAAACAGGTGTTAACACTACAAACTAAACTGGAATATGCAGCACACCACTGTGCTTTGTTATATGTATACACTCATTTGCCACTTTTTTATTTAAAGCTACCTTGTATTCACTCATTTTCCAAAGTAATTGGATCCACTTATATAGTAGCACTATATAGTTTCTACAATTACAGATTGTAATCCAACTGTTTCTCTGTATACTTTAATAGCCCCCTTTTACCCTCTTCTTCAGTAGTCACGTGGTGGTGGTGTGTTAGCGTGTGTTTTGCTGGTCTGAGTGGATCAGATCAGACACAGCAGTGCTGCTGCAGTAAACACCTCAGTGTTTATAATCTATCAATCAAAGCATCCAGCAAAAAGCACCCTGTGACCACTGATGAAGGACTAGTGGATAACTAACAAACTGCATCAATGGATGAGCTATTCTCTTTGCATCTACAAGCACTAGCAAGGTAAGAGTGTCTAGAGTGGACAGCGAGTGGACACTGTTTAAAAACTGTTAACACTGATTTAAGTGTAAGTGGTGTTGCTTGTACCTTTATCCATCACTTGTGCACACCCAAAGATGAAATGTGCAAAATATGTTTTTGCCAGCATTTTTGGTTAATTTCTTGCATTTTTCCCTCATGAACAACAAGCTTTGGCACTTGATAAAAGCTCCTTGTAGTTTCTCAGTTCAAACTATTTAAGCAACGATAAACAACATGAACCATAGGCATCTTGAGAACTTGTGGCAGGTCCTCCCATGAAAATCACTTACTGCCTTCCAGTACGTGCCACAGCAACGCACTGACGTATTGTCATACGCAAGCAGGCTTAACTAGTTTAAGTTAGGTGTTTAAAAAGTGGTCAGTGAGCGTATATGTACAGACATATCTGTATCTGACCGCTACCCAATAATGTTAAATACACTCGGCTCTTAACGGATGTGGGGGGTCTTTGGTCAATTTCATTGTCACCTGCAGCTTGGGATTGTGGATTCTTCAGGGCTGCACCTAGACTGAAGACAAAAGTAAGTAAAATGAGTAACATCCTCACCATATAAATGACAGTTGGACTATGAATGATCCTAGAAGAACAGCAGGCATCATGAGAAATAAATCTATAAAGCAACAAGAAAAAGGGGATGTGTACGAAATAGCAAACAAGAAGGGGGATGTTCCTGTGAACTCAAAATGCTCTTGTCAAACTAAAACAGACTAATTTGTAAAATAAAGAAAAAGAGCAAAGCGGGTGAGCCATGGTTTTAAAATACATAATATTGTGCTAAAATATACAGTAAAACATGTAAAGAAATAAATACTAAGATTATGAAGAGCAACACTGTAATCATTACTATAAATAAAAGTACCTGGGACAAGCTGTAAGTCCTTATCAGTCGAGAACCAGAAGCAGCAGATGGAAGGCTGTAGGAAGAGGACACATTTAGTCAAAGATTAAAATACTAACTTTAATAAATGAAAAAGAGGCATATTTACGTTGACTAACTGCATTTCTATAAGCACACAAGCCTCGCAAATCCAGTAGGCATTGCTTCCAACCTGAGATATACCTGTTTATGCAGACAGGGCTTGTTTCCTAGCCTCTGCTTGTAAACCAGGAGCAGCAGGGTGGACAAAGTTCACAACCTCTGTACTTGAGTGAAAGGGGAAATGCTCTTGGTAAATTATTCCTTGAACAAAAGTAACTGATCGAATTTGTTCTTGCTTTTAAACCACTTGAGTATCAGAAGTAAAAGAACAAAGCTATTAAATAAGTTCTGTAATTTTGATAAATGCTTTGCAGTAAAGAGAGGAACAGTTAACACTAATGCCTGCAGCCACACAGGCCTCCTTAACAGAGAGTATTAAAAACAGAGCTGCAATAATTCTCAGTACTTTTATTTAAGATAATTTGATGAAATACATTTGAAGTCAACCTGACATCAAATCAGAACTTAACCTTTGTTGGTTCATATTTACTTCGGTAACCACCACTGTCATATTAATTCATCACATGACAAAATTCTTATTTTACCATAATCTTACATACAAATGTAATTACTGTTCCACAATTAAACAAAGAAATAAATCACTAATATCTATTCAGTGCATTACGATTTCAGATTTAACTTTTGTACATTAACTCAAATAAAAAGTGTAAATAGTATACATGTATTTTAAGAACTTCTACTTTTACCCAAGTTCAGAAGTTTTGTACTTTGTTCTCTCCTGGTGAGAAGCCTTCTGTAGCTTAAAATGTGATGAGTTAATAGGGAGCATTGAAGTAAAAGAGGCATGTCCGCCACATAATAACAGCCTTTTAATTTACTACCCAAAACCACCCATGAACCTATACTTGATATTTGTGTAATGTAGATGATGGGGCATGTGCTCCTCCACAGCAAATGAATTAAAATGAATTGATTAAAATATAGTACATTAAGTCAAAACTTCATGACAAAACTGCCATAAACAGTAGCCCCGTTTACATGCATCCTAATAATCCGTTAGTAATCCGACTAATAGCTCAATCGGAAAAGAATGCAACCATGTAAACACCTCAATCGGAATAGACTAATCCGATTGAGGCCATTCGGAATACTATTTCTATCCGATTGAACGAGGTGTGTGAACCTCTAAATAATCCGTTAAATTGAAGAATAACAGCCGTGTAAACGCCTGAATCCGATTAAACTCCAATCGGAAGGTATAAATACGTACTGCGCATGCGCGGCGCGTCACAGCGACAGGTTTATAACGTTCAACGTGGCGGAACAGAAGATGGTCTGCAGAGGAGACGAGGTTTATACTCGGAGCTTTAAAAGACGGCGGTGGGACGGACGTCCAGCTTATGTGTCTCAGAACACGACGTCTTCCTCTCGCCACTTCCTTAATAAGTACATGTGAAGGACGTTTTTCTGAGTCTAACATCATTTTAAAGTAATTAAAAACACAAACCCACCAGATGAAAACTCGTCTCTCTGACTGGACCTCACGTGATGTTCTCTGTCATGGTAACGTTTACTCTAAGCGCTGCTCCACGCATGCGCATCATTTTGCATCGGATTACTTGTAGTGAGCATGTAAACGATTAAAGATTATATATGTAAAGATATTCCATCAGATTGTTGAATAGAGTGAGCATATAAACACCTCAGTCAGAATCTGTAATCCGATTGTATTAAATCGGATTGGCAAAAATCTTTGCATGTAAACATAGCTGGTGTCATCACGCAGCAACGATTTTATATAATAACTATGAGAGGGGGCTTTCAGGGGCATTGCATTCTTCAGCCGTACCCACTATCAACTACACTTTGAACATTTCTGAATCATAGGTTTCTTTAGAACAGGGCATTTCACACCCAACCACTCTGAATGACTGTCAACATCGCAACCAGTTAAGTATACAGATTTGGTGGAGTTCCCCTTTTAAGTTTTAACTAACTCAAGCACCAGTCACTCGACGCCTGTCTCTCTAAATCAAGGGTATTTAATTAAAATTCACTAAGGTCCAGTTAGAGAAAATTTCCTCAAGCAAAGGTTTGGAACATCATGTCTAACTTGCATCATGATTCAGTGACATATACTGTATATTGAGGTAGCCTAGAATTTATTTAAACAACATATGCAGTCAACAACTGAATGTCAAATCAAATAAAGTACAATTCAGTAATATTTCAACAATATTTATTGTCGGTTTTCTCTTTTTAGAGCACGCCATGTGAAATAACTTCCCTCTGACTCACTTTCTTCTTTGACTGCTGTTTCTCACCTCATCCTTCCCCTGTGTGTGCATCACTCACTCGAATCTCTGTGCTCATCGTAATACACAGATATTGGCTGAGTAGCGTCTTGTCTGATATTTACAATGCACGTGATTGGTCTGTGAGTTTCCCAGGCTGCTAAAGCCATACTGTAAAGGCTAGAAAAGTTTCACTGATTAAAATAGGACCACCCCAATGAAATTAAATAATTTCCCATAGTTTATCGGTTATAGGGCCAGGTCCACATAGGACAGCGTCTGGGTCTGGACTCGGACCGCAGGCCGCCTATTAGTGATCTCTGCTGTAACCTCTCAAAAAACACAACAGAACACATACACTCATATGCAAAAGTTAGTGCACCCCTGGCCAAGTGAGGTTTTGTCACTTTCCTTTTGAACAAAACTTCTGTACATAAAAAGCATTAAATAACTAGAAAGGAAAAGTTCATGAACGAACTATAAGTTGGCTTGAAAAAGCCAGTTAATTTTGTTAAAATGTTAAAATGGTTGAAAACTGTTGATAGTTGTTAAAAATTTGCCAAAATGTTGTAAAGCAGAAGCTGCAGTATCAGTGATGGATGGTAATTCATTGCTAGGCACCACTGTGAATGAAGTTCCACCTTAAATTCTGTGCCACCTTAAATTTAGTGCCATGCTAATTGCAGTTTCACCTTAAGTTCTGTGCCACCTTAACTTTATTGCAATGTTAATTGAAGTTCCAACTTAAATTCTGTGCCATCATAATTTTAGTACTACTTTAAAGACAGTTCCACCTTAAATTCTGTGCCACCTTAAATTTAGTGATACGTTAATAGCAGTTCCTCCTTAAATTTAATGTTGTGTTAACTGAAGTTCCACCTTGAACTTAGTGATATGTTAATAGCAGTTCCACCTTAAATTTAATGCTATGTTAATTGAAGTTCCAACTCAAATTCCATCATAATTTTAGTGCTACTTTAAAGAGAGTTCCACCTTAAATTCTGTGCCTCTGTGTTAAAGTTAGTGCTATGGTAATAGCGGTCCCACCTTAAATTTAGTGCTATGTTAATTGAAGTTCCACCTTAAATTTAGTGCTATGTTAATTGAAGTTCCCCCTTAAATTTAGTGATATGTTAATAGCAGTTCCACCTTAAATTTAATGCTATGTTTTTTGAAGTTCCACCTTAAATTTATTGATATGTTAATAGCAGTTCCATCTTAAATTTAATGCTATGTTAATGGATGTTGCACCTTAAATTTAGTGGTATATTAATAGCAGTTGCACCTTAAATTTGATGCTATATTCACTAAAATTCCACCTTAAATTTAGCGTTATGTTAATTGAAGTTCCACCTTAAATTTAGTGATATGTTAATATCAGTTCCACCTTAAATGTAATGCTATGTTAATTGAAGTTCCACCTTAAATTTAACGATATGTTAATAGCAGTTCCACCTTAAATTTAGTGCTATGTTAATAGCAGTTCCACCTTAAATTTAGTGCTATGTTAATAGCAGTTCCACCTTGAATTTAGTGATATGTTATTAGCAGTTCTGCGATGGACTGGCGACCTGTCCAGGGTGTATCCTGCCTTCCGCCCGATGACCACTGGGATAGGCACCAGCACCCCACTGCGACCCTGAGGGAGAAACAGTTTGGAAAATGTGTGTGTGTGTGTGTGTGTGTGTGTGTGTGTGTGTGTGTGTGTGTGTGTTATTAGCAGTTCCACCTTAAATTTAATGCTATGTTAATTGAAGCTCCACCTTAAAATTAGTGATATGTTAATAGCAGTTCCACCTTAAATTTAATGCTATGTTAATGGATGTGCCACCTTAAATTTAATGGTATATTAATAGCAGTTCCACCTTAAATTTGATGCTGTATTAACTAAAATTCCACCACACTTGTCATGTCAGAACACTGAAAGCAAAACACATTTTATGACCTCTTTCTCTCTGGACGCTTCTCCCATCTCTCTGGCTTGGTCCAACTGTCAGTCCTTTGTCTTGAGCTCAGCACTGAGTTTCTCCACATGCAACACCACACAGGCTTCCTTGACCACATCGTTCCACCTTTCTAATTCTTTCTGCAGATAGAGATGACCAGCAGTGCAGCTGCTGTAAATCAAACTGTGCATACAGTAACAGCAGAATTCTAGAAACAAATCAAGGTATGAAATTAAAGTTACTTAACTGCTGACTTTTTTCAGTTTTCCTTATGATTTCATGAATCTATTTATGATTTCTCCACCACAGATATGTAGGAGAGCCTTCTTTGTGCTGACCTCTGTGAGTAAGTTTAAAGTGTACTGTCTGTATTGAAGAATTGGATTTGTATATGTGTAGGGGGCTGCATATCTTGGATTTGAATCTGGTTTCTGGTCTAGGATTTTGTAATCACTGGTATGTGAGACAGCAAATAACCAATCAGTTATATTTACAGGGCCCAGTTTCCAAAAAGCATCTTAGTGCTAAGATGATCTTAACTGGTAAAGAACATTCTCTTCATCTATGTGCTAAGATGGTTTTGGGAAATCCAGCCCAGTTCAGTTAAATACAAGAGACTATAAATAAAGGACTGGAAACTGGAAGGTCTGGGTTCAAAGACATCTGCCATACCACTCTTAAAGCTTCTAGCTAATTCATGTAAAATAGCTCACATGCTGCTAAAATGTTCATTCTGAATCAAAGTATTGTAGACAGTGTTGCTAAAACAAGCAGATACTCAGTGTCTGATTCTCACAGTGAAGACCAGGCTGGCACCTTTGGTAAATTCACTATTCTTGAGGCACAATTTAATTCAACCTAAAACAAACTGGTTCGTTCTGAAACCTGAGATGTTTGACTTTGAAATTGATGACCTCTTGTTTGTGTTGTTTTCTTCTTAATAAGACAACTGCTGGCTTGTTTTCATGGAAATGTATGGTAAAAGTTGGGCTGATACGTTAATGTACACTACTCTCAAATTGGCCATCTTGGTGGATGTTGTGTGGTGGCAGAGAGCTCAACAAGAGCCACAGTAGAGCAGAGACCATATGTTAGAGCTGTCCAATCTTATCTTTATCATATCTTATCAGTGTGGCTGTAGGTTTTCATTCCAACAAAGAAAGAGTGCACATGATCAATTGTTTGAAGACTGAGAACAGATTCAACATCATTTGGAAAATTAAGAAACAGTTTGCTGAAGACAAGCAGTCCAAGAACATGGATTACTGGAACCATGTCCTGTGGTCTGATGAGACCAAAATAAACTTTGGCTCAGATGGTGTCCAGCACATGTGGTGGTGTCTAGCATATGTGGTGGGGTCCTGGTGAGAAGTACCAAGACAACTGTCTCTTGCCTACAGTCAAGCATGGTGGTGGTAGCATCATGGTCTGGGGCTGCACGAGTGCTGCTGGCACTGGGGAGCTGCAGTTTATTGAGAGAAACATGAATTCCAACATGTACTGTGACATTCTGAAATAGTTCCCTTTGGAAACTGTGCCGCATGGCAGTTTTCCAATACAATAACGACCCCAAACACACCTCCAAAATGACAATTGCCTTGTTGATGAAGCTGAAGGTAAAGGTGATGGACTGGCAAAATATATCTCCAGACCTAAACCCAATTGAGCACCTGTGGGGCATCCTCAAACAGAAGGTGGAGGAGTGCAAGTTGTCTAACATACACCAGCTCTGTGATGTCATCATGGAGGAGTGGAAGAGGACTCCAGTAGCAACCTGTGCAACTCTGGTGAATTCTATGCCCAAGAGGATTAAGGCAGTGCTAGATAATAATGGTGACCACACAAAATATTAACACTTTGAGAACAATTTGTACATTACACTGTGAGGTGTACTCATTTGTGCTGCCAGCTATTTAGACATTAATGGCAGTGTTGAGTTCTTTTCAGAGGACAATAAATCTATACTGCCATACAAGCTGTACACTGTCTACTTTGTTATATCCAAGTTTCATTTCCATAGTGTTGTCCCATGAAAAGATAAAATATTTGCACTTTTGTGAGATACTGTATATGTGTATTTTCAAAGACTATCATTTTCAGTAAAGTGTTCTGGAATCTGTGCAGTCTGTTAATGTTCACCTATGCCTACTTTTATTGTTTGGCCTTAAATCAATATATCATACAGCCCTAGTTTTGAATAAATATTTTTTCTGACCGTTCTGTTCATGTAAGGTTTCTGTGTTAGGCTATGACATGCTCTTCTGTTAAAGGTCAAGTTTGGAAGCATTTCACTTTTTATTCTAATGGTGTTTCACATTTAGTTTCCCTGCCCTCTGAAAGAGATTTAGAACTTCATATTTAACAATCCTATCCAAAAAAAAATAAATAAAGTTTAACCATTTACAGTCATTTCATACGGATCTGTTGAAGTTTAGCAATCTTTTCAAGTAACTGCAACCAGGAACCTAGTTATTCTTGCATATGGGGAACATGAACATTTGCACTCACTTTTGTCCAAAGTTGTTCATAAGCAGTAGATGCCAAACCGTTTGTGGCATAGGTGTACCTCAACCACAACACGTTTTTGCTATCCAAGCTCAACCACAGGAGGAAACTCCCTTTTGAGTCTCTGTTTCTTTCAAAAGTTTCTCTTGAAGTTTTCCTTGCCACAGTCAATACGGACTTGCTCATGGGGGGCTTAGACATAGATTTTTCTGAAAAGCTGCTTTGTGACCCCAATCGTAAAACCCTCTGTCCAACATCATGGCAGGCCAGTCATGTGGTATGCAAAGTTTAAGATGTGGGCCAGCAACCTGAACCAGCAGAAATGCCATCAAGAAATTGTCTGGTTTCCCAATAACTAGTTCAGATGTGCAGTTTCTTGAACCAGAAACAAACAAGCTTGTAGTGCAGACAAGAGGCAGTTTAGGTTTATTTAAAAACAATTTACACAGAGATTATCAGTTCACCACTAGAGACCACATCATCCAGACTAGTTGATCTGAAGATGTCTCTCCCTGGAAAAAGAGAACATGTTCATCAAATGGTTAGTTCAGACACATTTACCAAGGTAGCTGAAGAACTCACTTTGTCGGTTGCATCTTTGTTCACAGGAGTCTGTTGCTGTTGGATAGCACACTGTTGTACTACAGTGGATGAAAACCTGAAAGAAGAAAGATTATAGCAGGACAGTGGTGTAGATCACTTAATATTGAAACTGCAGCCTCATACCCTTTCCTTCAGTGGGATCAGCGATGCAGGATCCACAAAAGTAAACATTTTCACAATGAAGCGCTTGTAATGGCTGAAGAACTGAAGGCCAGAGTCGTCGTTGACCGGAACCAAGCTAGTCAGGTATCGGTCATCCTGGTAAGGGCACCTACAAACATCGTGAGCTAAATTCAGAACACCAGTGAAGGGGGATTCGAGGCAAGCCAGCTTTAGGCTACATACCCATTAATCAGAAGGTCCCACTGTGGCAGGCTGAGTGGGTTAGGGCTTGATGTTGCCCAGCAGCGGTCCAGAGTCAAGACAACTTTGGGGTCAGCTCTCTCCAAAATGCGCACTTCAACGTATATAGGCTCCTGCAGAGCTTTTGTGACTGGGTAGTTATCCTCACTGTAGTATGAGGAGTATGCCACATCACCTGCAATGAATGACAGGATGACATTTAAAATACAAAACCCTGTATTTTTGTGACAAAGCACACCAATGGCTTACTTTCCACACATCCTTTAGCAGCACACTGTCCACTGCCCAGTCTAAGCTCCACTCTGAGGGGTCCAAGAACAGCCACTGGTAGAGGTGGAGGAACGGTATTGATCTGCACAACCAGTGCCTGAACTGCACTTTTAGAGTACCTACACTGGAAGAGTAGCCTAAAAAGGAAAAGGCAGAGTCAGTAGTAAATTGGTCGTTTGAGAACAAGCAAATGAAGTCACTTACTCAAACTGGCTGTCCCTTGTGATGAAACCTAGGGGTCCAACCCCCACCTCATAAGAAGAGGTCATTGTGTTTTCATAGACTACGTAACCACCTTGTTCCTGTGAACAATAACACAGATGACTTGCACCACTTAAAGACCATGCATCTACACAGACTACCCAAATTAATACTTACAGACACCTTTGTTCCACAAGCTGTTACAGGGAACTGATAAATTATAAAGGCACTAGTGGTTTCAATAGGGCTGCAAAAGGATTCATTTCCACTCAACAGATGGACTGAATCCAAGCTCAACTTGGGCAGAGTAGCATCTTTAGCCACCACCACTACAAACTGGCCATCTCGAATGCACTGGACAGTAACTAGCAACATAAAATGTAAAGAAAGTGTTTCAGTATTAAACCATGCCCATGCAGAATTCTTGGCATTCCCTAAAAGAGTGAAGTTGTTGTACTGCATGATCCTTACCTGCCTTCCCATAGTAGCATTGTTGCCCATCAAAGCAGCAATTTATGTTTGCACACTCAACAGCACTGATGTCAGGTTGCCCACACAGCACTTTGTCAGGCACATTCACAGCACATCTCTTTGAAGCATCTGCTTGGATTACTGGCTGCTGTGACTGAACTGTATCAGGCAACTGTTGAGCATGCCTCTGAGAAGACAAAGTTCTAGGTCTCAGGCCTAGAAATGCCTGTTTTGGAAACACTCCAGGGCACACAGACAAAAGCAAACAAAGTGCCACCAAGCCCAACATATTGCAGCTTTCTACCATTATGCCAAGTGCTTATGTTGAAACCTTTTCATCACTGTTTATACTCTGTTGAGTAATCTTCCATAATGATGACTCCACCCCTCCCTGATGAGTGTTAAATGGAGAAGGTGGGGTTTCATAATTGATGGTGAAAAACATCACATGTAGGACCTGGGGGTATTTCACAGTCAGCTGGATAATTTTGGGCCTAAGTTATCCAGCTAACTGAGAAATCCTGCTTTGTGAAATATTCTATTTTCTAACTCATCAGATAGAAGATGAAAAGGATCTGAGACTGACTTTTTCTCTCTATGAGAGAAAAACATGAGTAGAGAAAATTATTTCAAGAATCTGATTTCTTCTTTAAAAAATACCTGGACACACATGTCAACCATGGAGGGCAGTGGTTCTCACTCCTGGATCTGGAGTACCACTTACCTACACATTCCACTGGATGCACCTAATGAACTAATTAAGAAGCCCTTCCTGAGGTGACCTGGGTATGTTAGAACAGGAAAACAGTACAACATTCAGGGCAGCGGTACCACAGAAGCAGGACTGAGAACCACTGACATGTTAACATTCTACAGTCTGGGAAAAGTTGGAGTTGTAGAAAGAATAGAAAGTTCCTTGCTTTGGTTTGGAGTTTAGTAGCTGAAGTCTCTCCATGACTGCAAATTTACCCAGGGCCTTTAATCTACAAGTTATCTTAAGTAGCGCTTACCCTGCACATTTAAGTGTTTGCATGCGTAAGGCTCCCAACACACCCACGTCAACTCATGAAGAGCTTGATAATGAGCTGATTAGTTGGATCAGGTGTGTTGGGAACAGGGGAATCACCAGGAGCATGTCTTTGACTAAAGTCTTTAACTAAAGGTTCTCCTGTCCTGGAGAACATATTTTAAGGCCAGTTTTCCAGACACAGATTAAACCTATGCTTGTATTATAAAAGAATTTACAATTGTGATCCAGAAATGGCACTACAATTTATTCTAAAACTATAATTAATCCATTTCTAGGAAACCAAACTGTTGTGTTTTTATGCTCAAACACACTGATTCCAACCCAAGGAAAACCAGAAGCAGGGTCAAGAACCATCAATGTAAGCCATGCTGTGCTTATTCATGCAAATGTATCATACTCGATTAGAGTTTTGAATTGAGGACCCACTTCTTCTCACTTGCGTGACCTAAACCAGGGGTGTCCAATCTCATCCACAAAGGGATGGTGTGGGGGAATGAAAATATGCGGCCACATGGGCCCTTTGCAGATAAGACTGGACCCCCTGACCTAAACTGTCACATAAAGTGACTATTTCAATAACGTGGAATAGACTGGTCACAGAGTACACTTGTAGAGTTTGTAAACGTTCATTTATCCTGCCACACAAGTGCTGTGATAGCTTGCATAATGTTGAAAACACAAACTGGGTAAATTCCACAAAGAGATTTCAAAGCTGGGCCCCTTCCTGTCAGACTGACTCACTGTCAGCACCAATGACACAACTGTCTTTCTCCAGTGCTCTACCCTCGGTACATCAACATGTTTGGCCATTCGGAATGCTTCACATAACAGGTACACTCATCAATGGCTTTGAGTGTAACGGTTCTAATTTTCTACATAATTTAGTCCTTGACAAAGTCATACAGAGTGGCTTGATCTGAAATGGTCTACTGAAGAGAACATTACAGACTTGGCTTTTCTTTACAGTGGTGATGACAGAACCTAGGGATCACAATGTCTGTGACACAGATATAGCTATTTTACTTGATAGCCAAAATGACCAGTGAATATATATATATATATATATATATATATATATATATATATATATATATATATCTATCTTCTGGGGTTTTAATGTAATTGATCATTACAAAATAGTGGTAAAATTAAGTTTCATTTGGATACTATTTTGCCCAGTAACCCCCCATGTGTATCTGTCCACCATATATGTGTGTTTTAAATATATTCAAAACTATCGTAAACCATGTTCCAGGTTCCAGGTATCAGGCAGTGTGTTAGTAGCCATTTAGTGTAATAGCTTTTATAGGCTTTAAACACTAAACGTCTACCACTACTGTGAACAACTCTGACTCTGTACGTTGAGAATGACACATCAAAGCACTGTAAATGACTTTGTTTATATCTTAACTGTTTCACTATGCAGACACTGAAAAATTGGAGGAATTCACTTTTAACAAAGATGTTTTTTGAGGGTTCCTTAGCAAAGAAAATGGTTCTATATAGAACCATGAACTCTCAGAGACCCTCTTGCAGTATGAAATGGTTCTTCAGATTGATGGAGAATGTGCTGTATACAGTTCTATATAGAACCTTTTTGAAAGTTTTCTTCTATTGTTACAATGTGAAGCTTGTAATAATAGAAGAACCCTTTTGGGTGCTTTATTTTCAAAAAGGTTCTATACAGAACCATTTACAGCACAGGCTCTGTTAATCTGAAAAATTCCTTCATAAGGCAAAGAATGCTTTAACCATGCAAAAGATATATAGAACCATTTTCTTTGCTAAAGCACCCTTTTCATCATTTATCATTTAGAATCATCATGCATCATCTATAATTGATGATCAGTATTCAGAGTTTAAGGATTAAACATACAGGCTATATGTTTCTGCGTTCAGACATACATGCTTATTCATAGCTTATTTCGGTGAAAGCTACATTTACTTTAAGTTGAAGAGTACACACAGTCTCCTCCTGGTTGTTTACATTCCTAGCATTCTTTATATGTTCCTTGACAAAACCAGGGCCTCCTTATCACCTTGCAGCTCCCCTAAAACATGTCAGTGTGGAATACTCCTTCATTCCAGAGTTCTGAACATCACAAGGAGAATCTGTTTATGTCTGTGGCATCAGATTTTCCTTTCAGTGAAACAAGGGGGCAAAAAGAGTCAATGATTAACACAGCAGCGCAAAGATGTGGATGGCAGGCAATCACCCTCACATACCATCTAAGGAGGTAAATGGAAACAGAGTGCTTTTCAGAAGTAATCCATCACTGGGTAATTCAGAGGAAGGGTGGATTACATAGACTTCATGATTAAGGCCACTGTAAATCTACGGTTTTTGAAGTGAAAATTTGCATGTCAAATGCATAGGCGATTGGCTTAAATTTAGATTTATAATAATTTTATAGTTATTCTCTGGAGCAGATGAGCCTTAATCCTCCATGCCCAAGTGTCGGCTAGAGGGGTATGTATTCTTCATGCCCAACGCCAAGTGTCAGCTAGAGGGGTTTAAGCCCCACAGCACTACTGAGTTCTCTGAAGTGAAAGAGCACCGTCGAACACCTTTGAGATTGTTGGAGAAGAGTTTTTGCAATCCAGTTTTCATCTGTATCTGAACATCTGTGTCTGACCTCAGTAATGATCTTGTGGCCGAATGCAATCAAGTCTTCACCCCAATTTTCCCACATATAATGTAAAGCCTTCCCAGAAGAGCAAAGGCTGTTACTGCAGCAAATGGGGGACAAACTTCCTATGAACACCCCTTCAAGCAGTGGATGGGAGGGTGTCTACAAACCTCTGAACATACATGAATCTCCTTGCTCTCTGATGGAGGAACTGGCAGCTCAGCGTTTCATGTCACTCTCTGAAGGGTGAATTCTCTAACCCTGCAGTGGGCTCGCTCTGGCCTGCGGGGGTGAGGGATGTGGGCTTGGCCGGGTTTCCCCAGGCGGCTCCGGTCCGCAGGGCATTTTACATTAGGAGACGTTAACTTGGGGATAAAGACGTGAGTTAGGTGCGAACGCCTTTAAATCACTCCAGTCACATTCAGGATGCATTCCGCTTTGTTACAGTCCTCCTGAGTGGATTTCGGCAGATTAACAGGGTACAGAGAGCGGAGGGATGGTGTTAAACGCTCTTTAGCATATTCAGTCTGGGACTGACCCGGCATGCTCGCACTTTCGCCCCTTTCACTTTGAGCCTCTGGAGAGCTGCCCTTTGATTCGACATGAACAGTTTCGTCAGTCTGGCACGGATACTCGCCACGCTCGTGCTGTATTTGCATGTTCAGGTACTACAGTTAAAATCATTATTTATTAATGTGTCTGTTTACTTATTAATTCATTAATTCATTAGCCTGTTATTTAATCTGTTAGTGTATTATTTAATTATTTATTCAGTTATTCATTGGATCGATACAACGTTAAGCAACAAAAATTCTAAAACCATACATTTTATTTGTGAAGCCCTTTTTTACAGTAGACTTTTTTTGTATTGTAATAATACAAAAGCGATTTATATATTTGTTTATTTATGTTTTGTCGTTTTTTTGGTTTTTTTTGTTTGTTTTTTTGCTCAAATAAATTCTAAAATATGTGAATTGATAGAGATTGTGTATATGGTTCTAAAAAGATCTGTTTTGAAAAGGGTTCTATTCAGCACCCAAAGGGGTTCTTCTATAGTTGCAATGTCAAGCTTGTAATAATAGAAGAACCCTTTTCAAAAGGTTCTATATATAATTTGCAGCCCTTTTTTATGAGTGTTCGTGATTCTATAAAGAAGCATTTTCTTTGCTGAAGCACCCCTGAAGAACCATCTTTTTAAAGAGAGTACTGGTGAATAAAAGTGATGAAATCTCATTTATAATTCATGAGCAGTGTTCAGAGTTTAAGGATTAAACATACAGACTTCATGTTTCTGCATTCGGAAGAACCGGCTTATTCATAGCTTACAGTAAGAACTACGTTTACTTTTAGTTAAATATTTTTATTGTAACATAACAAGTAAGCAAGTAGCTGAATTAGTTTAAATGTGTTTAGTCTGTCACTTTTTGCACAGGCTGCCCTTAATTTATGAGTCACCATGACTTTTATCACCTAGCACCAGACTATAATTTCATATCTTAATGGAGATTAAATTTATATGGTGTGTTCATGTGCTGTTTAATCTTTATCTATGTCACTATCAAAAAGCTGGGTGTGGCTGTGGTATAAATGGACATAATGCGCTCTTTGCAGTCTGGAACAGGGATCAGCAGAACAACATTTCCAAAAACCCTGCAGTTAAATTCTCCACATAAGATATTTACATTCTGTGAGCGTCTAATGGCTATTAGTTTCTGTACAGTAAACAAGTTGGACCATCATGTGCAATCATCAGTGTCTTATCAGGTCTATAGTCCACCAGTCAGGGATCAATCATGGAGTTAAACATGGAGTTCTACCAGTGTCAATCCGAGCCCCTGTATGTGTTGATGTGTAAATGTGCTGTAGGCCTATTTTGTTTCTTTTGTCTTACAGTACAATCTGCTTTTCAGAGTGTGGCTGGGATTCTCACGTCCTCCAGCTAATATTAGTTCCAACCCCCTGATGCTCCTCACTTATAGCAATTTGAGGGCCCACTTGCCCTAATGAGTTTACACTTTCTACATGTTTGTTCGCAAATTATCCTGACAATGGATTCGAGCCAAGTGTATCCACAGGATACACAGGCCAATACTGGGAACCCTTGAGTCAGACTCGGTTCAGTGCACAAGGACAATCAGCGATGTGACATTGTTCTGGAGGTTTTCCCCTCCCCCTTCTGCAAAATTAATTCTATTATCTCCCACTCAGAGGATGTCGGTGCCCATATACTTTCCACAGAGACACCCCGCCTCCATGAGTCAAAGTGCATGCACACGAAAATAAACATATCTTGTTTGAGATATTGTCCATGAAGCTCCTTTTTATTGCCTTTTTTTGTTGTTTGTTTTGTAGGCCTCAACTTCTCTTGGCACACCACACTCTAAAGGTAAATGTCTTGCTTTTACATGTTCTGGGCACCAACTACCATGCACTGCTTAAAATGATCCCTTCTCTAACACATTTACTGCAGCTCGCTCCAAGCAGAACCAATATTTAGAGGGCTTGTGTCATGGAAAACTAACATTTCCTCACTTTTATTCAAATAAAAGTATGAAACCCAAGAAAACCCAATTTGAATTGATTGTTCTTGTGATGTCACAAAAACCAACACAATTACACATCATCCCTATCTAAAGAAAAACAAAGATCTTCATAACTTTACAGGAAAGGGTAGAATCATTCCTAACCTCTAATCTAAGTTTATGTAAAAAAGATTTAATTCCAAGCATTTCACAAAATGTGAAGACCAGCTGCTCCATTCAAATGATGCAGAAAAATAAAAAAAGGAAAAATTTGCTTTTTAGACAGTGATTCTTTTCAGCTCACAGCAGTTTAGCCTACTTAGATATGTATGTTTTTAAGACATTTGGGAGTTTGAGGGTAACACATAAATAATAAGCTATTAGCTTATATGAACACTGTTAAAGTAATGTATCATTAACCCATCAGTGAACATATAGTCCACAAATGAACAAGCTGCAAAAACAGCCCATTTTGAAAAAAATGTTTCTGTGGTGTCTTGAATAAAATCCATTCACACTGAAATTATAAAGAGTGTGTCAGTCCAGACAATGTTTTGAATTAGGCACAATATAGGGCATCCAATCAGAGCAGAGCTATTTTACATCCGCCTTAAAGGCACAGTAATAAAAAAAGCCTATTTATTTTTATAAATTATAAACAGAGGTCAGAACATGTAAAAATGAATTATGACTGTTTTTAGTGTATAAAGCCATACAAAAAAGTGGACCTCTGGGCAAAAGATACAGTAGTGTATTTTTTACTGTGGGGTAATACAGTGTTCAAGTAGTTTGAGTATCATAGCCTACTTTTAGATACTCACCTGAAGTGCTTCAATTAAAAATAACCCAATAGGAAGTTTAGGAGTTTTTAAAGAAAAAATCTCAGGATCTGTATTAGCTGATGTTCAGTATCAGTTGTACCAGTTTCTACCTGTTCTTAAATAGTTTATTTAAAATTATTGTCCCCCTTTTTAGTCTTTTTAAATCTGACACCACTCATCTGCAGTTCCACTTCATTTACAAACCTCAGAAAAACTAAATATTGTGATATGTATTAAATGTAACAAGTATTGTGATGTGATGTATTTGCTATATCACTGTTATGATGAGCTGGATCAGGTATGCTGGGCCAGGTAGGCCATTCTAGAGAAACTTACCGTGTCAGAATTGTTCACAGTGGTAGTGACAGGGACAAGACTGAAGCCACTAAAAGTTCCCGCTCTTAAATGTACTACATTAAATGTTTATGAAAATGCTGCCTGATGGCTGAAACATTGCTGAAAAACAGTTTTGAGAGAAGTTTTTGGCCCAAAATGTATTTTTGTATTCATTGAGAGGTCCATGCAGGGTGTTCGGAGGTAAAATAATAACCAAAAAAGGTATGTTTTTTTGGATCTACCAGTATTTTACCATTATCAAGATTACATAGAGAAACCCAGCAGACACTTGCAAGTTCGTTGATGGTAAATAAAATTACCATATTCACATTGTAGACATTGCAACCCCTGGTTCTGATCACCATCACTGTACAGAAATCTCAGTCAGCAAGTTTCTCTACAGTGAACCATTTCACATCAAACCATTCTTATTGACTTTGTTTACATCTCAATAATTCAATTATACAGAAATTTTGAAAAATCTGCATAATTCCCTTGTTTAAGGCTAATGCGTCCCTAAGACTGGATTTGAGAACCTTTGCTTGTGTACTTGATATTGTACTTCATTTTTAGTTATATACTTTATGACTGATATCAGTCATATCATGTCAGTGATAAAAGTGGAGAAAACTACAGCTGAAAAATATTTATACTGTTATTGTAGTGTTGCTGTTTCAGGAGGTGTGGAGTCGAAGCCTGTGTCGCTCTCTGGAGAAGATGGTAGCGGTGGAGCAGGAGTACCCAGGTGGTGTGGAGCACATATTCAGTCCTGGCTGTGTGCCTCTACAACGCTGCTCTGGCTGTTGTAATGATGAGAAACTAGAGTGCTTCCCTACTTTTACACACAATATTACAATGCAGGTACAGCTTTTTGACATCTAATAGGATACCTGACAAAATTTAAAAGTACAAACACTGCTTTTCTGCACCATCTTACTGACTGGTGAATGCAAAGCCATATAAGTTATCAAAATCACATAAACAATGTGATGTGTAGTTATACTATGGTCAAATATATGGTACTCACTCTCTATCAGTTTATGATCATGTATTCAAATTGTAAGGCTCACTGGATGGTGCTTTGTCACTGTGTATAACAATAACCCCAACATGTTGCACCCAAGGACTTCAGCCAAAAAGTCGAAAATTAACTGGAACATTTCACTACTGTATCCAAAGATCCAATATAGGTTCATTCTGTGCTTCTCTTTTTTGTTTTAGCTGGTGAAAATAAGCCCATCACAGAGGACCAGGCAGTATGTGGAGCTTTCATTTTTGGAGCACCACTCCTGTGAGTGCAGGTATGGAAACCAAGCAGCTCAATGAGAAAAGCATCTACTGAGATTTACTGTTGTGAATTTTGTCACTGATGTCATGCTCTTTCTTACTTTTAGACCCAAAAGGAATCACAATAGAAATCTGAGGTTTCTTTTTTTTTGCTCTCATCATATATTCCTGATATCTAATCCAACTAAACCACGTTAGTTTAACAACTATGACTATTTTTGCCTTTGCAGAGAGAAGTTAAGCAGCCCACACAGAAGAAGGAAAGGAAAACAGGGAAAGAAGAGAACAGCAAATTGTGGCAAGTAAGCTCTGAACTGCCCTCTGCTGGCCGTTAGAGACATGAATTAGTTGTAAGGGAAATTCTAGTCCTGGCGATATAAACAAAGTCAGTTAGAGTGGGTTGATGTGACATGGTGGCTAATCCACAAAGCGATCTTATAAAAGCCACGATATTTTGAAGTAGCCGTGCTTAATTTAGCCTCCCAGTTCACTCCAGGCACGGTGGGCTTCGCTAACACAATCCAGGTGCAAAACGTTCGCTCTACTTCAAATCGCGATTCAGTAATCGCTCTTTCGCGTGGCCGCGATACTTAAGCAGCCCAGACAGTCGAGTCCAGATACAAGGGCAATTCCACCGACTCCTAAATTGGTTTGCATTGTTTCGTTGTTACAGTGTAAACCAAGTCATTCAGAGCCGCCATGTGTAGGCTACAGCACAAATATAGCCGTTGTATTTACTGTCCAAAACTATCAGTGAACATTCACAGATGTTTAGTTTGTTTTAGGCAATTAACGCCTAATACAAATAATACTTTAATCACTGAACATAACTTGAAATTTATAGTATAATAGATTACAACTTTACAAAATTCTATACACTGTGTGACTCACAGAACTGGACAAATGATTTATTATTTACAGTTAAGGTGGTGGTATTTAATATTAAAATCCTTTTTATTCATTGTTCCATTTAAATGATGCAGTTGGAAACAGCATGTGTAAAACATGTGAACCATGTCAGAGTGAAAATCTAGATAATAATTTTATCATTTCAGAAATATCATGGAGAAATCTTCAGACATTCTCCCCAGGAAAAAAAAATCCAATTATGGGAAATGTCTTGACTGTCCTGTTTCTCCTCAACATAGAGTTTATAAACGCTGTAAGTGTGATTGTGACATTGTGATGACTGTGATGTTCCTGTGAGACCCTGGAATGTTCAGTGGTGCTAATTATCCTCTGGAAATTCAACCAGGACCAGCAAGAGGAAGCAGCTGTTCGGAAGGCTTTAAAAAGTCTGCTAAAAAAGAAATAAAATTGCAACTGAAAACTAAAAAGCTGGAGCTGGAAATTAAGAAAACCTGAGAAGGCTGTAGGTGTAAATTATATGATCATTTTGAACATTGAGGCTTTATTCCTTCCACATGCTGAACAAAAAAAACTAATGAAAAAAAGTTTCCTCTTGTTAATATAATGTACTTCTTTTAAAATGTTTTGCATGTTAATCTTAGGGAGTGAATCAATGTGCCTCACAGCTCTACCACCCATGTGATCTTTAACTGCTTTATTAAAAGATCCTTCCACTGTTCAGTTGACAGAATTATCATCCACATTTTGTAAAATGCATAGGCTGTGTCTCGGCCTCTTTGTTGGGTGATTTGGAAATGCTGCAGGTGGTTAAATCTGGACTGTAAGTGAGTGAGCGCATGTTCTGAACAAGGTGTGTGCAGAAAAACAATGCTCATCACAGTAGGCCAGAAAATATACATACAAGAGTAATCATTACAATTACATTTACACAGGCAATAGTGACTAATATTTTAGGGTTCTGTAAGGTTTTTACCTGGAAAAACCCCAAATAAAAACTCTGTCACCTTTTTGCAGTTAAAGACTTTTTGTATCTTCTCCATATTAGTGTATTGAGACATGCTAATTTATAATTGGCTGTTTAATAGTGTTTTTTTAAGTAAATATATCCATAATGGCAAATCTTATTAAGCCCCACAATAAATTCATAGTCAAATATTAAATATAGCATGCTCTGTACACAGCAGTATATCAGACAGCATTGAGGCGGAACTCAGTTCAAGGGCATTGTTTTAAGCCAGTGAGCCTATGATGTCCTCGGCTTGTCCAACAGAATTGATCAGGCTACATTAAGCCTCACCATTAGCCTTGTTCAGAGCAGGTTTGTCCAAATGTTTTCATGGTGACTGAGTGGGGCTTAAGATTAACTTCTTTCTTGGAACCAAAATTCACACAGATTATTATCAGGGCTTATTGAAAAAAGCCTGGCTTATTTAATTTAGCTCGCTTTGTGGGATACCCTGTGGTTCATTCTAGAGGAAGTTACAGAGTAAAACTTCTTCTACAGTGGTGGTGATAGTGAACAGCATGGCTTTATTTGCATGGTAGACATTGCGACCCCTGGTTCACATCAAAGAAAGAGAACCTACATGTGCCTCTTGAGTTTTATACATAATGCTTAATAGTAAAATAGGGGTAACTCTAAAAAATATCATTTTTCTTTGGGTACTTTTTGCCATTCATCACCAAACATCTCTCTGCCCTCAATAGGTTTTGTACATTTTAAGTCAAAGGATTATTGCAAAACTATTGTAAAGCCATATCTCAGGCATCAGGCAAAAAATTTATAACAATTTCATGTAATAATTTTCTGTAAATGTGTTTTTAGAGATACTAAATTAAGACATCTGGCTCCTATTACCACCATTGTAAACAGTTCTCAAATATAACACAATTATCTGAAAATGTAATAGCATATTAATTAACAAACCAGTTAAAGTTAGTTTTAGATTAAGAGTATCACACCAGACAAAAGCTTAAACCATAATAGCAGGTAACTGAAGGGGTAGTCCATACTGTCTTAATGGCATAAACAGTGATTCACCTCAAGGACCTTATCAATAACAATATTTTGCAATAGATCTGTTGGGAAGTCAAAATCCAATAAAACCTCTTCTCAGACACCAGTTCTGATTAGTTCATTTGACTTTAACCCTCTGTTGCAAAATTGTAATTGTCAGTCTTGATAGTAACAAAATTACCTTGTTTAATTCTGAAGAATAAAGCAGAATCTGAACCACACACAAGATCACCATGCTCAATGCTAAACGTCAGCTAGAGTCTCCAACATCAGTACCTGATCTCACTAATGTTCTTGTGGCTGAGTGCAATCAAATCCTCGCAGCAATGTTCCAACATCTAGTCTAAAGCCTTCCCAGAAGAATAGAGACTGTTATTACAGCAAAGGAGGGACAAATTCCCTATTAATAGTCTTGATTTCAGAAGAAATCTTGGATTAGCAGGAGTCTATAAAAGTTGGAATTGTGTATATTTGACCAGTACATAAGCATAGTCAGATTCTTGCAAAAATCTAAATTAGCTTAATCTGTGATTTTGGTATTGCTATAAAATGAGAAATATTGAGACATGTATGTGATACGGTGAAACTTTTAATTAAGCTTTGTTTGTTTTATGTAGGTGTACTAATAATATCAGCTAACAGGAGAATCTCCAGTCCCTCTCTTTTTCCACCCTAAATACAAAAAACCAAGGACATGAACTCTGGCTTCCTGAAAATGGACAAGAAGCAGGTGCATTTGGGACATAAATGATGATAAGGACCTCATCTGTGTCTGGGATGATGCCCTGCCCTACCCTCCCCTGGCAACGAACACAATCTCTGGGAGGGGTAGAATGACAAACTCAGATTACTGTAATCCTATCTGTTTTGTTATCAGGTTAATACTTTTGTTGTATTGGGAAATGTTGTGGGAGTGAAAAAGACAAATAACTTCATTACAAGTTGAGAGATCATAAAAGTGAATACTGTGATGAGGCTCAGACTTTCATTTGCCCCTTTGTTATCCATGCCTGGTGTTTATTAGTTATCATTGTCACCCTGTGTGCCCTGTGCAGTATTTTCAGCTGCATCATTGGAATGATATCTGAATCCAGCTGTGGTGTACGTACAGTATTATTGGAATAAATATAATGTCTTCGATCTGATTCTGATGGCATGTCTGTGTTCAAATGAATACAATAATGAAACATCTTCATGAAGACGTTCATGAGGCTCAGTTTCATCCCTACTGAAAAGCCTGAAGTCCAAAGAGATTACGTGTAGGCTAGCCAGTGGCCCTGCCTTTACTTAAAGGTTAAATTAAGGCCATGCCTCGGAACTGTTATGTAATACAGTCTTGTACTGTTCCACATCTCACTTTCTTCAGCCCGTCGCTAAATGACGCCACTATGCGGCTGAACACAATGTTCTTGGACTGCCACACAATCGCGGCGCTGTCACGTTTTTTAGCTTCACGTCTCTGGCTCTGGCCAATAGGAGAGCAGGACGAGTTTTTGTGGGTGGGAACAGCCAATCACGGACAGTGACGTATTTTTTCTTTCCCCTCGAACCGTCACCAAGACTGCCCCGCCCATTTATTCCAAAAAAGGTTCGTTTTAAAACAAAGACGCCAAAAAATCGGGCTAGTTTTCGTCTATACATTATGTCTGTAAACGAGAAACACTTAATAAATATTATTATGACTTAATTCACATGGTTGGTGTCACACTAAAGGCGGGGACGGGCGCTCCTGAATTATACTCACTCTCCTCGGCATGTGGGGGGCTGTGTGACAGGGGTGTACCTCAACTACGTTACGCTCGGGTCTCGTGTACAGTATCGTGTATTTTCTCGACGAGGTTTACGTGAGCGACGAGCGATAGACTGGCTGACGGAGACACGCAAAAACAAGGTAGGCATGAGAAGCAGCTAAGTTTCTACTGACATCACTTCTTCGATCTTGCAAGGGTTTTGTTTATTCCAGGCTGCAGGCCAGACCGCGAAGCTTATATTCGCTTCTTGGTCCAGACAGCCGTATGTAACAAAGCTTGCTAGCTAACTGGCTAGCCAACCTAGCTACGTCAACAAGGTCGCTGGCGTTATATTTCCACACTACCACAATAGGTTAGATAACCTGGCTGTATGAGCCAGCGACAAGGTTAACCATTATATGGCGTAAATACAGCTAACCACTGAATCTACATTTAAAGCAGGAGTTCCCACCTCCGGTCCTGGAGGGCCAGTGTCCAGCACAGTTTCGAGCTTTCCCTACTTAAACACACATACTAAACCTGCCAATTCACAGATAAATGCAATCAGATTTGTCTTGGTCGGTAAATCACCGAACTGTGCTGGTCACCGGCCCTCTACGGCCGGAGTTGTGCACCGCTGACCCGAAGTGTTCACAGTCTTGTGGGGACAGAAAGAGTAGCTAGCTAGTAGTCAAACTAGCCAGCAAGCTAACGCCACTATCGATAGTAACTGTAATCCCACACAAGTGGGAGCAAAGTGAGAGACGTATGAGTAATTAATAAACCTCATTTTACTTTCTCCCCAATGTGTGCTCGATCGATCAGTCTTAAAACGACCAAGAACCTTGACGAGCTGCTCCAGTTCACCTAGTAAAAGCCATGTAGCTAGCTAACTTAATCCGCTCGTGGCATTTCAACCCCCACCGAAGTATCGTGCGGTTTATTTAACTCTGCCTATACCCAGTCCGTATTGAGTGGGATTATTTTAACAGTTTGCGTTTTTCGCTGTTTGTATGTTGTAGTGGCCGTATTTTCACCGATTACAATTAGGTCTTATCCTAATTGATAAACATAATCCTAATGAGATGTCTCATAATAAAGTACTTAATCTTTTTTGCAGTGGTTTCATGTAGGAAAGTTTTACTACCGATGTAGATTCTGTAGATTTTGCATTAGTTGTTGTTATTGTTTGTCAAATGTTAGGACATAAGTTTAGTATTTTATCATGCTGAATGCTGAGACACTGGTTTATGGTTAAGGTGCTCAGTACACACCCAGCCAGCAGTCTCTGGTAAATACCAATGTGCCACTAATATAGGAATAATGTGAAAATACCAATGTATTCTTAAATTTAGAAATTTTAAGCCATTTAAAATTTTTAAAGTCATCAATACCCTTGTATATATTTTTATTTTTATATTTTAATTAAAATCACAGAAAAAGCTGTCTCATTATGTAATAGGGTGTTAGTTCTTCACCTTGTTATGTCTATCTGTCAAGATAGTTCAAATGAAAAAGGCATTCGGAGTGGTTTGTTGGTGAAGTTTCTTTACATTAAATAATTTCACAACACTGTGAACAGCACTGTGAACGAATTGTAGATACGCAGAGTTAAAAAAAAGAAGATGGATGTTAATCCTGATGTGGTTTTATAAAAGTATTGTAGCATGATGGCTGTAATTACATTTAAAAGATATTTCCACCTTGGGGTTTTAATGCTTGCATAGTTTAATGCATAGTTACTGACTGCATGTTTTTCCAGGCTGTGTATATCTTTGAAATGATTCAGCCAGTCTGTTCCTTGCTGCCCATTTGTATTTTGAGAAACTATTCTTGGAAAGCTGTGAAGGCAGTTAAAAGTTACTGTATTTCTTTCATTACCTCCCTATTATGGCAGGTGAGAGTGGTGTGACAGGGCCAAAGGGTGGAGTCAGGATGAGCTTGAAGATGAAAGATGATGGTGACATGAGAACTATGGGCAAGTCCAAAATCAAGAGATTGGAGAAGTTAAAACCAGACTCAGAAAGGGATTCTGGTTTCTCAGGTCAGTATTGGGAAATATTTTTCTATCAAAGCTTGAGTTGTTTTGCTACTTTTTTAAGACTTTTTTTTTCTTTTCTTTTTTTTTTTTTTTGTAGATGCTAGTTCTGAGCATCTGAGTACAGTTGACCAGACGGACACAGAAGATGCTGCTCGAACATTAATACCAGGAGTGGGAGGTTCCAGGTCCCAGGCTTCTCAGCTGGCTGTTATGGGGAGATCTTTCCAAAGTCTATCACCAATGATCATCATGAACAATGTTGTTCTCAAACAGGTAAAAGAAAAATCCCTTTGGTTATTTGTAAGGTACAGTGTGCCTTAATCAAAATACTTCATTTGCAGGTATCACTGTATTAAGGGTAAAAACATGGATAATTAAAAAAAGCAACCTCTTTCCATTTGATTTTTTGTAGCAATTTTCTTTTCTGCCAGTTTTGTTCATGAAGGGAACGTTTATGTGTCCATATGGCAGATGTAATTTCTGCTAGATCGTTACTGATTTACAGCGCTAGCAGACCATATTAGAAGCAAATTGCACGTCTAGGAAAATTAAGCACATGTAATGATTTATTTGGAAGAAGGCCATGGCTGAACAGTATAATGTTATTGCAATATTATCCTGTGCAGTACTGATAACAAATGAAAATGCAGTATGTCACCAGGCGGCAAAGTGCAGGCCTACAGCAATAATCTCCCATTAGCACCACATTCTACGTTACTCTAGTTCTATGCAATTTTAACAGTTTAATCAGTTATATATCCGACTGATTATCCACCAAACTTGAATCTAATTTTTGTTTTGGGCAGTCTGGTGATAACACTTCCTCTTTGAAGCCTTGGGGTTTCAGTCCAGCAGTTGAGGTTGTTCAGCAACCCCAAGTAGTCTTCCTCCAACCAGTGGTCTCCCAGAGAGCTTCTGCGGTGCCAAAAGGACCTCCTACCAAACGTCGTAAGCACAAGAAGTACCTCCCCATTTTGAAATCCTATCCCAAAATTGCTCCTCACCCTGGGGACAGTCCACGAAGTAACTGTACCAGCAGTAGCAGCAGCTCCAGCACTACTGCTTCTGTGAAGAGTTGCAGCTCATCTTCCAACAGCCAGGATCAGCCTCATGGGGACAAGCAGCAAGGTTTACAAAGTAGTGCCTCTTCTGGTTCATTAACACCAAACCAACTTCCACCATCCAGGCATCTTTCAGCTTCGCCTCAGCCTCATGCGACACTTACTGATTCCAGCACTGGTACTTGCTCTGGTGTTGAAAGGCCAGCTAGCGGAAGGCTGGAGCTTACCTCGGCACTCACAGACATGCATGCCGAGGCATTAGAGAACCAGCCAGAAGGAGCCTCCAAGGATGGCACCTGCCAAAGCAGTGATTCTGACAACAGCAACAAGAGGAAGCGTTTCTGCAACACCTACAACATTCTCAACAAATCAGGACTGCTGGACATTACGCTGCGCACAAAAGAGTTGATTCGACAGAATCGAAGGACCCAAGCTGAGCTGGATCAGCTTCGCGAACACACAAACCTTTTCATGGAAGCACTACAGACAGGAGACTTTCGTATCTGGAGCAAACTACAGCTAAGTATGCAAGAGGAGAGTGAAAAAGATCAGACTGTAAACAATGAAGCAGAGACACAGAGTGATCAGTTGAAAGACACTTAAAACACAGGCTCAGATTCTTAAAGCTGATATTTACATTGCCTTTACTTGCTTTTGATCTTTTTTTATCAGAGTTACAGTAAATTTAATATATTCAATGTTTGATACCTGCCAACACCTGTAATATTGAAGAAATGCAAGAGGATTTAAAAACTTTTAATGTGAGCAATATTTCTCTTGCTAATAAGACAAAAGTAATGAAGAGAAATGAGAGAACAATTTTGGTTCTCTCAGTCTGATACAATCAGACAGAATCACAGTGGGAATTAGCAGCAGCCTTAATGGATGCACAGTAGATGGAATTAACAGTAATATTATTAGATATATCTGCGTCTGGGAAGATGAGTTTTCTGAAAGTAATTTCTACACATCGTAACTGTAGTGAGTTCATAAAGCATTCATAAGGGCTTATTTTCTTCAATAACATAGCTGTACTCCCAAGCTAACATAATATTAGCAGCGAGATGAATGTAGCATACCCGTGGCAGAATAGCAGTTTTAAAACATCTAATCTTGCTAACAGTTAAATTGGATAGATTAATAAGATAACACATAAACAAACAGTAGAGGTTCCCTCAGGGGAGTTGTGTAAAAGTGAAAGTGGATCTCATCTTAGCACAAAGCCACCGTTTCTTACAAAAATGAGCAATTGTGGCATAGCAATTCATTTTTTTATAAAACCAGCTCAATGCTGAAAAAAAGAACCAGTGGAACTAGCATATGGTGTTATTACCCACGCTGAGTCTGCTCATTCTCAAGAGACGTTTAGAGACATCAGACTTGGCACAAATCCAAATCATAAATCCAAACCATCTACGATTATCCTCTGCTGCAGCTTTAATATTATAATTTTAATTGGTGCATTATTATTTAATTTAATTATTATATCATTATTATGTCCGGCCCAATTTGTACATTTGGGATATTCTGTGGTTTAAGTCAGCTGAGCCAAAGAGGTCACAAACATCAGGTCCAATTTGACCAAATAAATTTTCATTATAGCTTTTTAGACCAGGTTTTGAATTCTCTGAATTGTCACTGGAACTGAAAAGCTAACAAGAATGAAAGCTTGTAGCTGCAGTTAGTTGCCAAACTGAACTACTATATTTCTTCTTTCTAAAATTCTTGCCTTAAACTAGAACAGGGGTGCAAGTCTTATTCTCCAGCTTGTTTGCAATGAAAACACGAATCCATTTTGGCCCATTGCAGATAAGATTAGAGACCACTGGACCAGTAGTTCGTAATCCTGGTCTTGGAAGTTACCTGCTCAGAGCACACCAGATCCTTACTAATCATTTCATTAACAACCCCTTACTGAGTTGAAGTGGGTGTTTTTTAAGCAGGGAAAACATTAAAATATATAGAGTAATGGGCCTCCAGGACCAGGGTGGAGGAACACTGCCTTCATATTGTTGAATTGCGTATAGAGTTGCTGTTGGAGTCTTCGTTGTTTTTGCAACTCATCGTTTTTGGTGTAAAAGTAGAGGAGGCGGTGGAAAGGGCAAGATGGAGGCAGATGATCCGCTGTGGCGACCCTTAAAGGGAGCAGCCGAAAGAAGATCGTTTTAATGCCATTCATTTTTCACATAGCTTCATTTACCCATTACATAGATGGGTACATCTGACATCCTGATGTGGCTTTAGCACAAGCTTAGAAGTCATTGGATACTTTGTTCTTCAGGTAGTACCACAAAACTAGTGTAGCTTGTGTGTTCCCAGTCACCACAGGGTTTGGAAAGGTGAGAACAGTACATGTCTGTTTTGCTGTCCATAAATGTGTCTTGGGTGACTGAGTAAAAGTATAGTAAAAAAAAAAATGTGTGACTCATAAGCTTCTGCCCAATTTTTGATTAAAGCATGGAATATATTTAATGATTTTTAGATAGTAACTCGGTTGCTATTTTTATTTAAATAAATCATTCACTGCTGTCACTGCAGCTTATCTTTCTGAATCTGTTTTTCAGAAGCCGTAGCATCATACACATTTCTTCTGTTGTTTTCTTGTTTGCACAAACTAAATGGGATATATTGAACTTAAAGGCTCAAACTCTCATTTGTAAGACATTTAGCTTGTACTCTCTCCAACTTTGCCTTTCTTGCCTTCACTCTATAGTACTTGAGAGGAATCCGACTTTAAACTCTTTGTGAACTTTTTATTAAAAAAATGCAATACCCTTCTCCAAAGCTATCATATTGTCTGGTTTACCTGCAGCCTATTTACAGAGCATTTGAAAATCTGGTGAAAAACTTACCAAATAACAAGTATATATGACAACACTTACACATAAATGTAAGATTTGTTCTGTCAAAAGCAATTTGCAGGAATTTTATGATTAAATGTTCTTATCATCATGGATATTATTTGGTTGTCCTTAGCATAAATAGCCAGTGAAAAAACTCTGATAGCATCCATGCAAAAAGCGTGAGCATATGATGACCGGCACATTTGATGCCTTTCTTGATAATCAAAAATATCTAAAGTAGTCTTTGTGAATCACAGTGCAGGGAGCAGGTGTTGGCATGTATTCATTAATGCAGGTCAGCTTTTTCCCCCTTGCATTTAGAAGGGAAGAATTTCAGAGCCATTTTCATGTCATTCTTGGCAGAAGTCACTGCCTTCAAGGATCGCTGTGTAGATGGGTTTATCATGTTAGATGTAAGATTAGGTTGTGTGCATTCAGAGACGCATTAATCTTCTTCAGATTCATAGAGGTTGGAATGCACTGGATCGGGTCATAATTCGCAGTGATTTTGTTTGTTTTTATAAACCGTATCCAGTGGTTTGGATATCTGTCATGACACAAGGGATCATTAGGACCTACTGAGGCCTAACTACAGTCATCTTGGCCTTAAAGGTTCATTTGATTTTGTAAATGCTATTCTTTGTTGTGAGCAAGAATAATTGTCAGAAGTGGTAATTAAGCTTTTTTGTGGCAGCTACATGTTAACCACTAGTTTGTGTGACTTTTTGAGTTTTTTTTTTTTATAGAAATATATTTCAGGCATCATTTTCCAAGAGTTATAGACTGTAAATTCTTCCACTTTAAAGGTAGCAGCATTCTTTTGCCATCAGCAATGGTATTTAACATTGCTTTCAATATCATAACCAAGTGTCTCTCATTGTAAGGCTAAGGAAAGGTGAAAGCATTATAATCATTCAAAACTCTATTGTACAGAACAGTAAGAGGACCATTTTGTATGTCAAAAGGTGGCATGAGCAGCCGCTGTGAATGTGCCCATGTTTTGTGTTTTCTGGTACTTTGTCAACGTTTCCTTTAGGCAGGTGAACCCTGCTTCTTGCATCTTCTCTGATGCTTGGATTTAGCTACTCTTTAGCCAGTTTACTCTGGAGAGGTTAAAATAGCATTTACTGTCTGTTCTCCAAAGCCCACTAGCTTCAAAAATTCCTTGGCACATTAGTGTCTCATAACATTAAACAACAAGATTTTTTGTGAATGTGTGGTTCTGCTACCACCTGTTACTTCGTGCTTAAGAGCCATCATAACCTTACAGCAAAGCATGGCTTACTCAGTTAAGACTGAGCAGAGCAGTTCAGAACTGATGAGCCTTTATTGGCACAGTTAGTGCCATAGTGGTATCGTTGCTTGATGGAGCACCATTCTTTTTCTTTTTAAAGCCAAAAGGCCTTCTCTTTGGGATTTAATACATCTTTACAAATGTTCTGGCTTGTAACTTGGCAATATGCAATTTTTTATTGTTGTTGCTGTTCTTTTATAGTTGTCTTTAAAACGTTTGTGTGCAAAGGTTAGGTTCATTACATTGCATAATACGTGGGCAGCTGCATTCTTCTATTTACCTATTTTTGTTTCTTGTTTCTGTTTTTAAACTGATTTATATTTTATGAGGTGTATTTTCCTGTCTAAAAGCTTTTGCATTTATAAAAACTGTAGTGTAAAGACATCCCATGTTTCATGTAAGATGAATACAAATGCTCTCCTCTAGTCTTCCATCTTAGTATGTGTGGGAATGAAAAATACAACCCAAATGATGTTCAGGATTTCAGCACAGTATGTTAACAGTAGGATTCAAATAATTCCAAATTAAAGTCTCCCTTTCTATCGTTTTTTGTTTTCTAGTTTGTGAGATTAGACCTTACTGAAAATTCAATGCTGAAACAAGAGTCTTAAGATGTATCTGTTTACCGTTTTATTTTTTTTCAAGGTGCCCAAAAGCATTTTCATTAAATTCAATATGTGGGAAAATATAAGCATCCCTTGCTGTGAACAACTGAGGTAAAATAAGTTGTTAACACATTTTGTATTTAATACTTACTTTTATGATGCCCTTGGCCTTCACGTTGGATGTCCTGCTACAAATTACAATTGTATGCAAAAGCACCACCGCTCACATTACATCTTGTTGATTTTTCTATGTGAAAAAACACCTCTAAAGGGGACAAAGTTAAATATGCTCTTTATCTGCATTTTAGTCGACAATTTCCATTTATTTCCTGAGTTTAACATTGGATAAAAAAACAAAATGTGCCATAACATTTGAACAGGCCACTATTTAAAAAAAAAAAAGTTTTATTTTTATTTCCAAAATGTTAAATTCTGTGAATAAACACTAATTGTGCATTGAAATGTGCAGAGACTGTGTATATACTTCAACTTTGTTTCAGCAAAATGTAATATGTCTGGTGAACCCAAACTTTAGCATGTAAATGTAATTGACTATTGAGATTAATCTCATGGTGTTATGCAGTGAACAGACTGAGGATGAGGATAACATTTCAGTTCAGAGGATTGGTGTACAAATACGAGCGTGAAATCATTCACAATCTCTTGGTGCTGAAGCATTAAGAATTCCTTTCACTGGAACCATGGGGCCGAGCCCAACTCCTGAAAAACAACCCCATAACATAATCCCCCCTCCACCAAACTTTACACTTGGCACAATGCAGTCAGACAAGTACCGTTCTCCTAGCAACCGCCAAACCCAGATTCATCCATCGGATTGCCAGACAGAGAAGCGTGATTGGTCAATCCAGAGAGCAGTCCAGTGGCAGCGCTTTACACCACTGCATTCCACACTTTGCATTGCGCTTGGTGATGTAAGGCTTGGGTGCAGCTGCTCGGCCATGGAAACCCATTCCATGAAGCTCTCTTTGCTGTTCTTGAGCTAATCTGAAGGCCACATGAAGTTTGGAGGTCTGTAGTGATTGACTCTGCAGAAAGTTGGCGACCTCTGCGCACTATGCGCCTCAGCATCTGCTGAAACTGCTGTGTCATTTTACATGGCTGAGTTGCTGTCGTTCCCAATTGCTTCCACTTTGTTATAATACCAATGACAGTTGACTGTGCAATATTTAGTAGTGAGGAAATTTCAAAACGCACAGGTGGCTTCCTATCACGGTACCATGCTGGAATTCACTTAGCTTAGAAGCAGTCTGCATGACTAGGTGCTTGGTTTTATACACCTGTGGCCATGGAAGTGATTGGAACACCTGAACTCAATGATTTGGATGGGGGAGTGAATACTTTGGCAATATAGTGCATGTACACACACACACACACACTATATGTGTAGCCAATGGATAGATCTCTAATTGATGCCTCCTGGATTCCTTGTTCCTGTGTCCCCCGGCCACTGACCTTGAAGTAGATTGGAATTCTCTGACATCAGTTCCTTAAATGCACTTGGAGGAATCTTGGAGCAAGGAGATAGGAGACTTCCAGAGCAAGGATATTGAATACTATGTGGACGTCAGTGCTATACTAAATCTATACCTCCACTCTTTCTCATCACTTCATATTTATTGCGGTTTGTGGAATCATATTATAAAAGGATGTTTATAGTCGATAACTTTGATGTGAGGTAGAGTTCCAGTAAAATATGCAAATGTGAAAAGTCAGTTCATAATACAGTAAAATTTTGTATACACATGCAGTGATGTCTTCAATGATGTTATAGCTACACCATATATGCTTTCAAGACTTCTCTGGTGGAAGTGTGTGCATCCAAAACCACACACTACTGTACTACACAGACTAATAAAACAGCTGTGTAAAAAGTTAATAGTCCATCTTGTATGGTATGATTTATAATTGTTTAAGTTGAATAGAACTTACATACAGCAACTTGAGATGCCTTTGCTCACTATATAATTTTCTCAACAGTAAATATGTTTGAGATTGATTTCTCCATCTTCTTGCATCTCTTCCTTGGGTCCTCAAGAGGGAGGAGCTAAGGCAGAAGGAAGGGAAACTAAGATACACAGTTAAAGATATGAGTTATCTATGATGCCAAGTATCCTATCAACTTTCCAGGACCTTAGGTGAAAAAAAACAGCTTCATAACATCACACATCCACCACCATACTTCAGTCTGGAGATTAGGTTATTTTCTGAATGGCACGGAATCTCCATCTTTGGTGCTTATTGCCAAAAAGTGCTGTTTCTGTGTCATCTGACTGCAGAACCCAGTTCTCATGTCACACTGATGTTTAGTGATTGCAAACTGCTCATGTTTGTGGTTGCAAAATATCAGATGATTCTGCTAAGCCCTCTGTGTGGTTTGTTGACATGGAGTTTGTCTAATTCTACTTTTAGACATTATGCAGCCAACTGTGATCTTCACTGGGTGTGAGGTGTTACAACATACTCACTTTTCACAGGTAGTTTCATCTCAGCTCATGTTGTTTGAAACATCATTGCCAATTATTTCCCTATTTGCAGAGATGGTTAATACAGATGTGAATGTGTTTCTTACAGCCATGGCCTGATTTATAAAGGTCAACAACCATTTGACTTACTATTACAGGTAGTTTCTGACTTCCCTGGTCAGTGAATGACTAATGATGGTCGACCTAGAAACCGGACCTATTTATTTTCCAAGTAAAACAAGAAGACATGAATGACCACAGTTGCTAAAAGCTCAGATGTGCTTAAAGTAAAATATGAGTAGGAATGGGTCAGATTGTCTAAGGGCTGTATTTTTGACAACCATTATCAATTTGTTTTTGTATGATTTTGATCTCTCTGAAAATTTAAATGTCTCATTTTTCCATGCGAGATCAAGCTTATACAACAGCAATACAACAGACTTTATGTCCACACATCATATATTATATATGTGTGTATACATCAAAGACAAAGGAGTGTGCTGTATTTGATGTGTCATTAATAGCCAATCTCATTCATCTGAGCTTTTTGTCGTTTTTCAGTAGGGTCACCAAAATGACAATCATGTTTCCTTAAATAGAGATCTGTGCAGTTCTGTTGATTTTGTTTTTGTCATACATTGTCATAGACGACAAAGGTGAAAACATCTCTCTTTAAACTACATCATATTTCAAGCTAGCATTCTTGCACAGTGACAGGGTTCATCCTTCCCACACAGTAGAAACATCACCAGGTGAACCATCACAGGACTTGTTTCTCCATGTTTTGGAGTAAGTAAGCAAAATTCTTATTTAAAGCTAAGCAAGTTTAAGCATTTACCTTGAGAGTAAATGATACTGTTCTGTTTAAAATCTCTTTTACATAGCATCTTACTAAAAAATAATAAAGAATTTGCTTTATTACATGTGTGATGATTACAGGTGAAGCACCAGACAGAGCTATGGGAAAGGGTGACGCCTTTTTTTTTTTTTTTTTTTGCTGGACTTGGCTAATTTAGAACTCATGAGCTCCTCAGTATAGTCCATCGTACTGCCAGTATTTCTAGGGCTAGTGTGGCTTTGGATTTTTTTATTTCACCAAAGCAGGAGCCCACATGATCAGCTGTTGAAGCCTTAGGTTAACTGATTAAAGAGGTATTCAAGAAGAATCAGGTCTGTGTCTCCTGGTTCGGAAACCTGAACCTTGTGGATAAGACTGGACACCACTGACCTATGACAACTGTGGTCCTGGAGGCCCTAAGCCCTGCATGTTTTAGTGCTTTCCTATTTTTAATACACCCGCTTAAGCACAGTAAGGATTGTTAATGAGCCAATTAGTTGGGTCAGTTGTGTTGAAGTCAGCAAAAGTTCTAAAGTTTGGAGAGAATGGAGCCTCCACGGCAAGGGTGGGGATATTATGCACCTGTTAGTAATGAGTGTAGCTGAATTAGCCAAAGCCTGTAATCAGAGGCCTTGGCCATGTATGTATATATAGTCCTTCATTAATGTTTTAAATGGTAGATACATCAGTGCATTACCAATATATCCCAAATAATAACTTACAGATTGTCTAACCCAGTCAGCATTAAAGATGTTGGTTTTATTTCAGTTAAGAGTTTGTATAACTAGCCTGTCAGCTCTGTTAGATTTTCTGTAGCGGTTCTTGAACAGGGGTGCTCAGTCCTAGTCACTGAGATGTAGCACCCTGCTGCGTTCAGATCAATCACACATGGTTCTATTATTCTAGCACTTCCGAAGCCTTTCATTAACTAGATCATGTGCTATTGATTAGGGTTGGAGTTAAACTGTGCTGAGTAGTAGATCTTCATGACCAGGATTGAGTCTTACTATCTATTTGAGTTATTGGATTTCCTGTTTTGAGATCACCAGTGTTAGCATTGATCTTCATGTATTTGATTTATTTATTGTGAATTGAGCTCAATCTGAATTGAAAAAAAATATATATTTTGGGCGCCTACAGTCATCAGACATTCATCAGATATCAGTAAAAAAGTAAAAGCTGATATCCAGTAACCCATAAATTCATTAGAACGTCAGTTAGAAAAGCCAAAGTAATATAATTGATTGCATTATTAATAATATTATTATTATTGTTGTTGTTGTTTATTATAATAAGAATAAACATGGGACGTTTATTATTGTTGTTGTTGTTTATAATAAGAATAAACAGGGGGTGTTTTATTATTATTATTATTATTAGGCTCCATTCCTGACTCGTGTTTACTGCGCCGTAGTAAATGCGCTCCCAGCGCTGCTCCTCTCTTCTTCGCAGTACAACCCGGAAGCACACTTGCGCTGAGCTTCTTGTTTGTGATGATATTTTTTGTCTTCTGGCGAATCATGACGAACATGGAGGTAGGATTTGAACACATTAAACTCAGTGTAAAAGATTACCGACGACTAATCGAATAAAACAAAGTGATTTTGACTCGTAATGACCACTCTGTACATTTCAGTCGAGCTAGCGAGAAACAGCAGCTAACAGCTAAGTGGCTAGCTAGCTCTTAGCTCGATACAGTGTTGGAACTACCGACGACAGTTAAGCTGATAAATTTCACGACTGTGTGGTGAGTGTTACTTTGAACACAGTTTGATAATGGTCAGCTGAGTCTAGTGAGCTTGTTATGTCAATAGTTCGCTGAAGGAAACCTGGTAACTCATTTAGCTGCATGTTCCGCCTCTCTAACTAGCTTAACTAGCTAAATGTCAAAGGCCGGAGGACACAACGAAATTTGGCTTTGCGTGGACTGTCTGCTCACTTATTTCTGTAGGAAAATATGATTTTCGATGTTCCCATCTAACTGTAAGCCGACTAACAGATTCAGCTTCCGAGTGTGTCTCCTCCCGAACATGCACGATTGTTTGTTTTTAGTAGCCACTTAACCCAGCTAGTTAGCTATATGTGTGTTACTGATTTTCACCAGTTATAACTTTCCTTTCGATTAGGCTTCTGGACAACCAACCGAAAACCTCTGACAGTAGTAATGTGATGGCCAGAGTCTGCTATTTCTGACCCAGTCTTCCCATGTGTCCACGTCAGCGGGGTCAGTTTGGTCTGTGTGCCTGTCAGAAGGATTTTGCACTGTTCCGTTGTCGTTTTTGCCTGCCCTGTCGCATATTACACGTTTTCCTTTGCTCTCTTGCTCACCTTAGATTATATAAGACGGAATCCATGCTTTCTGATGAGCTTGACTCCAAACCTGAGGTATTGGTTCCACTGCACAGTACACATTTGCAAACTTGGTTAAAAGGAAAGTCCACCAGTTTCCACCAAAATGTCTACTTAATTACATCTATGAGATGTAAACAAAGTAATTCAGAGTGGTATGATTTGAAGTGCTTCATTCTAGAGAAATGTACCAAATCAGACCAAATCAGTAGCAGTGAAAGGAACCAGTTGTTTGAAGACGTAAATAGATTTAAACAGGGGTGCTTAATCCTGGTCCTGTAGAATGTAGCTGCATTTCTAATCTAACACACCTGATCCTGGTAATGTAGCCTATCAGGGACATCTGAACATGAACATGTCCAGACATTGTTTTACAGTACTTCTGAAAGAAGGTTTTGGCCTTGAACTAGATAAAAAGTTGTATCTGAAGAAATGTTTTATAGTTTCAACAATGTTTTACCATTTTCCACATTACATATAAAATCAAGAGATTTGTAGCTTCACTGGTTGCTTTGCATACTAAAAAATATGACTATACATGAACCCTGGCTCCCATCACTATGAAAGATTTGAGTCTGTAAGTTTCTCTGCAATTAACAATTTCACGTCAAAACATTGGGTCATTTGTTTATATCAAAGCAATTAAATTGTGTACACATTTTGAAGCAAAATGGTGGATTTCCTTTTTAAGAGTTGTAACTAAGAGTTTTTGCATTGACTTTGTGTATTATGCCTTTGCAAAGCTGCTGGTTGAGTTTGTGCAGAACGCCTCCATACCCTTGGGCCAGGGCCTGGAGGAGTCGGACTCCAAAACACCGTGTCTACCTCTCCTTGCGTCTTCTGAAAACTCCATTTGCAGCCAGTTAGACCTTCCAGGTAAAATATTGTTGATGTTTTGATCATAATAAACAAATGCTCTTAGGTTCTCATCTTACAAAGCAGGATTTGTCTGTAAGCTGTAAGCCTATTGGACTGGCTTGTTTTCTTTGACCTAATTCATCAGGCTAACTAAAAACGCTGCTTTGTGAAATAACGCCTTAATGTCTTGAAGACAAGTTGCTGTCAAACATGTTCTTATGCGACTGTGTTTTTTGAATATCTATTTCAAGAGAGTACTCTTAGCCATGCAGCTTCACCATCACTGTCAGAGTTTGGGCCAGAGCGAAGCCCCCTGGTAGTGCAGCTCCAGTCTCACTCTCCAACACCAACCCCACCAACAATACTTCAGGACCTCCAGCAACCAGACAGCACTTCTTATGTCCTGCTTAATCTTGCTAAAGGTATTAAATCTGCTTTGCTTTTTATGTGATCAAACCAGCGTTCACTGCAAAGAACTATCTGAAGAATGGTGGAATTTTTGCTCATTCTGTAGAGAAATAAAGTTCATTTTCTTCACTTGAATGTTTCTAAAAAGCATTTAATTCTTAAGTAACACTGAGGACCAGACATACTGAGCCTTTTATGGTTCGCTTTAGATACAAGTAGTCACCCCAAAAAACGTTTTATGTACAAAACTGATGGATGAGTGTAAATCTGCAGTTCATGCACCGTGGAAAAAAAATGCTTTAAGGGGGGATTGCACGTAAAATAGGTGGAGATATTGGAAATGTAGCAGTATGAACCTTATTCTGTATAATAATATTAATACATTTATAAGAAACTATTTATAGAACACCTTCCATACAAAAGTAGCACATTAAAATGCTGCAGTCAAGTGATACAATAATAATAATAATAATAATAAAAGAGGCCTTTTCTGTATTTCACCTGAGCTAAGTGCAGAAGCGTATTTGCAGATCTGTCTGTTTTTGTCTTTGTCAGTCTCCTGTTTCATTTTGTAGAGGTTGTTGGGGCTTCATTGCTTTATTTGAGGAGCCCAGTAAAAAGAGCAGTAGTCAGTTCTCTTTATAACAGTCATGGACAAACTTTGCATCACCTTGGGATAGAAAAGGCCTGATATTAGAACAGAAAGTAACTTTGGTAACCTTATTTAAATGAGGATCTAAGAATCTAAAGTTACCTCCAAATTGATTTATCTATAGAAAATGTTCAGATATGATGTGCTCCTGAATAGCCTGTCAACAGAGTCTTGTTTTTTTAGAGGAAATGCGTCTCATCATAGAAAATCAGTCTTTTTCTGGTGGTGTTTGTTTTTGTGCTTAAGATTTCCACCTTTTAAAACCAGTTGTAAAATAGTGTTATGGCTACTAGGAGACCTCCTTGTACCTTTTTATAATCAGTGCATGGTCCTAGAGCACAAAAATCACCTTCTAAATGCCAGCAATTCTGGCTAATTTCCTGTCAAGTTGGACATGTTCCCCTAATAGGAACAGAAGAATGATGATTAGATAGTTCATTTCATTTACTGTGTACTAGATTTACCAAATTTATGCCAGTTGTTTGTATTTATTTATTTATTTATTTTTTAATCTCTCAGTGTCATTGAATGTCTTTTTAGGTGGGTGGGTCAATGAGAATTTAGCCAACATATCAGGTCGGATTAGTGTCTTGTTATTTAGATTAGCACTGTTTGGATTTGAATTAATTTTGTTTTGTTTTTTTTGTTTTTTTTTTTTTTTTGCAGAGATACATGATTATTTATGTAGCTGCGTTTCTGTCTTTCTCTTTCTGAAGGGCTGGCAGCCTCAGCAGAGCAACTGGTGTTTGTGCAAGATGATGTGGATGAGGCAGAGGAGGAGATATCAGCAGGAGAGTGTGCTGACGGAAGTGCCCCATGGTACCTGCGGGTGCAGGAACTGGCCCATGACAGCCTGATTGCTGCCACTCGTGCCCAGCTTGCAAAAGAAGCCAGGGCTAGCAGCAACAGTAATGTCCACTAACTCATCATAGCTTCATAGAATCACTGTGTTGTACAGTGTTCTAGTTCAGTAGTATAAAATAATGCTTTTATGGGTAGGATAAAAGTAAGTGTAGTATTACAGTACTTTTAGCTATATTAAAAGATTCACGTAACAGGTTGTTGGGGATATCCTGAACAAGTTTGATCCCCACATGAGTCAAGCAATATTGGGTATCTGCTGATACAGAATCCTGTCCAATATTGGTATTTTCATTAATAATTGAGCCGCACAGTGCACACATCTTGTACATTAGTTTTAAAAAATGCAACTTGGGTATGAAATGCTAGACTGCCAGTCATATTAAAAACTACAGCAAATGACTTCACTTTTTAATAGCTTTTAAGTTTGGCTGCTGCTTACTTCTAACTGCTAAAGTAAAAATAAGTTGTGGTATGTGGTTATGCAGTCTGAACTGTCTTTAAAACCATACACACAGTAGACTTTTCTCAGCTTTGCATGTACATTACTTCATAGTTCACTACTTGGACTAATTTACTCATGTTTTAATGAATGACATTTAAAATGCTGCCTTTGCTGGTAATATGGCCGTTGAAATATGCCTCTTTTTAGATAAGGAAAGGACGTCCCCACACATTCTGGTACATGTGAAGTGGATTTCAAGGGAATGCATCTTGATCTACTGCACTTTTATTGCCAGGTGACCATATTCATAACTACCAGTCAGAGGGTCAAAAAAAGGAGGCACCGCCACGGAACAGCCGTACTTCTGCAGAGAAGATCCTCAGGTGTTCTTATGAGAACTGCCATAGAACTTTTACCTGGCCCGCACATCTAAAATATCACCTAAAAACACACAGGTAGATAAATGTTAATGTTTATTGTGTTTGTCTTGTTTAAGCTAATAGTTGATCACACTGTATGTTATGATTAGCCCAAATGCTGAATCAGCTGCAGTAAGCCTTCCACAGACTTTTAAGATTAATCATCAGTGCTGAATTATACTCAATTTACAAAATAAATAAAAAAATAGGGACTTTTTACAAATGAAGTCAGCACATTTAAAATGACTTGTGTGAGCTCTGCTTGGTTCAATTGTAAATGAAGGTCACCCTGACTGACTTGAAAGAAGTTTCAAGAGTGTTTTTGTGGTTTCTTCGTTCAGACAGAAAGCTGGTCTCTGATATGCCCAGTACATTTAATGAGAAAATGAAAAATGTGGAAAGAAATGACTAAAAGTCATAATCTTGACCGGATGATCTACTGCATGTAAACTGATGTGTATGGATCTGTTTCAGGAATGACCGCACATTTCGCTGTGGAGCTGAGGGCTGTGGGAAGAGCTTTTATGTACTTCAGAGACTGCAGGTGCACATGAGGACACACAATGGCGAGAAACCTTTCATTTGTAATGAGAAGAATTGTGGCAAGAAGTTTACCACTGCTGGTAATCTGAAGAACCACAAACGCACACATACTGGTAGGCATCATTCCAACACCCAGATGCTGACAGTTCTGCTTTGTGTCCTCTGCCAGCATAGATGAAATAAAAAATACAGCCATTAGCTAAATGTTCAGCCCTTAACTATGATAATAGAGTACTGCTTTTTGAAAAGTAAAAATTTATGTAATTTTTATGAAATAATTAATTCAAAACTTGATGCTCTAATCATTAAAAGGAAAAATGAGGTACAGTAAACTGGCAAAATTCCTCTGCAGGGGAAGTGTGGGCCAGTGTTAATTAAAAAATTTTTTCATGTAAATATATGCCATAAACGTTTATATAATGTAGAATTTGGCTCTAGATACGTCTGGATCTGTATTACAGGGAAATATAGCATTTATAGTACATTACTGTTATAAATGAAGTAAAATAAATAAAATGCAGACATTTTAGTGCAGTAGCTCAGTGTACAGTATTTATGAAAACGCAGATTTTCATGTCAGTGTTTGCCATAGTAAATTGTCATAGCCTACATTCACTTTTTGAAAAATGAAGCACTAAATAAACAACCTTTTTCCTAATCTCAAACAGCTGTAGATGCATGAATGGTTTTAGGTAGCAAGTAGGAGATTTTGAGGTCCCATTTGTTGTGAATGAAGCATAAATGTTGATATTTAGAAAATTGTAGCTTTCAACTGGGGACAAAGTTATATTATTATATATTATAATATTATATATTATTGTCATTATATCCTTGCTGATCTCTTTAGTATGACTCATTCTACTGCCAGTCTGTGAAGATTGTGTGGCTATGTGCTTGATTTTATACATGTAAACAACGAATGTGGCAGAAACACTTGAACTCCATAAATAGGAGGGGTGTCCATGTGCTTTTTGGCCATATCTACACTCTTGTTCCTTTTTAGTGAGGTCCATTTACTATAGGTGTACATTATAGTTCTACTATAACAATGTAGTGTCTCGGTTTCTGCGCATAATTTGTCAGCCTCCTTTTGTTCTAGGTGAGAAGCCTTTCCTTTGTGAAGTCGACAACTGTGGACGCTCCTTTGCAGAGTACTCCAGCCTCCGCAAACACATGCTGGTACACTCTGGTGAGAAAGAAAAATAATTAATTTAAACATAAGGCTTTATATTTGCATTAATCCTTTCAACCTTTAATATTTTAGGACCTTTACTGTCTAAAATAAACATCGCTTTAAATGGTGATGCCTGTTTTTGTGTATGTATTGCATTCAGAACCACCTGCCACTGAACAGCATTACATATTTTAATGAATTAGAGAACAGAAAGCTCACTGTTAAATGAGGTCTTACAAGCTGTGATTAGCTCTCAACTTGATTAATGCAGTTGCTTTGCATTACCAGGTGAGAAGCCCCATCAATGCTCCATATGCGGGAAGACTTTTTCTCAGAGCGGCAGCAGAAACGTCCACATGAGGAAACGTCATGGAGAGGATGCTCTAAGTTCTGAAAGCAGAGAAACGGGTAATCAGATGATCACTACTGAGTCTTTAATACTATTCACTGCAATTACACCAGGCTGTTACAAGCTATTGTGAAACTCTACACATTGATAAATCACTTGAGTGCAAAAGTATCACACAGAAGAGGAAATAGAGAACACATCTTAGGTTCAAGCACTTCTCACTTCATCAGATGTGGCGCTGTTTTTGATTGGCAGGAGAGGCTCTGACTCACAGCAGTTTGCTGGAGGCTGATGGTGCTACCGGTGAGTCCATGGTAACTATGACGACAGTTGTGGAACCAGTTAATCTTCACCATGCTATGCTGAGGGCACAAGGTATGGGCTGTCCTACTGAACAGATTGCCTTCAGACAGTCTAATACTATGATTTGACCTGTTGTCAGTTTGTTTTTGTTCCCTTCTTTGTGCTCCAGGTCCTGCTGACCCAGTCGTGGTACTCTCTCCACCTCATGACCTGGTCACCATGACAACTGGAGGTCATAGCTATGGGGAGGATGTGGTGGCATTGCTATAGTAGTATTTGTAAATAAAGTAATTATTAAGAATTGCATTCATGTTATCTTATTGTGTCATGGTCTGTTTTTTGGTCAAAGAAAAGGTCATCATATTTGTCAAAACAATTTTAATAATCTTCAAAAGGTACAGATACAAATCCCTGCCAAACAAGCCACCACCATAAAGTACAGACCCACTTGAGATAAGTGAGATGCAGTTATTCTAAATGAAGGTGAACTGTTGGTAAATGACAACAGTTCACCAGACATTGCATTGCCTTTTCAGCACGTGCTACAAAAAGTCTGCAATACGGCTGCCGATTCATTGAGACAAGCATGATGTGTAGGACAGGCGCTAAGCTCTGATCAAAGCTTTTCTTTAAACAGAAGCTACAATACTGGATTGTGCAACTAAATAATGCAACACATTGTTTAATCTGTGTTTTCAAAAATAAGCTCAAAGAGATTTCCCCCCAGCAGTTGTCAAATGTAGAACTAAAATGGGCTTTGTGTCTGGGACATTTGATCATTGCTGTCTGGAGAATTAAAACAATCGTTTGCAGCATATTTCATCTTATGTAAACATCTTAGTCAACCACACAAATATGAATTTCATTAAAAAAGTGTCAAGGGTCCTGCAAGAAACTGGCCAGAGGTAGGTTACAGTTATTGGCCTCGCTGCCCTAAAAAGACATGATGAATGACTGATCGTGATGTTTACATTTTAACAGTGTCTGCAGACAATATGTATAAGCATAATGTTTAAGTTTTAACTATAGTTTTGCATTTCTCCAATATGATTATCAGAAACATTGGCCTGTTAATGTTTGCTAATTTGAGTTAGGTACAATCTTACACTGATTTCTTTACACAGATTCAACTATTTGAACTTCAAGAACAAGAATGAAAAAAATAAACATTTCATCGACAACCAAATACAAATTTCATGTATTATGTAAATACAAAAAATTCACACTGTTCACCCCTCAATCTATACAATACATATATGGAAACTCGTCTGCAAAACAGCACATTTTAATGTGATTTAACAAAAAACACCACCTTTACATATATCCACTTATTCAGCCTACAGCAATTTAACCCAGCCATGCTAAAGTTATAAAGAGTGCTGCAGCCCAGAGTGCTTTCTGAATAAGGAGCAATACAGGGCAGCCCATCAGACCAGAGGCTGTCTACATACATCAGAAACAGTAAAAACCTGTTTAATCCAATTAAAGATGTTGGAAAATAGTCCATAATAGAAAATTTCGAACTCTAAACCCACACAAATGTCATATGTAAACCTCAGAGGAAACAGTAAAATACAAGAAAAAAAATTTAATATGGGCAGTTTAAAACATGCAACCAACAACTGTAAGGTTTCATTCTGAATAGACCTAGAAAACAAACTGGCAGAAATACAAGCAATATTTCTCTGAAGAGAGACAAGACATGCAAAAAGTATCAGATGGCAGTCTTGTAGGATTGAGTATGAAAATAAATGTCTTTTTATAATAGGACCCTCTTTAGGGGTCAAAGGCCACAAGTATCATTTGTGCTACACTAGTAGACAAACGCCATCTGTAACCGAGCCCTCCATCAAACTGGCCAACTAGAGTGAATTAGTTTTAGTTTCTACCTTGTAACTCCTAACTGCTGCCTAAACAACAATAAGTTTGGCGCTTGTGCAGTAAGTCGTCTCTACAATGAACAATTCTCTGTCACTCCACTGAATGGGCTTTCTGGCATTTGAATTTCTCCACAGGTTAATTTCAGAACACCTGAAGGCACATACATAGACTTACTTTTCAAGAGCATCCTAAATAAAAGAAACACATAGCAGTTTCTTAGACTGCATGAAGTGAAGACTGATTCATCAGGTAAATAAAATGGAAGTGGTTCCGTAAATGCAAGTGATGATCCTTATTAGGGAAGGTTGACAGGATCTCAAAGAGCTGCTCCTCATTTTCTCACAGAATTTTGATGTAACTGAAGTAACTGATAGTGGCCCCCAAAGCCCAGCTGGCTTCCACATTATTCACCTTCTTGGTCAGCTATGAGGGAAAAACAGCATAGCGAGAGAACATGAGTCTCATGAGTTTGTTTGAACATCAACCAATAGTGAAAATAGCCTGCTAACAAAATACTTCAGATGATAAACAGGACTTAATATGCATGTAACTAATAGGGTGAGGACAAGAAGTCAGAACTGTCCGAATCTGTCTTTTTAATCTTACCTCCAGGACTGTGTTTTCCTTGAAGCCATAACCATCCCTCAGAAGACAGGTGATGTATGTAAGATCCATACACAGGAAGGGATGCTCTAGTTTAAACATGGTCACTCTGTTGCACACTATAAAATAAAGAATATTTATCATTACAGTTTGCATGCACATTTGGGACATGCCCAGGTCAGTATCTATAACCACAATCAGGACGTGTAATTGGCCAGACAGTTTTAGGATTTGGGGGGGGGGGGAGATCAATTCTTAGATGCATTGCGATGCAGACATGGACGATGCTGAATCGATTCACATATATTAAAAATTGATTTTTCTAAATTTGAATGAATAACGTAATGTTGACAGAATGCAAAAGGCAGAACTTTGACAAGGGCAGCGTCCAAACAGTCTGTCACATGCATATTACATTAAAAGCTGGGTCACAACCCTTTTCAATAAAAATCAAACCACCTTGGGAGACATAACATTGAGTCCATTTTACCATCTTGGCTGTACATAGGTCTCAGTACGTGCTAATGTCCTGGTGTAGTCTAGAAATATGATACAAACAAAAACACAGACTGACTTTGTTCTGCTCTAAGCTTTAGCTCAGCTGTAGCCACTTTTCTTGCATCACCAACTGGAAACGTTCCCACAAAAGTAGAACAGTTTCTTGTAAAATTCTTGTTTGAATTTTCCCGTTCCACCTTAAATGGTGCCTGAGGCGCCAGAATGTAACTGCTGCATCATTTAAGGTAGAACGGGAAAATTCAAACAAGAAGCTGGAAAACAAGAAACTGACTTTAGTTTCATGTGTGTTTTTAGTGTTTGACAGTTTCTTGTTGCAGATTAAATGCATCAGAAAACCAGCTGAGTGATTATAAATGCAAATAATTCTATTCATCTGCAAATTATGGATGTTCGTCTTAAATCTCTCTCTTTGCTGTTTTATTAGCTACTAGCTAGGTGAACTAGCAGTTATAGGCTACATTAATTCCAGCGTTCATTGTCAAAGATTATTTTTTGTTAAAACTGTTAAAACCTAGAAATCTAACTCTGACGTGGAACCGCATGCGGCCAGTAAATGAACCTCAGGTTGCTGACCCCTGAGCTAGCGTATGGCAGCACTTTGGCTACTATAGAGTTGAGGGGGTAAACCATATCACACGTTTCCATCCACCATATTACTACTGATTCCTAACTGCTGAAAGTGAGCATTAGCATATTAGCAACCACTTCAAAATAAATGGAAAAGCTTAGTCATGCACCTTCTTTAGCTCTTTTCTTGAAGTCACGAGTTCGCACTGCTCCTCCTCGGTTTTCATCTGTAATAAGTGGGAGAAATGCATTTCAATAGTTCCATCAGTTTCAGCTCAAATACACACAGCATAAGAATATTAAAATAAATGATTTAATTAATTAACTTTACAACCAATACATGAATTATTAGACTTTGCAATGACATTGGCACATTTAAAAAAAAAAAACAAAAAAAACCACACACTCTTAGCTGCTCAGCAGCAGCATCAGGACCAAAAAGCTCAACACAATCAAAACCTGCTTAATTAACACTGCTATAAAATAACACTGCTTTGGTTTTACTTATTTCCAACTAGTATGACAGCTTAGGTTCAAGCAATCACTTTTTTTTAATTAAATTTTTAAAAAGTCTTTTTGTGGTGACGTAAGCTTGTGATTATGTATAGCTAATTCTCTTACCAATGAGGCCTGCCTCAACAGCATGATCAAAGTAGTATGAAAAGGCATAGAAAACTGATCTATCTTTCAGCTCATGTGGCCGCTGTATGACTCCTTTCACCACCTTCAGCATTTCCTGGTAACAGGACTTGTATCCAGTGTAACCTTCAAAGGCAGGAGAAGCATCAGAACAATGTTGGAAAGCAGCAGATCATGTTTGTAATTTACTGCAAACGCAGTTAAAGCTTTAGATAATCTTGTATTCTCAAGAGTCTGTCTTACCTTCTGGGTTTCCGCCAACTCTGTATGTTACCCCTCCAAAGCTAAATTCTCCTATGTAGTTCTTAGGCAGGCAGGCAGTTTTATAAACCTTCCATTCCTGACCTGAAACAGGATAAAATTGACAGGACATAATTCTGCGTGATAATCAAAGCTGAGTGCCTCACCTATTCTATTAGTCAAACAAACAAAACAACTGCTGTACCTTCTGAGCCCAGAGCACCAATAGCTGCAATTCGAGCTTCTTTGATTCCATTCTTTGGGTAACTGGAAATGAAAAAACAAAACGTAAAGTGAAACCATCATTATTGCATATATTTCCCCCTAAATGTGCACACAGAAATGTAAATGGAATTTTCTGCTGCTCTTATGTTATACAAATCTTTAGCTGCACAACTGTGTGGGTACTTTGTTGTCATGTTTTGTGCTTCATAAAAGCCCTACACATTGTCAGTGGAAAATGGCTTGCCGTTATGTTGAAATAAAAACAGATATCCCTGAAAAAGACAACGTTTAGGCAGAATGTTTATCCAAAATGTTAATAGTGGCTTTACAGATGTTGACAGTGTTCCTGTACCTTATTGACATATGACTTCAGCTATGCATAGTGACTTCAATTTGTATTTGTGGATGCAGTGACTAATGGTTATTAGTGATAATCGTTTGTCAAAGTATTATAGAGTACATGTGGTGATATCCATCAATGAAGAATGCTATTTTCAATGCAGTGCCATCTGACGTATTGAAGCTCACTGGCACTTAGTTGTGGTTTTCGTCCTTGCCCTTTATGCACAGAGGTTATCTGACTCTTTTGATGCTATGTGCAGAGTTTTAAATAGCTAAAATCATTGTAAATTTAAAAAAAGTTTTCATTGTAAAAGTTCTCTGGATTGTTCATCATTCATTTTTTGTAAAGTGGTGAGCCTCAAACCATCATTGATCATAAAGGACTAGACCGTTCCTGGATGCTCGTTTTATACCCAAGCATGACTGCATCACCTGTTTAATAAATTATTTTGAATATTACAATTCACAATGCTCCTAGTCTTAAACTGCCCTTGTTCCAACCTTTTTGGAACATGATGCAGGCCTGAGTTTTAGCACGATCATATGTTTAAAAAAAACAATTAAGCCTACACATTAAAACATTAAATGCCCTGTATTTTTACTGTTAGTGTTTAAAAACAGGTCAAAGTGGATTTATGAATCACTGCTTTCTGTCATGACTTGTATTTCATTTCGTTTTCATACTTGTATTCATACAGTCACTTTTTTTCCTGACATTTAAGCAAATACCTGTGAGTATACAGCACATGGGTTGTGCTAAACATTCTGAATCTTGCCCTGTAATCAGCAGGAACATGTTCAACTGTTTTCTGTAAGAAAAAAATAAGAGTATTTTTAAAAACTACTGTACTAGACAAAGTGATGACAAATCTCAGTATTTACAAAAAAGAAAATCACAAGAGAAAACAATCACAAAACATACTCACTTCTGACTTGGGAAGAAAGGTGATTTGAGTTGAGCCTCCACCCAAGTCTAAAATTCCCACAGTCCTTTTCATGTTGGGGCCAAGATGACCTAATATCCATTGTTTAAAAAAAAGAAAAAGTTCTTAATTTGACATCTAAGTTTTCTTAAGCACAATGCCTTAAAAGGTGCAGCCAACTCAATTGCTAATGTTAAAACTATATTGATGATCCTAATGATATGTGAACTTTGTTGCCAAGTCTTTTGGGAGTACACTGGATGGCAACAAAATAAACAAACAAATAGATCCTGGACTAAATCAAGCCTCACTTCTCACTTCAAATCCAGACAACCACACAGAAGCTCTCTTATTTTAGACATATTCTGAGAAAAAACAATTCATTGGAAAAGGCCATTATGCTTGGAAGACTCAAATGTAAATGAGAAAAAAGAACAACCAGCTATAAGATGGATGCATACAATCAGAGGAATCATGAACAAGTCATTGAGAAGTTTAACCACCCAAACAGAACACAGGATATTGTGGAGAAACACTGTCCATATCATCGCTAATACATGGAATTAAGTTGATGGCACTTAATAAAAGGCATGACTTAGTGACTCAAAAGCATGGTCAGATGTTCTGGCCATACATGCTGGTAAATTAACTCCTTTCAAGAGTACATTCCACTGGAGTGAGAAAAAAAAACTTCAGTTACCTGTCAGAAAGTTTATAGTCAGCCAGGCAAAGATCCCTACAAAGAAATGGGAGGAAAAGTATTTGATTTTAATTTATGGTTTCATTCCTCTGACACCTGTTTTATTACCTGATTTTCTCTAAAGGTTTAACATTGATGTGTTTATGCATGTCTGAGGGCATTTTCTTCAGCTCTCCACACAAGCCACAGATTATCCCTCCAGACAAATAATCATAGCTTTTTGCGACCTGACAGGAGCCTGATGACATTCATTAATCTTGTCAAAATGCTGTCTCAACGAAACTCCACCACAATTTGGTTAATCCACACTTATTACATCCAAGGTGCTTAAATGACATCACTGCTGATGCCCGAGTTGCTTGTATGGGCACAGTAATTTTTTTAAAAACAGTCTGCATGTGAAAGCAGAAACCCATACCAGTATTTAGTTTGTTTTTGTGTGTTACCTAGATGCTATCACTGTAATTTTGTTTAGCTGACCTTGCTCATGTTTGGTTTGCTGACACTGCGCATTTAATCAGTCATCTTCAGCACATATTTAAAGTGGCTAAGCAAAAGTAAGCATACCTTCATTTGTTCCATTCATCACACTTACGCTGTCAGCAGGCACAAAGAATGGAGAATCATTCAACACCTCTCGAACCTGAGAGCACACACAGAGCAAGTTGAAAGAAAAAAAAAAAACCTAGCCAGCTCCTCAAAGCAAAGTTAATGCAGTGCACTCTCACCAAATGCATGCTTCCATTATAGGTTTCTCACCTCCTCTAGAAGTTCATGAGCTTTTGCTGGTGGCAGATTTCTCAGTCCTGCTGTTGCCCTGAGCACCACTGGTGTTCTTTTCCACTCTACACGAGGCACTGTGTTCATGGCAACAACTAGCAACTGTTTCAATGAGTGTCCAGCCTTTAATCACACAAGCACAGACACACTTTATTGGTTACTTTTCACTACCCAACACAAACTTATTTATATGCCCTGGAAACAAAAAAAGTGGGAGTGTTCACATCTATGGCAAAAACGAAAGATTCTGGTCTATGGATTCAAATTTCTTTAAAGGAAAATTGGATGATTTTTTTTCCCTTCACTTCACTTCACTTGAACCATGCTCTGCTTGGCCTAAGAGAACATACTACTGCTGTCAGAACAAAACCTCTTCTTTTTTTTGTTATTTTTGACCTCATTAGAAACTACCTGTTGCACTTAATCTCCTTTCCTGAAGTCATCATTTTGGAGATATGAGGATTTGTTCTGACAACAGCATTTTATATTAACCGAAGTCACAAGACTGGCATTTTAAATTCTTAAAGTGAAAATCTGTTTAAATTGATTTCATTGTTTATATATATATATATACATATATACATACATACACACACACACACACACACACATACACAAAACAAACTTCAAAAATAGGTGAAAGATTATGTGACTGGTTTGCATTAAAAGTGATGAACTCACATTTTCAGGCCTGTTAACATAGGCAGATAAACCAGGCTTTGTCGAATGGAACATTTCATTATCCAGAACAGGTAACCTCTCTAGAGAGTAAATACAACAACAGAAAAATAAGCTCAGCCTTTCACAGGAAATTGACAACAAACCTATAGAAAAAAGTATGATTAAAAAAATCTCTGTGAAATCATAGTATGTGAGATGCCTGAACTTTTTTGGACAACAGCATTGTGAGACATGGTAAAAAACACAACTTAAACTGATTAAACCCTCACCTGGGTCCTTTTGTATGAAGGTGTAGATGTGTATGCGTGTGCCCGTGCTCCCAGCATCAAACATGATCCCATAGAAAATGCGGCTGGCGTTGGCAGGACGAGTAACAGGATGCAAGATGTTCCCAAAGTTTGCTGAAAAATCCAGGTCATTGCCCACATAACCCTGGGACTCAGCATCCCTTAGCAGAATCCACAAGAGGAGCAAATGCAACACAGGAGACATCCTCACTGAAGCCAAGCAGCACAATCTCTCTCTACCCTTAGGAAAGCTTGGAGAAAGCAAAGAGGTTTGTCATGCACACATAGTGCAGCATTGCTTATAAAAGAACACAAGCATGAAGGCACACCCACGAAACTGTCATTAAGCAATTGTCTGCAAACCTGGGCCCTTCTATAGTATCCATCACATAAGCAAATTCAATAATTGGACAGACTCATCTAATTCACACCTCTAGTTATACTGCTGCATGCTTGACTCATCTCTTTTTCACCTTAAATTGGAGGTGCAAAAAAGGTTTATGACACATAATCACTACTAAAGTCATTTTTAATGTGTGAAAATTATGCATCTCTCAGAAGTGGTGTTACTTTCTCTGCTGCCTTTTTTGGTCATGCTCACCAAATAAACCTAACAATTCTAAATGTGGCTGTGATAATATTACAACATGAGCTGCTCAACTTTCACATCTAGCTAATGATAATACTAAAAGACTCATTAAACTGACTACACATCAATAATAGACTTATTAGCATAACTATCTTCATTTTGAGGGAGAGATATTTTTTACCTCACTTACACAGCGTGGAGATGTTCGCATTAATGGTCAGTAGTGGCCAGTTATGGTTGTCACACAACAGTTACAAAGGATATGGCTGTGTTTTTGCTGGGATGGAAGCTTTACCTTGTAAGAATATAAGTTATGCAAAAGAGTTTCCAACTGTCCAAAGACAGGTGGCTTATCAGTGATCTGTCACAGACAGGTACCAGACAGCATACTGGTGGTTTAAACACAACACAAGTGATCTCCAGTGAATATACCCAAACAGAAGGTTTGCACACAGATATGCAACATTAAAGGAAGCAAGATAGTTACTGTTGGATTTGTTTTAAAACCAACAATATAGAATAGAATAGAATAGAATTCAACTTTGTCATTGTGTATGTCGCAGGTACAAAGCAACGAAAAGCAGTTTGCATCCATCCAGAAGTGCTTAGCAGAAATATAAATATGTATGTTACAATGTACAGTAAGTATAGTATATACAGGTTAAAAAAAATATGAGGGGGTATGAACATGAAGGGGGTTATATAGGTTATAAACAATAATGTACAGATTATAAATATATAGTTTAGTGCAGTTTTAAACCAACAATATGCACAGTCACATTAACCACACATAAAATCTGAACATCAAAACAAGTGTCAAAGTTGAGGGAAAAGTCTTTTTCTAGAATTTATGAAATAGAAATGTAGATGTCTTCACTGTCTGTCACACTACGTACAGATGAAACAGTAAAAGATGTACTGAAGCAATTTAAATTAAGCGCTGACAAATTCCTCTCATATAAACTGTAATTTCCCATAAGAAGTTTAAAACTGAGTTCAAAGTCTATGATAAATATGACATTAATACTATCATAGTCACTACTGACACGACTAACATGAAGTTAATTTACCATGGGATAATGGAAACGAAGTTCTTCCATTTTAAAGTTCCTGGCAATCAAAATCATCACGTTGGTCAAGCTGTCGATTTCAACAGCACTTTAGTAAAGCTGTCATTTTCAACATGACATAGGTCAATCTAAATGAATCATACCTCAGATCCAAAGCATTATGAAATTATACTTTCCAATAAGTAGTCTAGAAAATCAAAAGATGAGTTCACAGTCTTGACACCACACTGTGCACAAACCAAATTTAGTCTGGGAATAGTTACATAGGTTTGGGGATAATTTTCAATAACAACCATAAAATTAATAAATAGAATTTATCATTTTTTCTTTCCATTCTATATGCATGAAACACTGCATGTGCCAGTCCACTATCCAAAACCATAGTCCTGATTTTACTTCATTCACAGCAGTGAGTGACTGTCACTATGACACTGGTGTGCTGCTACACAGGGAAATGCCATCTTAAACAGTATTTATTTTTTCCTAATTATGGTATAACATTTAGTCATTGTGACGTCTTTTCATGACCAGTTGATTTTTCTGGATTTTACTCACTGACATCTACACCTCGCATCCAGTTTGCTTTTTTTTTTTTTTAAACCCAACAATGAGAATGTGGGAAGAAGACACAGAGGGCAAAGAAGTGAACTGGTCACAACAACAAAGTTATTATTTTATCAAAGATATAGACATGTAACACAAGGAGTTCCTGCATGTAGGCAAGTGTCTAGTGGAGCCTGAGGCTCTGCTTCAGCTTGAAGTGCTGAGCATTAAAACAATGTTCACTGTCGCTTCACTATAAAGGCACAGGTAGACACAAACCATGCCATCAAAATGCCCCCCACAACATAACATCACCAGATTCCCTAATTGTGGGGGTCAAGTATTTAGGCCAATACTGTTCTCTGGGGATACTCCACACATGCGCTCACCCACTAGGGAGAAAGCAGTGACTCATCTGACCGTATCCCTTTTTTACGCATTTCTTTAAACGAGTGCTGATGGTTTTTGCATGATTGAACTCTAAAATGCATATTTTGTCTTTGTAATGAGGGGTTCATTCATCACAACCCTGCTATAATAACCCTCTCTGTGTACTTCTATTCATCCTGACACAGTCTGGTCACGTCATTGACATTCTTAGTCACCAGAGAAACAGCTGCTCTTCAGTCTCTTACACATCACACTAACGCACAAGCATCACAGTGACAGAATGTGAGCGTGTGACCACAGTTTCCATCCCTGTTCACTGATGTCTTTCCCATAGATCTAAATGCAGATGGCATTTTGGTAATTGTTCCTATGGAAATTCAAGCCAGTTAATGAATCTCTGTGACTGGAACTTCTGCCATCCGTGCCAATAAATGAACTTTCTTTCAAAAGCACTTAAATGCTCCTCTTGCCATGCTAATCCAAAATTAAGGTCACCTGTTCCTGTCTAGCATTTTATTCAGGTCACAGAGCATGGTAAGATGTCGAGTGCAATAACTGTATCATGCAGTACAGTTCGTCTGCCTGGAGGCACTGCATTCGTTCTGTTTCTCTACTCGTTTAGTCAGGGTCTCCTCACCCGTCTGTATGTCTATATACAAAGTCACTGCTTTGAACCACAGACTGTACTGAGTACACTGTTCATTTTACCGCCAAGTACGTAATAGCTGCGCACTAAAGTTGCACTAAAAACGTTTTTCAGCACTGATTTACACATAATGTGGTTGCTGCCACCTCGGTTTTAGGTGAGATGCTCATGGGTTTGTTTATTAAGCAGAAAAATATCAAGTGATTATCGTAAATTTGCATGTGAGCAAATTACGAATACAACAAAGTGTTTTTCATGCGCTCTTACCGCCACATAACCTACCTTACACAGTCAGCAAAACTGTGACGGGGCAGATGTCAGCTAAAACTTCTAATTTTCTTGGTGGCTAGGCGTCTCACGTCTCCTCGTCCACACATCATCTTTGGTTTGGATGAGATGTTGCCCGTAGCTGCTAACTACCTAGTTAGGAAGCACGCCTCCCAGTTATCAGCACCCAACAGACTTTCTCTTCCCTCACAAGAGGCTGCTGAAGTGTCCAGTTTTCTACGAGCCGGCGCTGATTGTGAGTGACAAGAGACATTAATCAACGTTAGTGGTTTGCAAATGATATAAATTATATTATGCTGATCCAAAAAATGCACGTCGCTATGTTGGTTACCAGCTAGCTGGGTAAACTTGTACGAGTTTAGTGTAAGCTACCGCTATCTTACTTAACCTACGTTAGGTTAGCTACATATTTGTATAGTTTGCCTGCCGCTGTCAACTAATGATAGAATATATTACAGCTAAGATAACAACCAAACTCCGGTTTTCATCCATTCTCGCTGTCCAAACCTTTGCGGTAATAAAAACAGAAATAAGTTTTATGCCGTTGTTGTCAAAGCTAGTTAGATACTCCGCAGACCAAACGGGTGAAATAACACAACTGATTTGTAACTTGACCGACAGATTCGCTGATTCGTGTGCAGACCTCATCCCGCCCACTCGCTCAGGCTGCCGACATTAATGATTTAAATTATATCTATGACTATCTAATAAAATTTTATTAGCATATAGTCATTATTGTTGTTGTTGTTTGAGTTAATATAAATCCGTGATAGTTTGATGAATAGTAAGAAACATAAAGAAACAGCGACGCCCTTAAACCCAGTAGAATTCTGGGAAATGCTGTTCTTTTATAAAGGCAACTATTTCTTTTATAAACGACTATTTCAACATTCCCGGACTCATTCCACGACTAATAAACGATTTTAATGATCTGGTTTGTTTTATGTGAAAAGCATTGCGTCACATAAATAGTGCTAATTAACGAAAATAGCCTGCTTCTCCATAACTGTGACTCATGTAGCTGCAACTTAATAGGACCATAAAGTATGCTGCTGCCATGTTTAGGCACGAAACATTAGAGTGGGAGTTTAGGTGATCTAAGAGATCATGTTATGGCCAGACTGTGTAGTTCCAGCATTTCAGATTGTGAAACAGCCTTCCTGGTGGGATTTTCATATATGGTCTCTGAACTGCACATGTGATGATGAGCTGAGAAACTTTCTTTTCTTCATGCTGTATAAGCTGCACTTTAAACACTCTTACATTTATAAATGTGTACATGTATGGTAGAAATCAGGTATGTATGTATTGCAGCCAATAAAGCCTCATTCTGGTTCTGAATCTGATACTAAGTGATTTCAGATTCTGTAAAGAGTGATTCTGTGACCATGAACAGCTTGTTAATGGCAGTGGGGGAACAGGCAGTTAATTGAAGCTAAATTTCCTTCGTGATCAATAAAGTATCTATCTATCTATCTATCTATCTATCTGTCTGTCTATCTGTCTATCTATCTATCCAATATTTTTACAAGTCATTTAACTACACATCACCAGATTCTACAGCAGCAAACGACTCTGATATTGCAGTGAACTATTTCATTCTCTTATGTTGCTCCTTGAAATTCTACAGAGCCCTGCTGGTGACATCCTGTATAAAGAAAAATAATATATGGCATTACATAAGTCATACTAATCCGTTGTCCTAATCTGAGGCCACGACGTAGTAAGGCATGGGAATAAGATCATTTATTCTTGGCCACGACATGATCAGGAATTTGATCATGCCTTATTGAGCTTTGGCCAAGATGTAATGATCTCATTCCCATGACTTACTAAGTTATGGTCACACATTACTTTTTTATTTCTCCCAGAATAATAATGACAATAAGAAGGAGAAGCAGAATATAAAGTTTGTTAGACTGTCAGAAGCTCAGTTTCACTATGGAGATATAATTCATGAACTAAATTAAATAGTATATTCAGGATAAGACTTGCATTTACTAAAAGGCTTATAGAAGACCTGCACTAAGTATATCAAAGTATATCAGTACTAAGTATATCAAATCAATAGACACCCTCAGATCATAAATATATTTAATAAATATGTGCACTGTATGGCCAAAAGTATGTATCTCCTAATTATTGATTACAAGTGTTTGAGCCACACTCATTGCTAACATGTATACAAAATGAAGCATATGACCATGCAGTCTCCATAGACAAACACAAGTCAGTTTACAAAATATTTCTGTCCTGTTAGATCTGCCCCAGTCAGCTGTAAGTGTGATAATTGTGAAATGGAAGTGTTGGCCCCTTAGTTCCAGTGAAGGGTAATCTTAATGCTACAGCATGCAAAGACATTTTAGACAATAATATGCTTCCAAATTTATTTCAGCAGTTTAGGGAAGGCCCTTTCCTGTTCCCACATAAAATCATGAATGTACTTTTGACTAAATGGGCTCAAATTCCCACAGATACACTCCAATTTTGTTGAAAGCTCTTCCAGAAGCGTGGAGGCTGTTATAGCCACAAAGAAGGGGCAACGACGTATCGATGCTCATGGTTTTGGAATGAGATGTCCAGCAAGCTCATATTGGTGTGATGGTCAAGTGTCCACATACTTTTGACCAAATAGTGTAGCTTATAAGGACCGTTACAGCTTAATTGGGTTTCCTTTGACCTCCTAATATTAAATGTATTATTAAAGCGAAAACTCATCTCTGTTCTGTGAAAATTAAAGCAAAGTAATAAGGCCAAGGTATTCTTTGTGCAGAGTAATGTTTGTTCATAATGTTGCACACATGGGTGAAGAACAGCCATAACCACTGTGGTTCTATAAGCATCCCATGGTTGGCATAGTAACAGCTCTTATGAGTGTGTCTTCTTTCCACACTGAGGAAAAAATAATGGAAAGAAAATAACAATCATCTTTAGAGGGCATACCCAATGAAAGAATAATAGGCTAGGAAAGGTTATTTTAAGTGTTTCTTCATATTTGTGTTTATTTATATTTATTTCACATTCATTATCCTTGTAATAATAATCCTAATAATAATAATCCTTGGATAATGTTGCATTTGTTTGGTTTTATTCCTATTGTTTTCTATTGTTTTTTTTTTTTATGCATTCCACAAACATTGCCTTGTATTCATATTTACTGTCAATGCAGACATCTAAAGACTTTAATGAAGCACATTACTCACGCTTACCTTCTGTCTCCTGTGTCTCTGGTCTCTTGGAAAACCTCATAAAACAGGAGCTTCCAAAAATGGATTTCAAAAAAAATTATTAAAAGACATAGAGAAATGGGACTCATAACAATCGTGGCATCAGATAAGCAGCACTCAAAGCTTTTATCTTTGAGACATATGAGAAAATCAAGCTCCACTTTTGCTTCAGATCTGAAAAAATCCACATGTGTTTCTATCCATCCTTCCACTGTGAGGAAACAACTCAACACTTTGATTTTGGAAGTGTAGCTGTCAAGGAGCCAAAAGAAGCAGAGAAGCACAAAGTGCAACTTTTAAGACTGAACTTTGAAGGTGTGGAAACATATCCCTGCGGATTTATTTGAAGCACTGAAAACAAGTCTCCTAAAAAGAAGACAAGGTCTTATGAAGGCAAAGTGTGGACAAATAAATGCAAAAAATTTGATGTTATATTTAGCTGCTGAGGCTTCTGTGTTTTCTGTTTTTCCTGATGCTGAAAAATTAATAAAATATACTTAATGGCCAGTTTGACTGGAAACTGAGTAAATGAAACTCTCCTCTACATTAAAAGTGATGAAGTAATGCTGGCTTAGAGAAAAGGACTTTGCCATCTTGTCCTTTGGAAGTTTCATTCATTATGTGAAGACCCACAATAACATCCTTTCTTTATGTCTCCCCACATGCTTATATTTCCTCAGGCCACTCTGTCTACTTGTTTGACACAAGAAGTTATTGCAAAGAACACTTTATACATTTATTCCACCATATAATGAGAAATACATCATTATAGAGTGTTCAAATGTTCAATTCCACAAGGCACATATATTGCACAGATATGTGTTAACCCATTAAAATTCCAGGCTTGTTACATGCTAAGACTTAGTGTTCAGTAACTACAGAGACCACAATGCAAACTGGCTGAACTATTCTTAGGTCGTATAAGTGTATAATAAAATTTTTGGCTTGCTGGCAGGCCCAGTCCATTTTAGGGGTTAAGCTTCATATTGGTTTTGAACAACAGCATTGCATATCATCTATAAAGCTTATTAATCTACTCAGAAACATGAATCAAAAGCTGCAGTGCAGGTCATATCCAAAATGCGAAGCAAAACTGCACTACAGATGAACCACACTCCAAGTGAACTAGTAAACCCTGCAGTCTCTGAAAATAACACAGAGATATGTGTAGTCATATGTAACCCTGCACCACACAGATGTACTGAGATTCCAACATGCTTAAAGCCAAGACATGTTTAGTGTCTGAAGTTGGGTCCTTCAGTTTTGCACTGGAGCTATGAGGCTAATGTAGCGATGTCTATGTTACCCATGTGACTTTTCAATTAATCATTCCCTTTAAATTCTTAAACATTATGTTTAGTTAGCCCTTAACTATCAAATGGCTACTTATGCAGCCTACATACTTAACAAGATGTTATAATATTTTTAATGAGCTTGATAGGTCTCTAGGTATTCTCCCTACAAAAATATATATATTATGTTATGTATATATGTATATATACAACCCCAATTCCAGTGAAGTTGGGACGTTGTGTAAAACAAATAAAAACAGAATACCATGATTTACAAATCTTTTTCAACCTATATTCAATTGAATACACTACAAAAACAAGATATTTAATGGTCAAACTGATAAACTTTATTGTTTTTAGCAAATATTCACTCATTTTGAATTTGATGTCTGCAACACGTTCCAAAGAAGTTGGGACAGGGGCAACAAAAGACTGGGAAAGTTGAGGAATGCTCAAAAAACACCTCTTTGGAACATTCCACAGGTGAACAGGTTAATTGGAAACAGGTGAGTGTCATGACTGGGTATAAAGGGAGCATCCCTGAAAGGCTCAGTCGTTCACAAGCAAGGATGGGGCGAGGTTCACCACTTTGTGAACAACTGCGTGAGCAAATAGTCCAACAGTTTAAGAACAACGTTTCTCAACATGCAATTGCAAGGAATTTAGGGATTTCATCATCTACAGTCCATAATATCATCAAATGATTCAGAGACTCTGGAGAAATCTCCAGAGAGTCCACATATCAAATTGTTTTTGGAAATCATGGACGTTGTGTCCTCTGGGCCAAAGAGGAAAAGGACTGTCTGGATTGTTATCACTGCAAAGTTTAAAAGCCAGCATCTCTGATGGTATGGGGGGTGTGTTCGTGCCCATAGCATGGGTAACTTGCACATCTGTGAAGGCACCATTAATGCTGAAAGGTACATACAGGTTTTGGAGCAACATATGCTACAATCCAAGCAACGTCTTTTTCAGGGACGTCCCTGCTTATTTCAGCAAGACAATGCCAAGCCAGATTCTGCACGTGTTACAACAGCATGGCTTTGTAGTAAAAGACTGCGGTTACTAGACTGGCCTGCCTGCAGTCCAGACCTGTCTCCCATTGAAAATGTGTGGCACATTATGAAGTGCAAAATACAGCTGAGACCCCGGACTGTTGAGCAACTGAAGGTGTACATCAAATAAGAATGGGAAAGGATTCCACCTACAAAGCTTCAACAATTAGTGTCCTCAGTTCCCAAACGCTTATTGAGTGTTGTTAAAAGGAAAAGTGATGTAACACAGTGATAAACATGCTCCTGTCCCAACTTCTTTGGAATGTGTTGCAGGCATGAAATTCAAAATGAGTGAATATTTGCAAAAAACAATAAAGTTTATCTGTTTGAACATTAAATATCTTGTCTTTGTAGTGTATTCAATTGAATATAGGTTGAAATGGATTTGCAAATCATCGTATTCTGTTTTTATTTATTTTTTACACAACGTCCCAACTTCATTGGAATTGGGGTTGTGTGTGTATATATATATATATATATATATATATATATATATATATATATATATATATATATATATATATATAACCATAACATCAACACCACCTCTGTGTTTCATCTTTCTGTTTTTTCAGCTTTAGTTCTACATTTACAGAGTGACGCTTATATATACACTGCAGGTCAGTTGTGCTCGTTTTATTCCTTTAACGCATGGTGTCTACATATGTGATCAAATCTGTAACTTTGTAATGTGAGTGATATTTAAGTGGATAAAAACACAATTCATGCTTTTCTGGGTGATAAAAACATCTTTAAAATATTTACTACGTTCCTGATTTTGATTAAACCAATGACCGAGATGAGCTGAGAGTCTGCTGCTGTCAATATGCTTCAGAGCTACACACACTCAGTTTTGTGTCAAGACACAACAACATGGAAATATTAAACCAAACGCAACAGCACAGAAAACGCTCTTCCGTGCTCTGAAATGGCTGCAGGCTTTGGCGGAAATGTACAGCAGGTGTCTGACTACAACGCTGAAAAAATAAAGGCTGTTTTGAATAACACGTGTCAGGCAGCTGCACATGAATAAAAAGCGTTTCATCGGCACAGTCACTGCTCAAAACTATCGAAGCAAACTGAAAGACCGAGTCTTGGTGCAATGTATTTTATTAATTCAAATATGAACACGTTAATTAATGAATTAATGCTAATTCAAATGAACACGTTTATTCAGTGTCTGTTTAAACCGATATCAGGTTGTTAACCGCAGGTCAGCTGTTGTGGTTCATTGGGTTAAAGGGTCTCACTTCCCTGGCGAGCTTGAGAAAGCGCCTCTGATTGGTTGGAATGTTTCCATGGTAATGGAAACAAAGCCAAAATGGCGTTCCTTCAGTGGAGTTGCCAGGACGTGGCGAAATGGATAGAGTCTCTCGGATATCCCCAATATACGGTAAAATACTCTTGTAATCACAAGAAATGAGACCGTTACATCTCCCGCCGTAGTACCAAAACTGCTGTAACACTTAGCCTGTGTCCTAAACCACTTAATAGCACACTACACGCAGTGTCAGGAGAAAGAGAACGATTCGTTCCCACAGAGTACAAACACATGAGCTCTCTAGGTGAGCTAACCAGCTAGGTTACCCTCAAAGCTACCACATGGGTCTTAAGGCCCAGTGGGGTTAAATGAGTTTGAAAGGTGCACTACATTCACTTTTTAGAAAAATAAAATAAAAGCATGGCATCAGTTATGGAGCCACTGTAACTTAAAAATTAGAACTGAAGTGAAATATTAAACAGTACAAGTTACACCCCCCGCACCCCCCCCCCCCCCCACCTCTACAAAAACAACTTTTTACATGTATTTTTAATGAAAAGCGGCTAGACGCAACTATGCTTTAGTGTAGCACCTCAGTGACATGAGGGGTACAACCAGTGACAGTTTAGTACCTGTCTCCTGGAGTTTAGGGCACACCAAGTTCAATTGTATTTTTTTAATTAGGTGGAAATCTTCTTTGGTGTGAAAGTAGAGGAGGCAATGGCTAGGGCAAGATGGAGGCAGATGATCCGCTGTGGCGACCCCTAAAGGGAGCAGCTGAAGGAAGAAGAAGAATTAGGTGGAAATCTTCTAATGTGCTTCTTTTATATGTCTTCTAACAATGGCAGAAACATGCACATAGTTCATATTTTCCACAAAAAGTGTGTAAAGACAAGCCAGGACATACCAGGGACAGTTGTAACACTCATTTTTACACTGTGAACAGGCCTGTAGAACAATAACAGAAGTGAAATCTAACTGTGTTTTTTAGATTCTTTTGAAATGTGTAAGATTTCTATAAACAAAACTAATAATTTTCCGATAAGTTACAGAATATTCAAGCTTTTTTTGTTGCACTACACCAGGAGGGTCTAAACCTTTTGTTTTGTTGAATCAAAGTTCAATGTTTGGGGTGGGCTAACATGATTTGGTACTAAAATGCTTGGAAATGCATTTTAAACAGAAAAGAAGAATTTAAGTTTTATTTCAAGGTAAAGTGTACATGGGAATCTATCTAATCCAAAACAAACAAAGAAATAAAAAAATTTCTCAGACTTTTAAAGTGTTTTCATAGTGGAGAAGTGTACTTCTTTGAAAATGCACACGCTTAAGAAGATGATGTGCTTGTTGCACAATAACTGTCCTGCTGATACTACTGCATTGGGTTACCCTGTAGTATGTAGAGTACAGTGGTATGTGGTTTTGGATGCAGCTGGATGTCTTTCCTAGTCTAAAGCACACAATGGCATTCAGCCTTAGTAGCATTACATAATCATTAGTTTGTAATACGCGTGGAAAAAAAGAAAATCAATGTGTGAAACAGGGCAAGGATGCTCCCCAGACCAGCTATTAGAGCCTCGTGAAAACGAAATGAAATGATGTTTCATGCTTTAGTTGACAATTAGATAGAGCATTATTTTGACCCCATTAGGGGTTAAAGATGACCAAGGTAATCCATTGGTGTTTTAAAATGTAGGACAAATCACAGTGATTTGAAATAGGCTAGAGCCAGTGTCTCCCCTATTGTTTTAAAGATGTGGTCTGGACAGCTTTCCCTTAATAATGCTTTGTCATCATTGTCCAGTTATGCTTTGCTAGCATCACGTGGGAAAGAAACTGCTCTGCTTTCCATGCCCATCAGCAATCTCTACTCCTTACATACAGTCTTAAAACACTGAGAAACAGAGACATCATCCTACAGTATAAAGGCATTAAAACCGATGTGGACAATTATTTCCTCTCAGTATGAGAGACCTCTTTTAAATTACAATTTATGGTTTGGTTAGTCTAGCCTTTCTCCTTCAAGGAACAAAAAAGAGCCAATACCCCATGTTTGTACTGATTAATTAGAGCAATAACCTATGTGAAAAGATTTGTTTTAATTTATATTTTAATTATTTAAATTGCTCACAGGCATGCTTCACTGAGAACCTCATCACCGGCAAAAAGCTGATTTATGTCAACTGCCGTTACTTGCCACAGTTAGGAATCACTGACTTTGAACATATGAAGGTAAGAAAGGGACAATATGGGCTCTTAAAGTTTACAGCATTTCCAGTCTTTCTGAACATGTTCTATTGATTTTTCCTTTCCAGCATTTTTCAAGAGGATGTTTTTCGTCAAAGTTAAGTGAAACACGAGAATATGGAAATACAAGAAAGCAGTGTTTTAAAGCTTCTACATGTAGGCTTAAATGCATTGTGGTTTAGCTTTATTCCTTTAGTGGTATGCATTTGCTGGTACTTGAAAATGAACAATTAACTCTGACAAGTTTTTTCTGTTTAGTCTGTCCACTTATCACATTTGTGATAGAACATGCTAGCACATTTTTAATAATCATACTGGGCTTTCTAGAACTTTTGATAAGTCTTAAAAAAATAGTGACATCATGACGCATTTTGACTGGTTAAGTAAAATATCACAGAACACAGTTAAAGGCTACTTTCATACATGTGGTACCTTTAACATTTAGTAGGTCTGTCCCTTTTTAGAAGTATTATAAACAGCAGTTATTCCTTCTGCAGGCTATCTCAGCTCATGTCAGAGAGCTGCTGGGTGTCTCTGAGTCTCTCTGGAGTCGCAGTATTGCAGATCCTCCACGGGATGATATGGGGATGTTCCTAGAAATGAAGAGCAGAACAGGAAACAGGGCTGATAACCTCACCTACGCTCACTTTCTCAAAAACCAGAAGAAGTAAACAACTGTTGATAAAGTTCAATAAAAAAAACTGAATGGTATAACATTTTTTTCATTTGTTGAACTTTATACAGCTGAACAAAGTTTGACATGGAATCCTCATTTGAACAATTTTACTAACGTTCTCACCCAAAGTGTGTATGATTGGTAAAAAATTGGGATGTTCCTGGGGTTTTCTTTCATTCAGAAGTGGAACACCCTGCGGCCTTGCAGGCACATGCCAGAGGGCTACGGTTTCCAGGTGTGTCTCTGTGCTGAGCATTTTTGCTTAATTAACAGGGGGATGGAAGTTGGGCCATACTATTGGTTAATATTATTTGTCCCACCTACTGGTGCACAGTGGTATAATCAAAACTAAGATGTTTGAGGTGGCAAAGGTCGTTACACTTTGATGGAAGATTTGAAGAAAACAAGAATATTGTCTTTTAAATGATATATGATGAATATGACCAGGCAATGAACCAGCAAGGTAAAACAGTGACATTAAGTGACCAAGAATGGTCCCATATCATACATTTTCCAATTTATTTTTCCCCCCTGAGATTTATGATGTGTTTTTATGTACCAAAAACATTCATATTTTACCTGACCATTTTCCAACCACTTGTTATCCCCTTAGAATTTCTGTGCCTTTAAGAGTGATATGATATTTAAATTACCTTTGTTCTGGTTGGCTGGCCTATATGTTGCTTGATTTAGAAAAAAACAGTCCAGGCTGAAACACTCCTTAAAACTTCAGTGTTAATGGGTGGATATATGTAAATACACTTGTTTATGTGGCCTCACAAACAAAAGGATTAAAAACGATCTGTTGAAGTTTAGGTTTTATAAGTGGACTGTAATGGACTGGGAGGGGTTCTGTTTTGCCCTGGACCCTATTTTTATGTTGTCTTTTTCCCAACAAGTAACTCAATCATCACTGAACCTGTGAAAAAAGGAAAATGTCCTATTTTTTTCCTCTTAAAATGCAATAAATGTAATTTTATATTTATCCTACACTAAGGATGATGAGTTGCATTGCACTTAAAGTGCCATCCAGCAGGCAGCACAAATGCATGGAATCATGAAGGTCCCCTCTGATAATGCCATTTAATCTCTCCTTCCTGAAGCAGATTCAGTTGAGCTTAATGCAGATGCCTAAGTGGTCCCATTAGCGTTCATACAGAAGACACGGGGATGATGAGGGGCCCTCCTGCAGACGCCTTTAGCAGCATCCCAGATCCGCCACGCTTCACCTGATGGCCCCCAGACAACGACGGCAATGAACAAAGGCGAGAAGAAGCAGAAGCAGGGCGTTCTGGTTGGACCAGTGGAGAAATGAAGCTCTCCGAAGCCGCGCTCTGAACCATGCACGTCCACCTGCAGTCTGTACTGCGCCACAGCAGCAGAGGAGGGGTGTGAAGTGGAAGCCCTACGGATGGGACACCTGCTCCATCCTCCTCGCCTGACACCACTGGAGGCCATATTTGGGGTGGGTGAGCGGTGGAGTGATGTAGGGGCAGACATGTGCGTGCTGGGATGAAGCGAGCGCCGGCGTTCCCTGAGAGAGGAACAGACAGGCGAGCAGCTGCAGCGGCGCGGACCGAGCTGGGGGCTTTGCGAAGTCGCCGTCTTCTCAGTGGGATTGCTTAGAGGATTCCTTCCGCTTCTTCTCCTCTCTCCGCTTCTCCTCTCCTCTGCTCTCCTGCAGCCATGGTCTTCTTGAAGGACGTGCGCGCACGCGGAACGCATCGGCGTTTTCTTTGACCATCATCGCCCCTCTTTATCTATCTGGGTCATCCGAAAGGGGCTTCGAGCAGGTGGATGAACTGGGCGAAAAATGCAGTGACTCGCGAGGAGGGAAACGAAGGCTTTTCAGCGTGAAGCAAGGCTCATCTCTCCCCAAGGTACATTTTTATAAGGCGTTGCAGCTTTAGTGCTTTCCTACTGCCCGTTGCTGCTGGGAAAGATTTTGGTTCGGGTGTAGGTTTTTTTTTCTTTCAGGCTGCCGATGTTGGTTTTCAGAGGGCGAAAAAAAGGACGACCAACAAATCTGCTTAGCCTAGAAAGATTGTAGTCTTGCAGAGATGCACTGCAAGGTCACAAAATTCCTCCCTTTACCTGAAGGAAGCGCGATTGAAATGTAGGATGCCACCGTGGCTTGAATGCCAAGTGCTCTCCTACACTCCAACGTCCGAGTTTGAGCTCTGAATGGATTATATGGCATCAAATTAAGCTTCGTTATTAGCACTAAATCCATTTGTGGACCATTAATCTCGTGCGTTTTTTAATCTGCTCAATACCCGATAGATGTTCCTCCACCATAGCAAGAGAAAGTAGGCTATGGCTTCAACCTAACCTTGGTCTTGAGATGCGAGCAGAGTCTGCTGTTCTTTTCTGTCAAGGCGTTGAGGCTGTGATGACTTCCTCATTAAGAGGGATCAATATTTTATGCACAGATGTGATGCTTGGCTTTTTATGTTGATGTGTGTGAAAGCAGATCGAGAGACTTGCATAAATGGAAGTTTTTTTCAATTCTGGCTATAATGCAGATATTTTGTGTTATATAGCTGTGTTTTGAATTAATATATGCATATACCATGTCCAGTATGTAATTTTATAAAAGTATGCCCCAAATGGTGCTTGTTTAATGAAGAACAGATGATGGTACTGTGAAAGCCAGGGATGCAGCTGGGGAGGGATATGGTGAAAGCAATAGGGAGCGAGATATTGTGTCGATTGCACTTAAGCTCTCCAGTTGCGCAGGTCGTGTAAGCGGTGATGCCTCTTCAGATGCATGCCACCAGGCTCACCTGATCATGGTGAGGTCCTGCATTCAGCCATCTGCAGGTGGGCTGTCCAAATTCACAGGGTATATGGCTGAAGTACCTGTTCCTAACGCTGAGAGAGATAGACTGCATCACAGCTGACGTTAGTGCATGTTACATGTTCAGCAGGAAAAGCAGTGGCTCATGCAGGGTGTGATAGACCAGGGTGATTAGGGCTTCCTTTTGCACATGGATAAGCTGCTAACGAGGAATGAACATGGATTTACTGGCTTGGTGTTTTGTGACAACGTTTGTGAGCAAGTGGTCGCCAGTGCTCCATTAGCCATAAACTCTCACTGCCTCAACGACCAGACGATTCATGAAAATGCCCTTTAAATAAGAAGCTTGGCAGCAGTCCATTTTTCTAACAACCGTCTCTGAAAGGCCCGGTGGCTTTTGTGTCTGCAGTTTCCCTTTGAATCTTTTATGTTTAATCTGGTGGCTGGGGGGGCTGGACGCAGTCAGTCAATACAGAGAAAATCATACATCTTTGCTCTAATAGCTCAGAACCAACCACATAGCAAAGGAACCAGCAGAAACCGTCTTTTACAGTCCGATAACCTGTGTCTGACTGCTGCAGTCTAAAACCTGATCCCAGATGACCCTGATACACGACAGCGTGGTGCAGGGCAGAGGCTGTCTGAAAGAAGGAGGCTATCTAAAAGGAGGGGTCAGATATAATAGCCCTGAAGTTGTGAGAATGTTTCTTATATCCGGTTTCAAATTTATCAGGTGGATAAACGTAGAAGACCACAACAGTAAAATGATTGAATAATATGCAAAGCATTAATTAGTATGCATAGATTGATTGATGTTTGGCAGTCATTTCCTCTTTCTCTGTTTTTCTGAACTGCACTCATGCTCCCGGTCATGAGCTTCCAAAAAAAGTAAAAGGAAAAAAAATCCTGAGAGATCCCTTCATGCTGTCCTTTTCACGTTTGACTGAATCTTAGACAAGGGGGAAAAAAGACTGCTCTGAGCGAATCGATGCAGTGTTTCAGCGGGGGGAAGTAGCAGGTCCACTTCAGCCCAGTGAAAATCCAAAAGCTATGCCAGCTAAAGCAGCCAGCTGGTTGGCACGCAGCTCCGGTGGCAGTTGCTCAATAAAGTGGCACGATCTGGAGGGCATTTGACATGCTAAAAGAGTGTCATAATGAGCCCATTAAACAATTACATGACAGGTCAGGTTCTCACTTCATGGGGCGAATTATATCAACATCAGGTCACATGTATTGCTTCAAAGAAATGTGTACTAACACCTCCTCTGCTTTCCCAGGATCTGCACAGAATGTTTCTAAATTTATAGAGGTAGGCCTTTCTAAAAGGAGCCAGGTGGCCTGAGTTGTAGAGGAAGCTTCTAAAGTACATACATGTTTGATTTTTCCTTTTTTTCCATTCCAAGATTGTTTTTTATGGTGTTATTCCTTTTGTATTCTTTATGCTACATATTTTCTTATCATAATGCTGTGCAACACGGCTAATATTCGTTGTTGATGTTCATAGCTTTCCTACATGGCCTAGTTGCCCATAGCGCTGGTGTCATTTCAGTCTGTTGCATTGCTTTCCTGGGCAGTGGAGTGGTCGCTTATGATCATAATCATGATACATGACAGTTATTATTTCATAAGCACAAAGTCAGGCTGAGACACTCTGAGCATTTGTAAAAACAGCGAAAGAGTTTCCCTTGATGGCACTTGACATGCTTAGATATTCAGATTTAAAAGATGTGGCTCTCTGAAGATTCAAATACCAGGAGTAGCAAAAAACCGATCTGCTGAAAAATTAATGCATTCAGTGTATTTGTACAGAGCATGTGGGAATTAGAGGATTCTTCATCTCAGAAAAGAGAGCAAGATGAAAATAAAAGGCAGCTGGTTACTTTTTAATGTATATATACAATCATATGCAAAAGTTTGGGCACCCATGGTCAAATTACATGTTTTGTTGATTTTCACATCCTCTACAGTGAGCTCATTTTAATTCACAGTTACTGTATATTAGCTGAATTTACCATATTGGAAATAAAAAATAGAACATAAAATGTGGCCTGTTTAAAAGTTATGGCATATTTTACATTAGATTTTTTGTTTGTATGTTAATCTTAGCCAGTAAAGAGAAGTGTTAACTTATTTTTACTTAGAAAATAAGGGTATTTAATGTATTGCATTTGATGTGCGTATATATATATATATATATATATATATATATATATATATATATATATATATATATATATATATATTAAGTGTACACACAATGTAAATGGCAACAGGCACTTTCACATTATGTCACAAAATGAAAAATGGAGATACAATATACTATATTTATATATATAGTATATTGTATCTCCATTTTTACATTGTGTGTACACTTAATAATGAATGGGCCAGAAGAAACGGCCTAGAATTACTTGGAAAAAAATCTGGTTCCACTGACTTACATTGTAAGTAAAGTATGTATTTTCCTTCTCCTATAAAGTTATAAGATAAGAGGTTTTGTTCCAACAACAGTGATATATATATCACTGTTGTTGGATATATATATATATATATATATATATATATATATATATATATATATATATATATATATAGAGAGAGAGAGAGAGAGAGAGAGAGAGAGAGAGAGAATTGTGCCAAATGTAGTCTTGTGTATATCAGCCCTTCAGTCTTCTGAACAGTCTAAATCTTAGGTTATATTAAATGTTATACCCTTGTCAAGGGTATATCTCTGCAAGTGGCTGAATTTATCTCTCATCTTCTCATCTTCTCTTTGCTATTTTATAGTAAGTAACTTGAGCGGCAGTGAAGCACTATGGAAAATCAATATGAGCAGAACAACGTCTCCCTCCTGACATGGCATCTGCGCTGATCCCTTCCCTTTGTCTCCACATGATCTTTGGAGGCATCAGCGTAATTTTGATGAGTAACTAGATGGCCAGACGAGTCTTTCATCCCTTTATACGCAAAGATGAAAGGCTAAGCATTATCATATCAGAACCCTGCATCAGTGCAGCAGGGGCTTTAGTCTATCTGCCCCCAGACAGGTTTTTGTGCATCCTTTAATTCCGATTTCTTGACACTTTATGAGTTATGACAAAAGATGTTTACAGTACTTAAGAATGGTGTGGAACATTAAGTGGGTCCTTGCAAAAGAATGGCAAGTGCTTCACCAGCGCCGTAACCCTGTCATAAGAGATTAGGAAATGATCTTTTGCACATCAGAGTTACTTTTATAGCTCTGCCATGCTCTATTTATTTGATAGGCTTGAAATTCCACACTGAGAAACTTCTGGCTCTTTTGTCTTCACAGGTGTGTTATCACAACAGTGTATCCAGATGGAGACTCTATTTGTTTACTTGGTGGTCATTATTATGGCAGTAAAAGCCCAGAAGATCCAAATATGTCCCAAACGTTGCGTTTGTCAGGTGCTGTCTCCTAACCTGGCCACATTATGTGATAAAAAGGGGCTTCTTTTTGTGCCCCCGAACATTGACAGACATACCGTCGAACTACGGCTAGGTGACAATTTTATAACAAACATCAAACGGAGGGACTTTGCCAACATGACCAAGCTTGTAGACCTAACTCTCTCCAGGAACACCATTGGCTCTGTTGCACCCCATGCTTTCAACGACCTGGAGAACCTGCGTGCCCTGCACTTGGACAGTAATCGTCTTACACGCATCACAAACGACACTTTTAGTGGCATGTCTAAGCTCCACCATCTCATTCTGAACAACAACCAGCTCACTTACATCCACATAGGAGCCTTTAATGACCTCTTGGCCCTTGAAGAGCTTGACCTCTCCTACAACAATCTTGAGAGTGTCCCATGGGTGGCCATCCAGCGCATGATCAACCTTCATACTTTAAGCCTGGACCATAACATGATTGATTATATACCAGAGGGGACGTTTTCAGGACTTCTGAAGCTCAAGCGGTTAGATGTCACCTCCAACAAGCTACAGAAGCTTCCACCTGATCCAGTCTTCCAACGAGCGGGTGTTTTGGTCACCTCGGGTGTTTTTGGCCCAACGTCCTTTGCGCTGAGTTTCGGAGGGAACCCACTGCGCTGTAATTGCGAGTTGCTGTGGTTGAGGAGATTGCGGCGTGAGGACGACCTGGAGACTTGCGCAGCTCCCCAGCACCTCTCTGGACGCTACTTCTGGACCGTGTCTGAGGAGGAGTTCCTGTGTGAGCCTCCACTCATTACACGTCACTCACAAGAGACCAGGGCACTGGAGGGCCAGCACATTACTCTGCGCTGCAAAGCTCGTGGTGATCCAGATCCTGTCATTCACTGGATTGCCCCTGATGGTAGGCTAGTGTCCAACTCAAGCAGGACAGTGGTCCACAGTGATGGGACGCTAGATATCCTAATCAGCACAGTAAAGGATTCAGGTTCGTTCACCTGTGTGGCATCCAACCCATCTGGAGAGGCTCAGCAGACTGTGGAGTTGCTAATTACCAAACTGCCACATTTCACAAATGACACAAGCCTGGTACAGGAGCCTGACCCTGGCTCGTCAGACATTGCTACGTCCACCAGGATGGGTGGAGATGGCAGCCCTGCTATTGCAAACACCAAAGCTGGACAAGAAAAGCGGGTGCTGATCTCTGAAATCACATCCTCCTCAGCCCTGGTGAAGTTCAACCTGCAGCGGAATATTCCAGGGATTCGGATGTTCCAAATCCAGTACAATGGAACCTATGATGACTCTCTGGTGTACAGGTAATTTATTTTTATGAACTGTTCTCTGTTTTGACATTTGCATGACTTCAAATACTGTGACCATGTATAATCATTCTTTGTCATTCACAACAAGTATCAGTACATAAAAAGCAGTTAGGTTCTAAGTACACACTCCACTGGAACTAGTGGCATTTTTGGAAGCAATGTGCTGCGTCTGGGCAAGAGAATGCAGAGCGAAGTGATAGAAACGAGACTCTGATTAAAATATAATGTAGAGTTGTGAGTTGGCAGAAAGAAGAAACACAATTCTTATCAACTTGAATAGTCTTCAAAGAGGTCTCCCTTGTTCCTTAAGCAGCTTCGATGACTGCACAGTCTATGAAAATGATGGTGGAAGGAAGGAGGAGTGTGCTAACTCAACAGGAGTACTCTAAACAGACTGCAGAGGTTAAGTGGCTCATGAAAGGAGACCTTCAAAAGGGCCTTGAGTTTTATCCACACCAGCAGGGAACTGTTGGGCCATAGACCAAAGGCGTTTGATTAGTTGTCAGATATGTTTTATGCTTTGCGCAGCTTCAGATGAGTGTCGTAGTGAGCCTTCCCTTTCAGGGTAATGGGAAATATTTCCTATAGTCCGTAAGAGTTAGGAGGCTAGAGTAAGCTTTTTAAAGATTTTTTTAATCTACTTCTATAAAACTAAACTTTGAAGTATGTACTTATACGAGAGAGAAAAGAAAGTCTGGACGAACCAACAGGTCTTTAGAGTCTTATTATCCAGTTATTAATACTAAGACTTAAAATAATATGTAACTACTATAAAACTAATATTTAAGCTATGTACTTATAAGTGAGAGAAACATTAATGAGGATCAACCAACAGTATTATTATCCAATTATGAATGCTAAGACTTTATAGTGCAAAGTAAAAGGCACCAGGTGTCATAATATTTAAATATAGCTATGTTATTCATGCCGTGCATAACCAGTGAACCTATACTTGTCTTCTGAGCTTTTATATGTAATGTTGATGAAAGATGTATTTGTATGTGAATGTGTACAGTAATGAATTTGGGTTCTATTTTACCTTAGTAAGTGCACCACTCCACAATTAATAAACTTTAAAAAATAAGGGCAAATTATAGGTGTGTAAGAAATTATAAGAAATTTTCACACTATGTATGATGCCGTAATGATACGTGTCATGATGCTTTGACACAAAATGTACTAGTAGTGACACATTTAAAAATGACTATCAAAAACTAACTAATTATGCTCTCTATCATGAAACATGCACAGAACAGTTGGTCAGTGTTCTTTAAGTACTACAGATATCCATTATATGCTCAGAAATGCATTTTGAGTATGACAATAACAAAAATTATGATGATTATGATAAAACTACCATCATATATGCCACCCCTATCAAAAACCTTCTATCCAAACTATCATACATCAATTTATCAGGAAGCATATTCATAGGCATTTCAAGTAATGACTTTCTGTGCAGTAACTTTTAGATGCATTAAATGCTTCAGACATCTGGTTCCTATCACTACCATTGCAAACATTTCTGACTTACTAAGTAGAACAGTGCATTTCACATCAAACCACTCTGAATGATTTATATCTTAAAGGTTTAATTATACAGAAGTTTAGAAAACTAAGGGATTCACACAAGAGTACTGCTCATTTCCTGATGTTTCTTTGCAGAATGATCCCTCCAACCAGTAAAACCATCCTGGTCAACAACTTAGCAGCTGGGACATTGTATGACCTCTGCGTGCTGGCAATTTACGATGATGCAATCACCTCTCTCACAGCTACGCGGGTGGTGGGGTGTGTTCACTTCTCCACAGAGCCCCAGTACCTTCGTTGCCACTTTATGCAGTCCCAGTTCCTTGGAGGCACAATCGTTGTCATCATCGGGGGTGTCATTGTGGCCTCGGTCTTATCTTTCATCATTTTCCTCATCGTGCGCTACCGGGTTTGCAACCAGGAGGGAGTGGACAAGGGAGTGGAGCTGGGAGACATGCGCTCTCAGTCCAGGAGTGAGCAGTTGCAAGGCTGTGGGATCATCAAGTCCATGTCCAAGCAGGTTCTGGGCTCAGAGAGGGACTCCTGCCGGAAGGTATCACCCCAAATGGAGGCAGCTCCTTCTCCAGCTCCAGCTGCAGCCCCCCCACCTGTGCCTCGGCCGCCACCCAAACCCAGCCTTCCTGACTGTACTGTCACTACCTCTGCCGCCAGCCATAGCTGGCATCCTGCTTCACCCAACACCCGACGGCCAGCGCACATCACCACCCCCAAACCCACCGTCCCACACAAGCAAGACGCGCAGGTCAGCATGGAGCTTGACAACAGCAACAAAAACAACTCGACCAAGGCCCATCCAAAATCCGCCCAAATCCGGGCCTACTCCACCATGGTGACCCCGGCTTCCAGGAGAGCACAGCTAGAATCCTTGCACAACTACATGACTGTTCCGGTGGGGTGCGCAAGAGTGAGCCGTAGGCACTCCCTGAATGTAGACTCCTGTAAACAACCGAGTTACATGACTTACCAGCAGCAGACCGGCAGCCTGCGGTCCAAACGCAGTCTGTCCATGAGTGGCGGTGATCTGCCCCAGCTGGACACTTCAGGCAGACTCCACGGGAAGGACTCTCTGTCCAGGTCGGAGTGGGTTCTAGAAAGCACACTTTAATGAGGATTTTTTTTTGTAATCTTGCTATGGTGGATTTTGGTGGATTTACAGATTCTATTATGATCTGATGTCTTATAGCTCTGACTGCAAACCTTTTGGACAAAAAAAGTCTTCAGTTGCCGTCTTGGACATGGCACTCATATTGTGTGGAGGAAAAAAGGTAACACAACAGACTGGAAAATGCCAATGTTTTTTAAGCACAAGAAAAATACCATTTTCTGCATATCCTAAAATAATCCCATCGATATGTATATTACTTTGTTATATGGAATAATACATATGGTACATCGTGTACAAACATGTTACATTGTGTAAAATAAAATGTGAAAAGTCCATTTGTTTTCATCTGATATTTAAACGATTTTGCTTACCTTATAATGTTTTTGAGATTGTTCCTAATTAGAATTAAGATATGCAGTATATTATTTATTGAATATCCACAGTTATTTGCTAACACTTCAGAGACTGACTCTACAATCAGTATTGTTGGGCAATCAGGCATGCTTACTACTTGGTCAGGGTTCCTTCAGTAAATCTATATGTAACAGAATAATCAATCATATGACTATGACAGTGGTTATTTCATGTCAAGTCATTGTATTTATATTTTTAACAAGAAACTGTCTTCTGAGATGATATGTTTTTGTGCATTTTCAATTAGCAGAGTTTAATCTTCCTATTTACAGTTCTGATGTCCTCTTTAGGGGTTGAGTTATTGAGCTGTGTTTGTCACATGAGATCCATTGCCAGGTCCTGAGGTTGCAGACTACATGACAGACATCGATACATCAGAGTGTGTAACAAAAGAGCAATCAGAAAGCTGCCACGAGATTCAATACTCTTTAATTCTGATGTTATCTCCAGAGGTGGGCTCATGCTCTCGCTCTCTGGCTGGGCAGAGGTAATATAGTTCATGAAGTGGAATATCTCATGGCTGAAAAAGCCCGCAGCAGTGAAGGTTGTGCGGTAATTATTTTTAGAAGTGTTAATCCTCATCTCCCTCAGAGGCACGGAGTAGGAGAGGGGATCTTTCGCAAGCCTTGCCTTCTCCGAGCTCCTCTGTTTGTTCAAAGGAATGGCAAGAAGGCAATGAAAGAGGCCATTCTAGTCCCAGGAGCTCCTGCTCCCCCTCCCCTTCCCTCCAGCCCTCATACTTACACAAGCAGCTGCCTTTAAATTTCACACAAGAAAGAGAGCTAGAGAGCCTGCCTACACCCTAGTGCAGATGGCATTCATCAATGCCCCATCCATGAGGTAGATAAACCTATATAGGTATAAAGGTAGTAAAAGTATATTCAATGATGTTGAGGTCTGAGCACTGAGGTAGCCAGTCCATCATCTTGAGATTAACAGCAGCTGCTTTTATTGATAAGTATGAATTCATCTCAGCAGCTGCTTGGAGTCGTTATTTTGCTGGAGAATTCATTTCTTTCCAATCAAATGTTTTTCAGGAGGTATTTAAGATGTATTAATATTTGTTTGTACTTATTAGCATTTATGCTTTCAGTCAAAAAACAAATGAACGACTCCAGATGTTCTACCTTCCCAAACCTGCGCTGATCCCCCACCATGCTTGACTTGATTGTTGTAGACATTATTTTTCATTTTGGCAGCATATGTGCATCCTGTTACTTCCAAAGGTCTCAAATTTACACCCATAGACCTACACCACATCTCAGATGTCTAGTTTACATGTTTTAGTGCAAATTGTATTCTTTTTTGTCTATTTCCTTTTCTCAGTAACGATTTGTAAACAGTTTCACATCCTTTCAAACCCATCCCATCCCATCCCATGTCTTCTCACATTGGAAGGATAGACAGAAAAACCTCTGAATCTGAAACAAGAGTGGAGCTTGAATTATAAAAAAACATCCTGTTTAATTGACAACACTTTTCCATGAAGATTGTGTAGCTGAAACCAGCAATCGATGCACCATAAAGTAATTGGATTCCTTCATTAAAAGGAGAGTCAGGATAGTTCTGGAAATATAGTGTATATAGCTATATTACTATACTATACTAACTATATTAGAGTTACTATTTTGTTGCTTTGGGTAAAGGAAAGGTACCATTTGTGAGGTATTTACTATAAATCATCATCATCATAACATGCTTGTCACATGGTTTCAAGGTTTCAACCATCTGGATCCTTGAGCAGTGCTGCAAAAAGGAGTGGTTATTTTTTGCACATCTCAACCAGTCAGCTTATTTACATATATCTACAATATCCTAATACTATCATTATACATTTGAATGCAAAAGTTTGGGCACTCCTGGTCAAATAACATTTAGTTGTTTTTCTGAGTGAAAGTCTTAACACATCCTCTACAGAGAAGACACTTCTGCACATTTTAAATTTGTTTAATTTCAATTTTCTGAATTTAATTGTATAACATTGGGAAAAAAATAAATATAAAAACTGGCATGTAGAAAGCTGTTGCAGATTTGATATGTTTTATTTTTTCCAATATGTTAAATTCAGCAAATAAGTAGCAACAGTGCTCTAAAAAAGGATGTCATATAAGTTGCAGCTTTATTAACTTATTTTCACTTAGAAAATCAACAAATCATGTAATTTGATTATGGGTATTCAAACTTTTGGATTCAACAATGTAGCTCTTTACTGCTGATTCTTCACTTGTGTCTTTACCAGTGGCTTTCATAGTAAAACAGATTTATGTTTTAATATTTTGCTACATATAACACTAGAGAGACAAAGGCCTGTTTTCATTTGAACAAGCCAACTGTGATGCTTTATGGACAGATGAATGCAACCGTTCTTTATGGTGTCAAACAGATGAGGACATTAAACTGAGATGATGACAGCTGTACTGTCAATCACTGATTAATTCATGCACACCAAGAGGGCAAGGTTGTCCTTCTTTCTGCTCATTATCGATATTCTAAAGCTGCAAAGTTTCGCACGCTATGTGGTGGTCTCTAGTGGGTCCTGTAAGGGCACATAAATTAAAGATGAGTATCTGTGGCAAGAGCATCTCTTGAAATGCAACAAGGAGCTCCTTAGCTCTTGGGCTGCGTTGCAGTCAGCTGTGGATAAACAGAGCTGGCCGTGTTTGCAAAGGGTCAATAATGACTACTCCTGCCATATGGTGCATTGCTTCTTCAGTGCTGATCTGCCGAGGCCAAGATAATAAGAGTTTGGGTTTAATTCCCCTCATATAGGAGAGGAGTCAACCACTTCAGAGCCTCTTGAAGCTCTACAAGCTCTACAATCTTCATTTCTTCACACTTGCTCTCCAGCCAAGGCTATTGCAGTTGTAGGCTTTATTCACTTTTTAAACAGGTACAATTACCATTTGCCAGGAATTTTCTATGGATGATCATCATAATAACATGTTTATTATGTGATTTCAGCCATCTGGATTTTTTGACAGTGTGACAAAAAATTAGTGGTTATTTTTTTGTATGGCTCAACTATTCAGCCCCTCTCAAATCAAAAGATAAAAAAGGGTGAGACAATAAAGGAACCACATTCAGTTCTCTAAAGGAACTTTCAATGGATGCTCCTTTAAGGAACTCTTGTTGTAAATGTGATGTGCAAGTGTGAAGTATAAAGACCCTCAACATGTCGTGTAGATTCTATATCAAGGGTTTTTTACTAGAGATGAACGTCTAAGCCAATAACCATCTGGGAATCTTCACCCAACAGAGAATCCATACTTTGTAGTTTCTGCCAAAAAATGTACAATTTCATACTTTTCTGTGAATGATGTAAGGTACACTATGGGCCTGGTTCCCAGATCCAGATTAAGCTTAATCATAGACTAAAAAAGAATTTCTAATTGAGATATTCACCACTGGCACTGCAATTTAATCCATGTGTAGGCCTAGTCCTTGTCTTGGAAACTAGTCCTATATGTCCAAAGCTTTGACACCTGCTTATCCAATGTGCATTCTAAAAAAAGAGGGTTTTATAAGGATTGCTGCAGTAATAACCTCTTCTAGGAAGACTTTGCACTAGATGTTAGAACACTGCTGTGAGGATTTGATTGCATTCAGCCATGACAGCATTAGTGAAGTCACTACTGATGTGAAGTCATTAATGATGTTGAAAGATTAGTTCTGGTATTGGATGGAGCACCAGAGAACACAGTTCCACTGCTCCACAGCCCAAAGCTGTGGGGCTTTATGCCCCTCTAGCTGATGCATGGTATAACATGGTGACCTTAGGCTCATGTGCTCTTGCTCTAGAGAATCTCTTACTTTAAGCAATGCTTTTCTATGGTGATTAAACAAGCTGTGAGCATACACCTGTACCATGAGTGTACCTTTATGTCCTGAATTCACAAATTGAAAGGAGTGTCTGGATACTTTTGGACCTTTTGGACATATATAAGTGGGCGTATGTTTAAATGGAATTTTTCATTTTCTTACACCAAGTTTTCAAACACTTTGACAGGATGGGGGAAAAAAGAGTCCATCACATGTGATTACTTTCCTGCCATATCAAGAGCCCAGACTTTGTCTTTTTTTCATTATTCATGATCCAATTAAATGTCCACAAAGAGAACAGAAAATAAACATGTTTGAAGTGACTGATGCTACACCAAATAACTGGACTTTGCATACCTGTGGAGAGAAATTATAAACAGAATTATATTAAAATGTATGCGCTGGCAATTTCAGGCATATGCATTATTAATGCGGGAAAATGTGCTCTGAATGAACATCCTCGTTAATATTGAATGTGATTACTCCTTCTGGGAAAGTGCTGTCTAGAATACAGTAGGATAATTGAAATGATAAAGCCTAAACAAAGCTTATGACCAGGTCAACATGGCCAGCCACAGAGCTGAGGTGAAGCCGTCCGAATGCAGTGTCGTAATATACACAGCAATTTAGGAGAAAAACAAAAGTAATCCTTAGGGCATCATGAAGGTAATATTGGGCTTGGAGTCTTCTCTCAGTGTGTTTGTGTGCTTGTTCTGTTCAGTAACATAAATACTATTTCAATTACAGGACTGTACAAAAGCCAGACCACACACATACACACACACACATTTTCTAAGCTGCTTATCCTTCTGGGTGGTGGGGGGAGCTGGAGCCTATCCCAGGAGTCATTGGGCTGAAAGCAGACCACCACTCATGTACTTAATTTCCAGTCAAAATGGCAATTATGTACAAGTTATTAATTTTTTAGCATCAGAGAAAAAAGCAGAAAAATGCAGTGGGTTCCAAAAGTCTGAGACCACTTTGAAAATCTAGGATTGTTTTCATTTAATCCTGCAAATAAACAACAGTTTTAGAATTTTGAAAAATATAAAAACAAGGAAAAGTTATGGTGAGAGAAAGGCAGAGGAAATATTCAAGATTCTGCACTAATTTTAGGTCACTTTTCAAATTTAAGCAAATTTGTAACACTGAGCACTGAACACACTAAGGGCTTTGCACAAAAGCTCATATAGGTCATTTAGCCACTCTTAGATGGATTGAAACTACTCACCAAAGGCTTTTGTCGCTGTCAATGACCAGAGCTCAAGTAATCTCTGTCATTACAGCAAAAAGGGTACAAACACTAAGAAATTCTGAAATTCAGATTTGAAAATTTGAAATGTCAAAATGCATGTCAGATTGTTATGCTGATAATATGGAAAGCTTTGTATTGAACTAGAAAAGAATGCAAAACAGAGAACTTTGGTCCCTACTGTATATTTAAAAGAAAATCACATAGAAGCAACTAAATATAGTATCATGCTTGTCAGTATTTAGTTAGTGTGTCCTACTTTTGCTTTTATTACACTGTCCATTCTTTTCAGGAGACTTGCTTTCAGTCTTTAAAAGAAATCTGTAGAGATATTTTTTGTAAGTTGAGCCTCAGACCTAACATTTTTGCCTTCTAATGATCCAAGTAATCCCAAACGCATTCAGTGATGTTGAGGTCTGGACTCAAGGGTCACTCGTCCATTGTTATAAAAAACACCAACAGCTTCTTTGTTTGATTTGCAAATTTCTTTTTCTCAGTAACATCTTCTTGCTTTCAGATTCACAGTGCTGAGTTGTCTTTTTACAGTGGAAGGCTGGACAAAAACAGCCATGGACTTTTTTATTTCTGAATCTCTCAAAGATGAAAGCTTTAAGTACTGTTTATCTGACAGTGACAGGTGGTCTATCAAGTCCTGTGCAGCTGTTAGAAGTCCCCTTTTGTCTTTAAGTTTTAATATTTTTAAAACTCTTGTTTTTTTTGTTTGTTTGTTTTTTACTTGTCCTTTTCGTATGCAAGTGGAATATCTATTTTAAATCTCTTTGGAAAATCTCCTGAAAAATAAATAACTTGTACTTAATTGGTCATTTGGACTGGAGGATAGAAAAGGGAAGGGTGGACTCTGATCTTTTGCTCAGTGCTATATTTATATATAATTTAGCCATAAAAAGTCATAGAGATTATTAAGTCATTAGGGAGAATTGAGATACATAACAATGCAATATTTAATTTGTGTGGTTCAGGCTTGACTCTTTCATGTGAGGAGGTGTTTTGAAATGTAGCACTGACATTTGGACGTCATGATGCTTAATGTGCATTTGCTCTAAACCTATTAATCACAAGCTTTTGACACAGAATGCTTTTTTGATAGCTTGGCATTAGAATAAAACCTGTGTAACACGCTGAAGTAAACGTTATTCTCACTCATCCATTCAGTGTGAGTTCAAGGGCTAAAGGACACACAATCATCCTCTTATCAATGCATTAATCAATCACGGCTGTATACAGTTTTTTGCTGTTTTTTTTCTCTCTGTCTGTCTCTCTCTCTCCACCTCCATGGAATTCAAGGGTATCTGCACACAGCCCTTCATGACTCAGTTACCTTGGCAACATATTTCTGCATGAATATATGTGAAATGCAGGCTTTGCTCGCTGCAAAGATGCACAGGCTTCATCTAAGTCAAAAACGGTCGTCTGCTGATGTCTCATAGGCATATACAGGTTTCCACAAAGTGCACTCACAAAACACAAACACATGCACACACATTCCATCTTCATGTAGACTCATCCAACTCCCACTCAATGAAATATTCACATTAGACAAATGAATAATACATTATAAAGGGAACAAATAATGCATGATGGCAGACAAACTGTTTCACCAAAATCCACTTTCCCATTTCATTATGGTAACAAATAGGAGTGGCGCGTTCACAAACAACACAGTGAGGCAGGAGTGTGATTTGGCTCTGTGGGGAAACACTTCATAATCACCCAGAAGCATCCATGTTTCAGGTGCTTACAGCAGGCAGGAGGGTTCAACTGACATCAGCTGCATAACAAGTAGCACATTTGCTCTCCGCTGCCTTTGACAATCGAAACAAGCAATTGCCTCCATAAATGATCCGAGTCTAAACAAATGCATGAGCAGCCATGCAGAGTCCTCGCACTGTTTAATTGCCAATTCCGTGCACAGAGAGGCACAGAAACACCCTCCCTTTTTCCCTCAGCCTCTCTCTGTCTCCCGCGTGAACACACGCAAGGCGAACTGCAGGCAGGCTGGTCCCTGTTGGCAGCTCTTTAAGAGACAATATGAAATTTGTGTTGCAGTAGGTTTCACATGAGAGGTTTATGTACTGACAGAACTCACCACACAGAAAGGAAGCCTTAAGGAGGGCCTTAAAACAGCGGTGTGTGTGTGTGTATAAGGCAGGTGAATACATGAATATAAACATTCCAAATTTCCAACCTTATTATCCGTGCATCGAGTCAGGCAGTCAGAAGATATCTGCATTCTCTAACGCTCAGGCATAATCCCTGAAGACAAAAGATGCAATACTCAGAATCAATACAGCAGGCACACCACAAATACTTATTAATAGATGCTTTGTGGATGTTTCTTCACATAATTTAACGCAAGCCAGTTTTTGAGGCATAGGCCATGCCAGGTTGAGTAAAACATCTTTACTGACAATGTAATTTAATACAAGAGAAGATTTATTCTGTACCTAGCAGAGAAGGTAGTACTTCAGTTCCAAAAAAAGTTGAGACAGTATGTGAAATGGAAACAAAAACAGAAAGCAGTGATTTGTAAATGTACTTTGACCTGTACACAAAACTAAAAAAATATTTTTGGAAATGTGTGCTTACACTGAAATGGATGCCTGCAACAAATTCCAAAAAGGTGGGACAAGAGCAACTTAAGACAAGGAACATCGAGAAATGTTTAAAAACATTTTAAACAGTGATGCAATCGTTCTTGGGTATGAAATGTGCGTCCAGGAACACTCTAGTGCTTTACAAACCTGGATGGGGGAGAAGAAAATAGTATTGGCTGTTAACATTCTCCTCCAAGCACTTTCGGCTTTTGATATGTAAACGGAAACTTACTGACTCTATTTTATTTACAGTGGTGGTGATAGGAACCAGGAGTCACATTATCAACAGCACAAATATAACCATTATATTGATAATTCACAACCACCAGTGAAACTTTAAACTCTTTTGACGTCACCACCACTAGGAAATATTCTGATATGGTAAGTTTCTCTAGAATGGAGCGTTTCATATCAAACCATTCTGAATGACTGTTTACGTAATAACCATTTAGAACATTGGTTAGAATTCCCTTTTAACCATTTAACCACCTCATCTTCTCTGTAATATTTTGGTCCTGGCAAACTACACACGTATATGTTTTGGCAAAAATAATTATTATTATTATACAACTATTAAATAGTTATTTAGTGCTGTCCAGTATTATTGTCAGTGATGAACTGTTAGAATTATGGGTGAAGATGACTAAAGATGGTTATTAAAAGGGGTAATTTAACATTCACTGAGGTGATATTTGAATGTTTGGTAAAATCATTATCAACCTGTGAGCATTTTCTTGCATTGTCTTTGTCTTGTCAAGATAACAGAACTGACTCTTCTCTTACAATTTTACAGGGAGGAGAAGACATACGGTATGACACAATTCCTCAGTAGATTATCTTGAGGATCCCTTAGAGTCTGTAGTCCTCATCTGTGGACTCTTTTTAAGCTCACCTCGCCAGCTTTCAGATGTGTTTAGGTCAGGGTACTGGGCTGGACACTGCAGGAGCTTGATTGTCTGGTCAGTCATTTGGAGGTACTTTAGATCACTGTCTTGCTAGGAGATCCAACCACTACCCTATCTTAACCTCCTGGCAGAGACAGCCAGATTTTGACCTAAAATCTCCTTGTTTGATAGAGTCCATGGAGCAAAGCATCCAAGTAAGGTTTGAGGGCCTTTGAAGAAATACAGCCTCAGAGCACCACAGATCCACCATACTTCACTCTGGGGATTACGTTCTTATCTGCACAGCAGTGACTCTCTTTTAGTGCCAAACCCATCTCTGGGGTCTCTTGCCAAAAAGCTACAAATGAAAGTCCTGGCGTTGTTTAATGCTGCAGCATCTCTAGGAGGGTTTGGATTTAACTATAGCAGAGGCTTTCTTTTTGGAAAGTCCTCCAAATAGTTTGTTAGTATGGTGGTGATGTCTAGTTCTAGTTTGGGAGATTTTGTTACTCTGGGTCACAGTCAACTCCTGCGACTGTCTAACTTTCATATTTGGAAAAAGTTCTGCTTCTCATCTGCTTGTCGCTGTGTGGGGAGAAAAAACACTGACAATCTGACAGACTTTGTAGTGTCAATGCTAATAATATGACATAACTTGCCAAGTCATACTGGTGGAACAGAAGTGAATACTGTCTTAGTCCTGTAAGTAAAGAGGCAGTTTACCATAAGATTTAAGCTATGTTACATCATCAGTATTATGTCACTGTGAAATGGACTATTGTACTCAATGAATTCAAACTGTCGTCCCACTGCAAAACTATTTTTAAAAGAAAAAACATTTTTTGTTTAAAAAAAAAAACCCTAAGTATTCAGATTTTGTATATTTCAAGGGAATATGTTATGATCGATTAAAACTGAAAACAATGAAATGGTAATAAGCTAATGTGGCACGCGCCCACCCTCCGGGCCCCGGCGATGACGGCCGAGAGAGCCAGCAAAAAGGCAGGGCCCAAGCACTCAGCCGCGATGCCACAACTAAATATAGATAATATCAGCACTTGGAGAGACTTCCTATTAGGAGGTGACTGTCCCAAACACCAAACACCCCTAAATTTGTGTAAATGGTACTAACCTTTTTGTATTTTCTGTTTTTTTAAAGATATTTTTGATTTCTTTTAATGTACAGTTGAAAGATTCAGATTCAATCATTTGTTTAATAAAATAAATATAATTAAAGTTTAGGGTCATAAACGTCTGTGTAGGTGTGTCAGCTGTGCTTAAGCAGGTGTCATGTAGTCTTATAAACATTGCAATAAATTGTTACCGACTTCTCTGATCTCCCTATGTTGATGCTTATACACATTTATGTAACTATTGCCTATGTTTTTGTAATTTTTCTCTTTTCTTGATCCTCATCGCAACTATGCGTCATTCTGTAAAGCATTTTGAGTCACAATTGCCATAAAAGCTGCAAGATATATAAAGATTTGATAGATTGGTACAGCGAAAGTACACACAGTGAATAAGAATTTCTGAAAGTGCTGATAATTGTGCTAAAAATATGAATTTGTCTTGTAACACAAGAGAAGCCAATAACCATCCACTTGCAGTAGTTCTACAACAAACCACCATTTTTTAAAAGAATTTCTTACTTGATATGCAACACATTTAACCTCTGAACACTTTTCTACTTAAGCTATTGAATTCATTCAAAGTGCTGCTGGCAGTGTGCTGGTGAAACGTTTCACCGAGTCTGTGTTTAACCAGGTACTTTGTGAACGATCCTTCAGCAAAATCTGACACTAGTTTCACAAACTACTTAGCACAAGTACTTCCAATTTTAGTATCGGCATGATTCAAGAACTGGTAGTAATCTCTGAAGAAACAGCCCCTATAGCTATTACAGTCATCTGAGAAGCAGTTGGTATAAAAGGTGATTACTTTAAATGTTCCAAATTTCCAGCTGAGTATTATACATCAGCAAAGCTGTTTCTCCTATTCAGCGCGCTCTCAGTTTCAGAGTTTAATTATACAATATAAATGAATCAGCACAGCCTCTCAGTACCATGGACAGCGCTTCAGTGGGAATCAGGCTTAATGTCAGCAGAGCTGGATGTTACATTACTGGTCTTTAATGTTCAAAGTTTATTCTATCGTTGTCATTTAAATGAAAGCTCAATAAAAAAAAATTTTAAAGTGCAACTGGATCAAAGGAGAGTAGTTCTCCAATGTTGAGCAATGTCATCTTGCCAAAAGCTCTGTACAAAGAAGTCTCATGACCACCACCAGAGTCACACGGACAGTGGTATCAAAGACCAAGAAGATGGGAAAATATTCAGAAGTAAATTACCTGTGTGTAAATATGATGCAAGTCTTAACCATTACATCTTGACCACAAGAGGTCAGCACACCATCCGCTGTCATCAAGAGACATTAGCGACCAGTCTCCCAGACCCAGATAAAGACCAATACTGGACTTTAAAATTAATTTATTCCAGGTCTAGGCCTAATCCATGTCCAGAGATGCTATAACAGGCCATTTCAGCTGCACTGATATGCTGGTGGTTTTCAAGGCTTGACTTCCAAAAGACATACAACAATCTATATATATGAATGTTTTTCTCCTTTTTTTTTTTAATTGCAGCTCACTGAAATACATGGAAATGTAAATATTAACAAAGAATATTTCATGGTTTAGGCCTTTACAATGCATTCTAAATAAAGAAAAAAAAAGATAGATCACACTGTGGTTTATTGTGAGATGGGTTTAAAAGTGAACGCATATTCTTTGCCAAGTAAGACAAATGTGACAAAAGAGAAATTAACTGATGACTAAACGCTTTAAAGCAGTAAACACTTGAAATCACGCCGTCTTCCATTTCTACATGATCTCCATACAGCCATATGATACACGTATACAAGATTATTCAGTGGTTAGATTACAACCAAATAAAGAAGAAGGAAAAAAAAAAGAAACAAAAAGATAACTTTTTACATAAAATACTTTAAGTATTGTCTTACAGTAACTTCTGAAGTATTGTCTTACCCTTCCAAGAACATGTCCTAAGCAAAAACCTTAAATCCTTAGGGATAAAGAATGATCACAAGGTTGCATTACTAAGCATATCCCAAAAATAAGTGTACAATATGCACACTTGAAGAAATACAAAATTAAAAGCTAATCTATGCGGACTGGTGAGATTTAAGTAAAAGTGAAAAGAAATGGAGCAAACTGTCCGAATGTTCTAGTTCATCTTTGTGGTAAAAAGCAATGTCTATGAGTGTCCATGAGTTCGATCATTCATCCGGCTGCGACGACACCAAAACGTGCTGTGGTCAGCTGGGTTGGAAGCAGCTCTGCTCCTCAGCAAGGGCCACAAGGTTAGCAGACTGATTTGAGGACAGAGGGGTTCCCAATGTTTTGCTTTTGTGTCTTTCACAATGGCCATAATTTATCCCAAGACCTTGAGGTCTTTTTTTTTTTGCCCCTGCTCCTTAGGAGAACTACAGAAGAGCATAGTTCAAACCTCCAGTGTTAAGATGCTGTAGCGTTGAGGCTGGGTTCAGGTGTAAAAGGGGAAAACGAAACAGAGGTGCTCATTGGTTGTTTTTGGCTTTCGCATGTGTTAGAATATGCGATTTTAGGTTGGTGGACTGAGCAAACTTTTTATTGCAGCCATCGAATGGGCAGACGTACGGGCGGTCTCCGGTGTGAATTCGCACATGTGTGCGTAGGTTAAAGTCCAGAGAGAAGCGTTTTCCACAGCCCTCAAAAGTGCACTAATCAGGAGAGATAAACACAAGAGTTAGAGTTCTATCAGAACTATATCCAGACTGTTCTGAGCATGTTTGATGATGAAACTATTAGCAGAAGTTTAGATCTGTAAATAAGACAAGCATTTGAAATTATTCTTATTCATTAAGTGGATCTGACAGACAGATACATAAGCAAGAGTTTGAAAAGAAATTGTTGTTCCCTTCTGTTCAAAAGAATCCATCTGCGCTTCAGTGATGAAAGTGTATGTTCTAACCTGGAAAGGCTTTTCTCCAGTGTGAACAAGTTGGTGGCGCTTTAGCTTGGAGCTCTCCACGAAGGCTTTCCCACACTCTGCACACACATGAACCCGTGGTCCGTGGGTGTGTAGGTGCTTCCTCATTGCAGAGTTATCCCTGAACATCTTAGTGCATCCCTGGAGGTACACATAAACTTGATTAAGATGGTATCATCATTACAGTGCGCAGAAAGAAGGCCCTATCAGCACCTGTCTTTAGACACTACAATAAGACTATTTAAAAAGATAAACCCTGGACACACATATTATTGGAAGGGTATCAGAGCGGGATCTCTCACTCCTGAGGTCTGTCTGAATTAAGGCACATACTGGAAAGAGGAGACATCTGACACATGCAGATATTCAGTATCAGACAATGTAGACAATGTATACATTTGGATGCAATGGGTTCTTTGTCTTAGGACTGTGATCCAAGACAATAGAAACAGAATTAATAAAATGAATTCACTCAGAGTATAACCAATATTTTAACATCTCAGTTCTTGCATTTCTAAGTGCACTGATGTTATTAAGATGCACACAGAATGTAATTAAAGCCCCTTTTACATATGCACTTTCACTGCGGAATTTACCGGGAAGTAGTTAGGCATGAAAGCAAGACAGAGTCAAAATCCTGGTAAAGCTGATATGGCATTTTGCCCAAAGGAAACCTAGTACAATTCCCAGCTTGTGTAATATATTTTTGTTTTTCTTTTGTATTTTATGATTCTACAGAAAAGTGACAAAAGCCTACCCTGAGTGCAGGCATTGCAGAATGTTTGTGTTTTTATTGTCACTTTATATGAGAGAGTCAAAAAGTCAAAGGATGTGTATTTTTGTTCATGATTTAGAAACTAAGGAATTGTTGGTTATTTATGCAGAGAACATAATCTCCTGTTTACTGGAATTTTCATGTCATGTATTAATACATGCGTCCCAGTAAAACAGCACTTTAGTGCTACATATGCAAATTAAGGCAAGCCTGAACATGACTGGAAAAAAATTATGATAATGGCCCATCACTGGGCTGGATTTTGAGCATGGAATTGATTATTGACCACTTAAGTACTAAAATTTGGTGCTGAATGACATGGAATTTTTGATACTTGGTATAATAGATGTAATTTGGTTTGTACCATATAGTATTGAGTTGATACCCAGCCCTGCATGTTATTAAGTTTTGTTCTACGCCCCCCCCCACACACATAACCTCTATGTAGACCTAACGCAATAAAGTTTGTAAGTCCGAAAAGCGACCGCGCTTGTATTGACAAAGACATGATCATTCTCTCCCTCTCTCTCGTTGGAGGCAAGCCATGAATAAGCTTGTTCAAATTATTAGGTTGAGGGCTGCATGGAATGAAGAAAAAAAAAAGAACAAAAAAACCCCAAAAAACATTTTAAACTAGTAATACAAATTCCAAATTAATGTTTGTTACAGAACAGTTAAGGCTGATTATTTAGTTTCATTTCTGTTCCTTGCCCTGCTATGATCAGACAAGAGACTGAATAATAAAAGGAGGTAACGGCAGAGTCAGACTAAACTCAATTAAATCCACAGTTCATAATTTGCCACCTAGTGGCAGTTTACTGTATTTTGGTGTGACTTGAAATTTGAAATGCTAAGTAATTCACTACCTGAGTCAAATGTAAAAAATAAATATTTTTTTTTTACATTATTAATTAAATATTATTTAAATAAAATATAAAATGAGAAAACACTCACTTTGTGGGGGCAGGCTATCGTCCTGGGTGCATCATCCTCTTTGATCTTTCGTGGCTTCATTCTGAGAGAACAAAAAGAACAAGATTTGATCAACTGAATTTAGGCAAAAGGACAAGTATTGTTACACATACAGACACTGAATACAGAGGCTCCTATTATTTGTGCACCTATGAAAGCAAATCAGACACAGACTAGAGCCAAAAAAGATAAGTGGGTTCTCGGAAAGTTATAACACTACTTAGTGTTCTCTATGAGTGGCAAAGAACTCAGCCCCTTACAGCCCCATTAGTGATCACAATAAAAGATTCATCATATAGCTACAAACTCTGAGACCAAAATGGTCAACAGTACACCAAAGATTCACATCTTACCGTGCTGATTCGCGACCAAAAGGGCCGCCATTGTTACTGTAGGGACTAAGAAACACCACCAATTAATAATTATTAGATTGAAAAATGCTGTACAGAGAGCCAGTCTGCACAGAAAAGGAACCTTTGCATCTTTAGATGCTGTGTGTAAATCAAATATTTAAAAAAAAAAAAAAAAAAAAAAAAAAAATAGTCACCTCTTACTGTGGCACACATTCATTTTTAAACACGGTTGCTTATGTCAGAATTCGCTCAGCAGGGATGCTTGTACTCTTACGCAATACATTATACAGTACTTCTCTCCTGAAATCTGCCTTTGTACAAACTGTACACATTCAGATGGTTTCAGTTTTGTAGTTGTAGTAACAGTTTCAAACCATAATTAATTCCACGGCTGTGCAAATCTGAATAAAAAAGGAGAAAATATTTGAGTGACACTGATTATTTCCACCCAGTGCTTAGTTGTCAAGAGGTTTTTCACTGTGGAAATACACCTGTTGAAATAGCCTAAACGAAGAGCAGTTATGAGTAATCAACCCATTTCAAATAAGAGTGCTCTCCACAAACACCCTACTTCTGACTGAAACCAAATACTGAAGGCTAAGTCACTCGCATTACTGTTATCATGTCTGTAAACAGTTCCATTAGTCTGAGATCATCTCACCTGGCAAACTCTGCTAGCTGTTTGGGGTCTGAGAGGTCAATTCCTGGGATGCCACCAGGAGGGAGCTTCTTTCCAGTCATGTATTCAGAGTAGTCTGGAGGAGAACTCTCACCAATAATCTGTTCCTCCACCACGGTTTCATGGTCAATGTCCTTTTTGTCATCTGAAATGAAAGTTTTTTGTGTACTGTGAGTGGCCTGACCAAGTTCAGACGTTCCAGATGAGGGTTTTGACAAATCAAGGCATTTTTGGTCCAATAAAACAGTGCTGGGTGATATGTCACCTATACTGGTATGCCATAATATTGCTTTTCAGTTTTAAGCTATATTTCTGTAATATTTTTAGTTATGACACATAACAGGTGTTACAAAGCTGTTTAGAGGTTTGAGTTAATGCCAATAATAATTGCTATTATTTTATTCAATAACATTAAACAGCATAGATTGAAATACTGCACGAGAGACCTAAAGGCACTTTAGAGTAACTTTATTACTTGCTACTACTAACTACATTTCATGTTCTTTAGGAAAACAAATAAGTTAGATGATAAATAATACCCTGCAATCACCCATTTAAAGTTAAGCCCTAATAAGTTATCTACATGAAGATTTAATCACCATTTTCCAAATACGAGGCATCCTGGAGGTCAATTATTATAACTTTATTCTGAATGTCAGGTTACTCAACCATAGTGAAATTATCTACAGATTGGTTTGTCACATCTAAATTTTGTCTTTGTTTTAACATCTTTCTAGAAAATAAGCTAAAACCTATAAAGCTGTAAAGAAGATGCACTACAATAGAATCATTTTACACGTGCATCTGCAAAATTGGTTTCATGTTAATAAATAAGTAATTCCACACTACTGAATAGTAATGTGTAATGCTATGACATAATGGCCATAAAACAGCAATGTCCCGGTTGCCAAGCAGTTTATTCCTAGATTTTTTAATTCTATTTCTGGATGGGATTTTGAAATTTAAAATTAAGTTTGCCATCTGGAAATGTGGTTTGTATAGTGATGCTGCACAGGATTTACATTGGTGCCTTTTTAAGAGGGGGGGAAAAAAAAAAAAAAAGTCAAAACAAAATAATATAATCAAAATTAATGTCATTACTGTAAGGCAATACTAGCATTCTGTGGCAGACCACAGGAGGCATGACAAAATGATTTTTATTAACGCATTCTTAAGCAGCACAGGTCAGCACATCTAGTACTTATTGTAAATATCACAAATGTGGCCCATTCTCTTGGCTCCCCAGCTTGATAGTTAATTTGGCTCCATCACATACACACTCTGCATGAAGTCAGCATCAGCAAGTGGCAAGTGCAAAAAAGGTAATTAAATATTTTCATTGCATTTAACAGCACGCTGCTGGCAAGGCACCAATACCACAGACTAGACAGAGGAGCTGATGCTGTCAGCTACGGACATACACGAGGAACGACAAACAATAACAGCGGCCACTAACTAACGTTACCCCCCAGGGGGAGCCGTGTTTACGGAGCCAGACCAGTTCGATCGTCTCCTTGCTCCCAAACATTCGCTTCAACAAAGCAGATAAAGACGAGGCTAAATGAGCAAGGAAACTGCCAAATGTGCTGCAGCTGCATTTCCTGGTTGGGAAAATACAGCAAAAGTAGTCATTTTGAATAGTGACGGAAGCACCCAAGCCTTTGTTTACTTGACTACCGTTAGCAGTCTCGGGGTAAAGGAGCCTAACGAGGATCGAGGCCTTAAAAAAAAAAAAAAAAAAATCAGCCACGATAAAAGACCCGCCGCTAAAACGGCTGGCAATAATAACATTAATGAGGTCAACCGTGATAAAAGTTTCAATGACTAATTTCTAACAATCGGTTCAATTAATCGTGTGTAACGTTACCGTTACCAATTCCCAGCCGCCGAAAACAATGCACACGGGCAGATTAGCTCATTTAGCTAGCGCGCTACAAAACCAGAGGCACTTCAACAAAAAGGCACAAATTACAGATAAAACGGCCCGAAACGCTTTCTTGTACTAACGACACGATGTTTGAGTGTCACAACACGGTAATCTTAATCCACTTAGCGTGCTCCCTGTTTGTTTTATGAGCACTAAGCCTCTGAGGTAGCCCGTTAGCCGCTCTGCGCTTCGCGGCCTACACGCAGAGCGACCACAGCGCTCCCCTCTCTCCGCCATCTTCGCCATTTTTACGGGCCGCCATACTGGACTCGGCGAACATGGCGGCGCCCAGCAACACCTAAAAACATGGCCTCCCTTCAAAACAAAAACACACCACTGTAAGTGCTCGCATTTTCGGCGTGCGGCAGTCTCGGCGACACTCCCGACACTGCGCTACGGGACGGAGTGGCGGAGGGAGCCGCTGCGGACGGACACCGCCCTGCCAGGCCCTGCTCTGTAAGCTATCGACACAGCAACGAGCCACCGAGGGAGAAACTTGCGAATCTGGTCCGGATAACTCACCTGACGCCCACATCGTAACGGAGAACTCGCCTTCCAGCGTCTTTATTTGCACCTGCTTTTGCTCCCATTTTCTCCCACTGGCCTCCGAGGCGCTTAAGTAGCTCTTTTTGCCTGCTTTTTTGCCGCTGCCTGCCCCCTTCTTCATCCGCCCCACGGAGCTCTTCCCCGCCACCGTGACCAGAGTCTGCCCGATGTACTCCTCTTCCGCGCCCGGAGCGGGCACGGGGATGAGGATCTGATCCTCGAACCCGTCGTCGGCCCGGAGGTCCGATTCGTCCCCACCGACGACCTCCTCTCGGGTCTGCACCAGAATTACCTCCTGGTGGTGGTGGACCTGGCTCGGATCGTCTGTTACGAGAGGCTGCAGGGCGATCATGGGCTGGTGATCGTCATCATCGTCGTCGCCACCGACCACCGTCGTCTCGATAGTCTCTACAGGAATCGTCTCCACCTCGATTTCGTGCAGCTCCACTATTTCAGCCGGCATCTCCGAACCGTCTGTCTCTATGTACAGCGTTTCGCCGGATGCCATGTTGAACTCCGCCAGCTTTGCTCGCTTGCTTGCGCACACACATACACACACTCGCAGCAGAGCTCGTTGGCCCACAAACACACACCCCCTGCGCTGAAACGATAGCTGCTACTGCTGCCGCCCTCCCTCTCTTCTATAATACAAATAACTCCACTCAGTTCACACGCGTTCACGTCGCCACTACGCTCCAGTTCCAACTCTCGCGAGATTGGGGGAGGCTTGGGAGCGCGCACACGCGCGCGCTTTCATTAAAGGACAGCGGGATTAAAAAGGATTTTACGCTTTAAAAGGGATTTTGTGTTGTTTTGCGATGGAAATTGTTTATTCTCAACAAAGACAAATGCTGCGAACCAAACTGAAAAAATAAGACGACTAAACATTTTTAGGATACACAATCAATGATATGTGGTTGAATAATTAAACACTAACCTAGGCGATTTAACTGATTTTTAAAAAATAAAATGGTGCAAATTACCTTTTAATTTTCAGTACTGAAGCACAGTAAGATTCAAGGATAACCCTGTAACCAATGTTTTCTTTTTTCCTAACTTCTTTTTTTATATAATTAAGCATTTTAAAGCTAATCATTAAAAGGTATATGTCTGACAAAATATAGTATTCTGCTATTCAGTCTCATTACAGAAACACGTTGTCAGCCTTTGAGATTTTTTGTTGTTCTTGTGCCACATCATATATCATTGCTTTGGTAAATGTCACAAGAAAAACCATTAAAATAAATAAATTCTTCTGTCTGAAATAACACTAACCCATTTTTCTGTAATTAAAAAAGTGCTAAATATCAGTAATGAGAAACTAATATGTAGACACACTGTGATACTGAGAGAATTTACCAAATTGAATTGTAATAATGTATAATACTTTAATAATTACAATCCTGCAGAGCTCCTACTGATTTACTAAATAATATATTGTTTGTGTATGATTGTTATGACTTAAATGGTTTGAGGCAGTTTGATGAGACTGACCCAAATATAGATCATAAACCTGTATTTAATGTATTACCTTTGTGAATATTATGTATGTGAATATCACATTAATAACATTACAAAGCATTGTGTTCCCCTAATTGCCTATGTACTCTTAATTAATGTGTGATACCTTGCATATATTTTGTATATATGTGTATATCTGTGTTCTTGCATTGTTGGCTTTGTTGTGCAAACTGATATCAAAGGTTTTTTTGGTAGAGATCTGCCTACTCATGCAAAAGGTCATGTGGCATAAATATTTAATAACAGTTTAACTTCCATGGAGTGTAAACACTGAATTGTTCTTGATACTGAAATTAGGGAAATTAAAGAATTCATAAATACATGCAACATTAACTACACACACCTTCAGACATTATGCTGTGTATTGAAATCAGTATGATCACCATATGAATCTCTCTGCACATGCTGTTTCATGTCTGTAGGGGGTGCGCTACTCATCATAGAACAAGAAGAGAGATGCACAAATATTTCAGAAGTAAACACACCGCCTCATTTATCCAAGACATTTCTTCAGAGTTTTATTTCAGTTCATTTGAAATGTAATGTATATTTTCTTTTCCTCCAAACCAGGAAGCACTTAGTCAAAAAGGGAATAAACCAAACAATACTTCACCATATCCTTGCAGCCAATAAACATTTTATTAACAACATGGTCACAAATACTCGGGTGTACTGATGTTTGTTTCTCTTTGTAAGATTGCAATATCCAAAAGCAATAGTCTGTCTCCTGTCCCTCATCACTGCTTCCACCTTGTTTTAAAAATCTTCCTGTCAGTGATTACATACACATTTGTGTTGCCAAAACGACTGTAAAAAATCTTTAAAAAAAAAAACAAAACATGATCAGTGAGAAATAAACCGGTAGTGTATATATGTATATGTTTATTATGAATGGTAACACAAGAAAAGGAAAATAAAATCAATAAAAATATAAAAGGCTAACATTTAGACATGTGCAATGATCAAAGACATTATTATTATTATCATCATTATTTTATCAATTATTTTTACCATTTCATTACTAACCTACTACCACTTACATGAACACCACTACCACCACTAATAATAATAATGATAATAATGATAATAATAGCAATAATAATAATAATAATGAAAAAAAAATCATAAAAACATTTTCTCTAAAGACTTTGAAAAGACAGGTACCAAATATTTAAACCCAAAAACAGAGAGATCAGTGCAAGTGTCCTCCATCCATACACATATCTGAGGGTTAGCTCAGGTACACTTCATGTTAGAGCAAAATGGTCCGTTTGCTTTAACATGGCGGTAATGTTGCTGGGCATCTTCCCCTCTTCAGCTACAGCAGATCCTGCCAGGGGTTTGGGTCTCATAAAAGATGGGTCGCACAGGTCTGGGAGATTATGTCGTGCTAATTCTACTAAGTTCATGTCTAATGGCTGAAAGAGATGATAGGAACATGTATTACTATCTGAGTACTATCTAATGATTCATGGTTCATTTAGCATATAATAAGGCCACAGATTATCATATTCACAATTATAAATTGCAATGCCATGTACTTATCATTATTTCATTTCATTAGGCTTTAGTAGAATCTTGGATTATGCAGTCGTCTAGGTGTAATATATGGTAGTAAATGATACAGTGAGGTCCAAACGTCTGAGAGCACATTGAAAATCTGGGTTTTTTCCATTTATAATGGAAATAAACAACAGGAAGAAAAATATATGCAAGATTCTTCACTATTTCACATTTGTGACAATGGTAATGTTCAAATAGGTCAGGTTTTTCGTCTTATCCCTTCCACTGCTGCCTGTGTTCAGATAACTGTGGATTTAATCTACTCATTTTCCACAAACTTGTAAAGGTTATACCAGCTTGAGTGCACACTGAAGAAAATTCATGTAAATACTTCAAAGATTCTACTTTTCACTCAAATTGTTATTCTGATCATTTATTATGTAATTAAAAACTGTATTAAACTAAAAAACATGCAAAATTGAAAGATTTTCACTAATTGCCTCAGACATCTGGACCCTGGTGTATGTACAAAGTAAATGAACATACCATCAATGATTTCATCCTTCACCTTGTGCAATTCGCGAACAACTTCTTCCAAGATTTCCTAATAATTTATACAGTAAATTAGTTAACAGAAAGCATTAACAATTACACTTGTAGCAAATAAGAAGAATGATAGCAGCATTTTAATCCATCTAAATCAGTATAATGAGGTTAAACAGCTACCTGTTTCATTCTATCGAAGTCTAAGGCGTCTGTGTCATTACCACTCCCCACGGGTCGAACCCTAAACCAACATACACAGCAATTACAGTCAAACACAGAGACTTGACTTTCCTTTTAAAAACAACAGTCATACTTGTTATATTTATTAATGCTCATTGATCAGAAGATTCCTACAGCTGAATTCACTAATACTGAGGAATGTAAGAATTTTAATCCCACTAAATTCAAGGCTTATTGATCAGCCATTAACCTTAAGTCTTACTCTTCAATAACTCCTGGATATCACTTGAGATAGTAATTGTATTTATATATTATTGTTTTATATTTAATTGACATATGAGTATGAGAGAGTTGGATAACATGTATTTCATTGCATTTTATTATATGCTTATGTAGACTAATGAATATTAACATACACTTCCTTGCTATTAATCCCTTAAAATCCATTCTTCAAAGGAGTTACATAGTCACAAATGAGAGGATTTAAAATGTGGTCCTACATATCACTGCTGTCCAAAGAAAAACAAGTTTACAGTAGAGGGCAAAACGCTCTGTAAATAGGTTTTATTCTATGTGATTTTGGAGCATTTCCATTTGTCCAATCATCATGAAATTTTCACATACCATAAAGGACAGCTGGTGTGTCGAAATGACGTAGAAAAATAAAAATGGACTAAAATGGAGATATATGGTTTACTTTGTGAGAGCAACAACATGGACCCTTAGGTTTCATAAAGTTACTCACATTTAATGAACTGTCAGCTTCAAAATGAATTCATTTGTTCATAATTTTATTATGCCTGTATAATTGAAAGTGAACAATAAAAGATTTTTGAACTGCTGTGAAATGCTGAAATATGAAACGCAAAGAGGGTTTCTGTGCTATAAAACCTGAGAATACAGCCTGATTTCTGAGAATCCCTTACTTAGATACCAACGATGATCTCTCTGCAGAGTTGGCTCGATCCCATGGCTTCTTTGCACCATCTGCAGGAGAGAATGAAAATAGCAGATTATAACCTACGGAAGCACAGGGATTCCCTCAGAATAGAGAATGGCCAACTTATTATGATCTCTTGATGCTTTCAGAGAACATAATCCTTCCTATTTAACCTTGCTATCTGACATTATTAACAACTGCCTTCAGATGAAACATGAACATTAATACTACTGTCATTTTCGTGTGGTGGTATACTGAAATGTCATCATTCAGATTGGTAGATGATATATATGAAGAATGTGTTGATGTGGTGGGTACCTGAGGCGTTCTGTCCTCTAGACATGGGAGAGGGGGAATTTGGATCGTCCTAAAACACATAAAGCTTAGGTTTGTGAAACAATTCCAAGGACTCAATTAAGCATGTGTAGAAACACATGAAACTTGGAAACTTCAAATGGAAAACCTGGTAAACGGGTACTATTATATTTAAACCACATACTTCTGGTTTAATTTTTTTTTTTTAAAGATTAAGAGACCCTTATTATCCCCACAAAGGGGAAATTTCACCTCCGCAATCTAACCCATCCATACAGTGAAACACCACATAAACACTAGTGAATACACACTAGGGGGCAGTGAGCACTCTTGCCCGAAGCAGTGGGCTGTGCCCAGGGAACAGTTAGGGGTTAGGTACCTTGCTCAGGGGCACTTCAGTCATGTACTGCTCAGAGAATCGGTGATGTTCTGGTCACGGGGCTGTTTCCCTAACCTCCAGCCCACAAATGCCCCATTTTGTGTACTATTTTACACTGTAAACTGGTTTACAGATTATGGTAAAATTTAATGTGAATATGCAAATGGCCCAAAATGGCCCAAAGATATGCAAAAATAACATTAAGAATGTTCGTTCCTTCTTTTATGAAATTGCCATTTCAGAGATACAAAGTTTTGTTACGACAGCAACAATATTCCCAGATAAGAGTTTACAACTATCAGTATCAATGCAGTAAGTTTTGGTGTAATTCAAAAAGTTACAGAAAATAAGAACAAAGAGAAACTCCACTTATATCTTTCTAGTACTTACATTTTGGCTGTCTCCATCTTTCTTCTCTTCAGACTGGCTTGCAGCTTTCCGTCTAGTAGTAAGAATGGAAAAATAGTCTGAGACGATTATTTATCATCTTTAATGATTCTACCACACTGCAAAAATAAAAAAAGATTTTCAGGCTGAAAATCTGTTCCACAGACAACGCTAGTTTCCTAAAAAGATGTGAAACTGTCTTATTCCTCTTAAAAACCTCGTAAGTGCTGACCTTCGTGCCAACAGGGCGTTCATCTCCTCCATCAGGCCACCACTCCCTCCACTTGTCCGGTTGGCATCATTTTTGGCTCCAGATGCTGAACTGTCCTCAGGCTGTGGACACATGGGCTGATCAGAAACGAGGTCACATTCCTTTATACCGCATGCAAGCAGACCTGAGAAAACTTCAATTCATTTAAGATTAGATACCTGACATCTACTCCAAGCTCAATCTTTAGACGTCTTAAATTAGAACTATTGTTTCACAATGTGCAAACCAAACAGCTTAAGAAGCCACTGAAAGACTTTTGGGTGTTGTGAGCACACTAAGTTGATCATACATAACCAAATCATACATAAAGCAAACCTTTTTATAATTCTCTTGCTATGAATGTAGTCAATCAGTTTCAATCAGTCAAGACAGGTTTGGCACCCAAAGTTTTATTCTTTAGTTTTACACTGAAGCTGCAAGGCTAATGTAGCTAACAAGTATGGAAAATACTTTACAACCTCAAAAGATACTTTACAACCTCAAAAGATACTTTACAACCTCATTTAAAAGTTGGAATACTGTGTAAAATGTAACTGAAACATTTCATATAAAATTTTGAAACGGAGAAACAAAAAAACTATATTGTTTTTGAAAAATATATGCCTACTTTGAATTTAATGCCAGCAACACATTTCACACAAGTTGGGACAGGGGCAACAAAAAACTGGTAAAATTGTGTAATGCTAAAAAAACACCTGGAGGAAGATCTCACAAATAATTAGGTTAATTGACATCAGGTCAGTAACATAAAGGTAAGTAAAAATGGGGAGTTCACCATGCTGTGAAAGAAAATGTGTCTCAATATAAAATAGATAAGAACTTTTGTTTTCATCATTGGCTGTACATAATATTAAAAGATTCAGAGGAATCTCTGCATGCAAGGGTCAAGGCCGAAAACCCAATATTGGCTGGCCTTGATCTCCAGGCCCTCAGGTGGCACTGCATTAAAAGCAGACATGATTCTGTAATGCAAGTCACTGCATGAGCTCAAGAACACTTCTAAAAAACACTGTCTATAAACTAATTTCTTTACTGCTTCCACAAATGCAAGTTACAACTCTACCATAAAAATATAAAACCATACATAAACAGGATCCAGAAATGCTGCCGCCTTCTCTGGGCCTGAGCTAATTTAAGATGGACTGAGGAGAAGTGAAAAAGTGTCCTGTGGTCCTACAAGTCAAAATTAAAATTTCTTTTTTTTTTATAAATCATGGACAAGGCATTCTCTGGGTTAAGGAGAAGAGGGACTATCTGGTTTGTTATCAGCGCACAGTTCAAAAGCCAGTGTCCATAATGATATGGGATACATTAGTGCACATGGCATGGGTTATTTGCATATATACTTAATGATATATACAGGTTTTGGAGCAACACATTCTGCCATCCAAATAACATCTTTTTCAGGAAAAGCCTTGCTTATTTGAGCAAGACAATGCCAAACCACATTCTACACATATTACAACAACCTGCCTCCATAATAAGAAACCAGCAGTCTAGACCTGTCAGTCCCTGCAAACACCTGGTGCATTATGAAATTAAAAATATGACAAAGGAGACCCTAAATTGTTGACCAGCTGAAATTGTAAGAATTGATCAAGTATCAAGTAAGAATGGGAAAACATTTCACTACAGCAGTGCATCTCCTCAGTTCCCAAACACTTACAGAGCATTGTTAAAAGAAGAGGTGATGAAACACAGTGGAAAATATGCCCCTGTTCCAACTTTTTTGAAACATGTCGTTGGCATCAAATTCAAAATGGGCATATATTTAAAAAAATACTCAATTTCAATACTTGATATGTTACATTTTATAATATTTGTAATTAAAATTGGGTTTAAATAATTTGCACATAATTGCATTTTATTTACAATTTGTCTTCCAACATTTAGGAAACATGGTTGTATTAGCATTCTTTAAACCACATGCCTAAATCATCCTACTTGCCTCAAACCTCACTGATCTGTTAATGAATCTCAAACAGACTTGTTTGTGTGGTTTCTGACACGGTATGATATAGTTATCTATAAAAATAGACAGTACAAATAAGTTTCAAGATGACTGCTACTGCTGCTTTTAGCTACGCAACATACTTTTGTCTATTTTTAGAAAGCAGTATGTCATACAGTGTGAGAAACCACAGGAGCAGGTTTATATGTGGTCACTAAGAGAATTCACAATTTTATATTGTTTTCATGTCCTTGTTTTTCCACATTCTCTTACTACAATCCCCAGCATGCATTACAGCATTTTTAAGTGAAGTAAAGTTTTTACATAGCCAGGCTGTCTTCTTCCTTTCTTAGTCTTTATAAGGAAAAATCTCACTCTACAGACTACTATGGTACAGGCAGTCTGCACAGTGCTACGTAGCCTTGTAGCTCCAATGCAAAACTGAAGAGGTAAACATTGACAAGAAACATATATTGGCTGATTGTCATTGGAGTTAAGGGATAAATTACATAAATTTATTTATTTGCTTTAATCTTAAATATGCACAGGTACTGTTCTCATGTCTGATATCTGGTTGAGAGAATCAAGCGAACCCTTTGCACTCGACGCAGTTTGGCTCCGGCGATCATGGCAGCGAGGCCGGTGGGTGCGTGTGCTTCCTCATGATGCACTCCGTGGCCCCCATAACCCCCTCCAACCACAGGTAAGGGTGGTGGGGGTGGAGGGGGAGCTCCTGCTGAAGGGGGCGGAGGCCCAGGAGGCGCAGGAGGGGGAGGGGGAGGAGGGCATGGTCCTCCCATTGACATAGGAGGTGGCGCTACATTTGGAGGTGCCACAGAGAGCACGGCGGGGTGTCCCTGAAACGGGGAACCTGCAAGTGGGATAAGAGATTAATGGTTAGAGAGAAAGAAAGGAAGGGATGAGAAACTAAGGAGAAGCAAAATATTTTTTATTTATTTATTATTTATTGCATATACAGGCAAGACAGAGGAATGGACCAGGGACTTAAGCAAACTTAAAAATATAATATATCCATACAGATATTAACTTGATATTAAATTCTTTATATACATTTGTTAATTTAAGGGCACATTTTTTTTAACAGTGGAATAAATGAGAGAAAATGAATCTAATGAATGTACAAAATCCATGTTGCGTCTCAAGCTAACATCAATCTCCTACCTGAGTTGGATGAACGACGCTCTCTCTCAATATGTGCCTGCATTTGCTGCTGCTGCTGTTGTTGTTGCTGCTGCTGCTGTTGCTGCTGCTGCTGCATCTCCATCTGCCTGAAGAGTGCACACACAATGCGCACAGTCAGAGAACAGGCCATATAATTTACTTTACACAAACAGATCATTACTGTGCCATTACTGTCATGCAATCAGCAGCAACATTGTTCACTGCTGATTGCATTGCATTGTTGTGAATGTTATCAGCACCGCTTAGAGGAGCAGATGCCTGAAAAGTGACACTACTACAGTTGGTAAATGCTGCTGGGTAATGCAAGTAATTCCAGGTAGTGTCAATTTGCAAAGGGCTGCTGTGATAAAAGGAGATGTATGTGTCATCTGCACTTATAATTGCTGCTTTTTCCATTTCTACTGCTGTACTTATGCTACATATCCAAAAGGCTGCAGACACATCCTACCCTTTCTTCTGAAATCAAGGGTATTAATAGCGAGTTTGTTGCTTCAGTAACAGCCTCTAGTCTTTTGGGAAGGCCTTACACTAGATGTCAAAACATTGCTGTGAAGATCTGGTTGCATTCAGCCACAAGAGCATTAGTGAGGTCAGGTACTGATGTTGAGTTAGTAGTTCTGGATTGCAAACATCATTCCAAAGGTACTTGACAGAGCTTTATGTCTCCAGAGATCATAGTTCCATGGATCCACTGTCCAACCAGTGCTTGGCATTGGGCATTGTGACCTTGAGGCTCCAGAGCATCCTATTCTATTGTAAATGCTTTTCAATGAAAATTATACAAGCTGTGTGTGCAACTGGTCAGTAATGGGTACAACTGAATGCACTAATTAGAAAGGGTGTGTATAAATATACAGTGTATATATTGTGTCAGATAGTGTCATTGCTGTCCAAAAAATGAATATCCAAAATAATAACTTTACTAGGGAAAGCAAACAGGTTCTTACATTTTAATGTAAGTTAATGTAAAGATATTTTGTTCTGAGTAGTTCTGGAGCATTTCTACTGGTCCACTCATCATTAGCTATTGTTTTTAAATTATGTAGAAAAAAAAAGAGTCCAATGAGACCAACCTGTGTCTGAGCATCTCTTGTCTTTTATTGACACAAAATGTTCTATTTTTATCATGTCCTGATATGGTTGAAGTTAATAAAAGAAATTTGGCCAACATTTACTTGAACTCAGCTAAATAACACTGATATAACCATGCCATAAACATGTCATGGAAGATGTCATGTCAAGTCAAATAATAATAGTTCATAATCATAATGTTTAATCCTATAACAGCTAATTAGATTACAATTACTGGGAAAGGTAACATGACACTGTTATACCATGGATCAAAATCTGTCATGCCACCTCCTGTTCAAGTTCAAGTGAAGTGTTTTTGAAATTTGCTAAAAAATTAACTACTTACAGTAAAGAATTCATGCTATATTTATACCATAAAGAATGCAGACTATATTCTCCCATGAAGTCATGAAGTACGCTTTGTGCACTTCTGACCTGAAGACATATCAAGAAAACATCTTTCACATCTACAGAATTGGGGATCAAACATAAGTTGTTCGTATTGTATGTACAAAAATTAGTTTCACATATTTATTTAGTTTATTCATATTTAGTTCATTACAAAATGTCTGTATTTTCACATTTTTTTGCTATGTGACCCTTTTCTAATAACATGAGTGCACAGCTTTATCAGACTGTTCTGTTTTGTGTGGTGTAACACAAGTAAGGAGCCTTCAGAGGCCAGTGCATTCTTGGCTGCAGCTTAGCTTTTGGAATGTAGCTGCTGCATCATGGACATTTATAAACATGAGCAAAGTTAGCGCAGACATGACATGTAGATTCATATTCCATGAATCAGTCCATCAGTCTCAATAAAGTCTCACTGGGGAAAGACATTAACCCATATCTGAGAGCTAAACAGGACAGGAGGAGAGGGGAGGGAGAGAGATATATAAAGAGAGAAAGAGAGCAGAGGAGGGGAGTGGAGTGGAGGCAGAGAGAGAGTTGTGGAAATTTCCAGCTGCATGCTGCTCAGGAACAGCTGACACATCAAATACAGCACCCTGAATACTGTAGAGACACACCGCACTCCATCTTTTTACCACAAGGGGCAGCTTTGCCCTGCTGATGTTCCAAGCCTGTCAAGAAAATGTTTCTATTCTGGTACTTCAAACTGCAGATTCACACAGTGGATATAACCCTAACACAGGGCTGTCACAGTCTTGTCCGCAAACAGAGGCAGCGTAGCTGCAGGTTTTTATTCCTATCAAGCGAGAGCACATCTGACTCTAATTTAGTGAAACACGATGACATCAGAATCATATCACTATTGCCAGATAATAGCTTAAAAAATATGTGTTCGCCTTCTGCTATAAACCTACCGCATTGGTAAATGTTATATATCTCAATTTCTAGATTCTACAAATGTTAATGCATTGGCATCAATGCATTGGAACCACAGTTCCTGTATCAGCAAAACCCTATTCTACTTCCTTATTTATGTCTTCAGCAATTAATCAGGAGCACTCTTGTTTTGTTAGAATGAAAACCTGATTGAACAAGGTTGGTCACCGCTGCCCTAATAAAAACAGGGAGACTAGTGACCTATACAATTTTACAAAAATCTCTCAGCTGCCTTCCTCTACAGTTAAATAATTCTCTATTTACTGATTTTAACACATTTTTTATTTTTATTTTGTTATCTTGTTTTCTTTAAAAAAATGCTGGTAGTTTTTTCTAATAAAGACATTAATTAACAAAGTCAATAATGATCTAAAACGATTGGAATCTGTGTTTATTCATTTGAATGCTGACTGCCGAGCTGTGAGTTGGACGAGTGTGCAACCTGCCTTCCACTCTTCGGTATTTTATTTTCTAACAGCTCTGACACTGTGATCTTTACAGCATGCCTAGAAACCCATTGCCCCTTACATTTTATGTCCCAAAGCATTCAAATTAAATGCCCAATTCAGGATTTTCCATGCGTGAGTCGCTTAGCTGCTTACCATTATTAGCCTTTTTAAATGTCAGTGCATGAAGCAATGAACTAGACTTTAATTTGATGGAGCCGTAATGGTCAGTCACGCTGTGCACTGCACTGCAATGTGTTGAGCTGAAGCAAACTATTTTTGAGCGCATAAAAACCTGTGATGTTTACATTCCCAGTTAAACAGTGAGAACTGACAGTCTCACAGTCTCACCTGAAAGTCTCACTGTCACTATGTCACTATAGCAACAAAGTGTTCTGCTTTCCTGTAAACATGTAAACAAATACTTTGCGGTAGCAAGACTCTAATTGGTGTTCTCTTCTGTCCAAGTTTCATATCACATAGTCTTATCACATTGTAGAGCCAAAAGAAAAACAAAACTGCTTCTTGGAGCTGCACTGATTTCTCTGCAGCCATAAGGATTAAGCACTGAGCTTTCTAGGTCAGATCTTACCTTCTTTGTGCCTCCAGTTCATCTGTGGTGGGCCCATTCTGTACCTGGCGCTGAACAGCTGGACCTGTGTCAGAATAAGAATATCTATATAATGGCTGGCACAGTTTGTTAAGTTTGAGAAGTCACAGTAAGCAAAGCATTGTATAACTGAAATTAATAATCATAATGTCATGTTATTCATGGCACTGAATCAAGCAAAGACATTGTGTTAGAAGTTAATAGGATTTAGTGCAATGCAGTTGTATAAAAGGTTGAGTAGTTTTAAATGTGGCACTATTGGTTCATCTTTGTCTGTTCCAACATCAAACTTCAGAAATTAAGTATCATAATATAATATGTGCATCAAGAAAAATCAAGTATTGTGACACTGTATATTTGATAAATCAACCACCCTTAAAGGGCTCATATCCTACATTCTACTTTATGACTGAAGTATATAAGAACATCATATCTGTGTTGATGTCCTGTATTGTACCTCAAGCAAACAGCAGATAGGTGGATGTATAACATCAAAAAAGCAAAGAATTCAAAACGGGTTGTTTTTGCAGCTTCGTTTCTATATATGGACTGGACGGTGAAGTGTATGTTTTAAAACTTTAGCAATGTTTACATTCTATATTTAACTCTTTATTTAAAAAAGTTAGATAAATTCACATTTAAATGATGTGGGATACTACTTTAATGTTTTTTTTTGCCTCAAAGATCTGACTTTTAGTCTGTGTAAAGTGGCACAAAACATGGAAATGTCCACTTCATTTTATAATGCACTGCCAATCCGCCAAGACTGTGTTCTGCGTCACTGCATCTCTAGCAGGAGCCATGGTATTCTATCTTAGTCAGCCTTCTTAATTCCATTTGCTCTCATTGAAATAGACGTTACGCAGCTCCTACCAGGTGGGACACACCTGAGATCCCGCCCATTACCATGTATGCCTAACAGATGCCACACGTGTACTCAAATGCTTGCATCATGTGCTGTTACTGAGGCAGTGGCTGTGCTCTATTATAATTAGGCTATATGAAATGTTTACTGCTATTATGAAATAGCTACTTGTTTTTTGTGCTCATGACTCTGTTGTGTGTCCTAAGAGAAAGGTAAATGAGGTTAGATATTTTATTTCGGGGCTTTGTAGACCATGGAGTGCCTTCTGGCTGTCACATTGGATGGTACGATAATGATCTAGTCTTGGCAGAAATTGGGAGAGCGGTGCTTCAGACTGTTACATGTGTTGCTATTATTGTCCACAAGAAATCCAATGATGCATTGTCACTGTTCTCCAGGAAATTACTGTTATACAGGCAATTATCAGGCTATTTTCAATCCTGTCTTAAAGAAAAAGATGGATTTTCCATGTTTAATTTAGGAGGACAATTTGATGAGTAAAACAGGCTGAATTATTCAAAGCTAGTGAAGTGCTGAAGGGTTGCGAAGGTAGACTGAAATAGACACAAGAAGCTCTGCAGACAAGCCTGTGAGATGGAGAGAGAAGCTTCAGACTGCTGTGTTGGTAAGATACAGGAAGGAGGCAGAAACATCAGAAGTGTAAATTAACACTCTAGGCAATGACAGTAAGACATCTCACTACTGCTGAACACTGAACACACCTATAGCCAGCTATTTTAAAACCATTAACCAAAATCAGGCAAATTAAATACATGCAGAGCAACAATATACAGAAAAAACACATTTGTGATGTCTGCTTACTGAGTAACGTTCCTACAACAGCACAGATGTTTGGCTGTAGAGGTGTAATGAAGGACACTAGTGTTTCTTCATGCTCACATTTCAGCTTCCCAAACTGACAAATACACAGCAGAACCCGATCTGATCTCTTAGAGCCAGACACCAACACTGTGACTCATTTTTCATTGATAATTTACACACACACTGCGCATGCACACACATATAGACACACAGTTGTAGGCAAAGGTTTGAACACCTCCAGTCAAATGACCTTTTGTTACTATATTTTTCATTTGATTTTACCAGATGAAAATGAATTAACACATCTTCTACACAGAACTTAAATATGGCACTTTACTGCACAATTTCTAATTATGTGCTCAGTTTATCATTCTGGGAAAAATGACATCAATGTAAAACGTTACATAAAGTTTTTGTTGTGTGCCAAAAATGTGCCTCTAAGTTTTCCTTTTCTATGACCATTAAAATGCGCAGAAGCCTGTTCTCTGTAGAAGATGTGTTAACTTATTTTCACTTATAAAATCAACAAAACCTGTCATTTGACCAGAGATGTCCAAACTTATGACTGTACACACTCACTCACACTTACAAGACAAACTGTAACAAGCACTCACTAGTGTGGACAATCAAACTCAATCCTACTTTCAAATTCTACATTAAATCAGGCTAAAGAAGAAGAATGTAGGACCTAAATGACTTGGAACTGGGATATAAATTCAATTAGAAAGGAAACGAACGGCTTTGAATGACTAATGTTTATTACTACAAGCTGATGTGTTATAAGACAAAAATCCGAAAGCCAAATCCGACTTTGTAAAAGTAACTTGTACTCTTGTATGAGCCTATAGTGGTTCCACTATTCAATGACACACATGCCTGTGTCCTATCTTCTGTTCAGTGCTCACTGAGGGTTAACCGGGGATTCTTATAAGGGGTAGACCACACATGCAATTGGAAACATTTTTTGCCCCAGAAAACTTTTAATTTATTATTTTTACTTTGGCCCATCTCTTCAGCATTTTAATAATGTGAGCCAGCACTGAACTGCGCTCTACCCATATCCATCACTGTGCTAAATAGCTAGTTGACTCTCACCTTTGATGCCGTGTTATTTGATTCATGGTCTTAAAATAAGTAACTAATTCTAATTATGTTGTTTATATTACAAAATACCAATAAATACCAAGAATCTTTCTGTCAAGGAATCAGGAAGACTTCATTTTGAGTGGCCCTTTTAGATGTTACAAACACTCAAAAGATTCTCAGTAACATCAAATATAGAGTTAGGGCTAGGTTTTGGGTTGAGGTTAGGATTAGGGCCAGTGTGAGGGTTAGGTTTTGGTAAGATTGGGTAAGCTTAAGTTTTGAGTAAAGAAAGCAATATATTAACTATACATCTATTTAATGTAAGTAATGTAACACATTACATCTACAAGATACTTACTTCAGTGTATTTAGAAGTTGCACTACTGCTACTGCACTGATATGTTGCTGATGTGTTACTGATACTCTGTTAGAAGTTCATTAATCATCTACAAAAGATCGCTCCACATTAAATGTTACCGAAATCAGAATCTGTATCTGATTTACTGAGCTAAACCACTGTCATTTGACTGCAGCTGTAACCCTATATAATTACATTATGTTCCTTTTTTGATTATTTTCATTTTTATATCTTTAATTTAATTTGAATGGTCAGAACATGAATTAGCATGTTTTGATGTGCTTTTATACCTACAAGCTACTTTATCATTTCATAAATTCACGGTCTTATTTTTGGCATAAAAGAGCATAAGAGAGGCTCTGAGGGTCCTTTTTTTAAACACATGTTAAGCCTTGTCCAAAAGGCTCCGTAAACTGAAGCTCCATCAGCTCTACACCTGTACCTGTTGTCGTCACAACTATGCAAACATAATCGAAAGCCTTTCCTCTTCTCACAAACTCTACATAATGACTGTATCGGATGTGTCCCACTTCAATATGATGATCAGAGAGAAAGAGAGAGGAGAGAAAGGAGAGCGAGCAGTACCTACAGGACATCTTGAAGAAGAAGATCCGGCTGTGGCAGATACAGAGGCAGTGGCAGACCCACTCTCTGCTGAACATAGCGTTTCCAGGCCCTTCATCCCTTCTCTCTTTTTTTCCCTTTCTCTCTTGCCACCTTTTCCCTCACCCTTTCATACTCCTCCCTACTGGTCTCCTGTTTCTCTGTAGGGTAACCCCACACCTGCAGTGAAGCAGCAGGCCAGCGAGCCCTTGCTAGCTCAAGTTTCTTTCAGCCTCCCCATGTGTGCTTCTCCCCCTACCATATACACCTCCAAGCCAACAGGAGGCACTCTAATTTTTCCAAAGAAGATTCCAATCTTGCTTAAAATGTATTAAGAGAAATAGAATAGAAAAAAGGAGAAATGAGATGCTTCTATAATTATTCAGATTAGCATCAAAACTGATCTGTTTATTGATTTTTTTTCTTAAGAGTAATGAGGTTGTATTAGTTGAAAATATGTGGTGGATGACTTCATAGGAAGCATGTGCCAGCCTTAACCTTCCCAGCCTGATACTGTCCTGTAATGGGGGAGACCATTCACAGTATATGTAAACTGGACTCATTCTGCTGGTTTTAATGGGAATCTATCTAACTTCTGTCGAACCTGCACACTACAGTTCCCACAATTCTCTGGACTCACACCATAGACTCAGCTAATCACAAACAACTTCCAAGCCTCCTGATTACTGAACTGTTGTCACCTGTTTCTCATTATCTGTCTATGTATAAATACCTATTTGAAGAGTTTCTTTGTGAAGTACTGTGAGTGTCACTTGCTGCATACTGAGTCCTTATCTCTAAGTCTGACCTTCCTGTGTGTATGATCCTTGTCTTGTTTCTTGACTTGTGCCTTTGGATTCTCTTGTTTGATATCGTTGTCCCGGACTGGTTCTGTTTTGGTTTTGACCTTTGCATGTATTTGACCTACTCTTTTCAATTAACGCCCACGTTTGTATTTTCGTTCTTCACTGTTCTGACCTGGTTTGGCTTTGACACTCCTTTTGTTCACCTGCTCATTGTTAATAAATGCTTTTTGAACTTTTATTTCTGCGTCTGCTTAGAACAACATAGAGAGAGAAAACAAACAGCCTCAGCTAAACATGGATTATAATACTGACCATTATAATATAAGTAAACAAATTAATAATAATAATTTTAAATCATTTAAATTATTGTAATTATTCAAACCATATTGCAATATTATTGTAGTAGTAATAAGTGAATCTTTGTATTACTCAGCAGATTCTATTTCAAATATGACAGTGCGATCTTTTCAGTTGCAGATTTATCAAATCATTTTCTATCCTGTCATAGATAAATATTTATTCTGAAGCCATAAAGCAGCTAAAAGGCCTGTGGATCAAATGACAGTCCAGTTTTTCTAGAAGAACCGCATGGGGAAAAGTCTATGAAATTCCATGACTTTTCCAGCACTTACTATTTTCCATGACTTTTCCAGGCCTTAAAAACAAATTTCTATATTCTATGACTTTTCCAGGATTTCGATGGCTGTACAAATCCTGTATGTTTTTTCAGGGATTAAAGTAATAGACTGGCAAAAATCAGACCAGGCAAAACATAACATTAGGTTTATGTCTTAATTTTTGTATCTGAGCTACAAGGCTAGCCAACAAATAGCAATCCTCATCATGGAAACTGCATGTCCAAATCAATACACACTTGACTTAATTGGGTTAAGTAATCTCAAATAAATTTGCCTCTGTGCTTTCTCACACTGATATACTGCTATCTATAAAAATAGATAGAAATGGAAATAGCCTTGTAGCTCCAGTGGAAAACTAGAGCAAAGAAAACTCTGGACACAAAACATATCTTGACTCATCAGTTACATTTTAATTAAAGAGAAAACTGTGTGAACTTTGCTTTAACAAAGCTTGAGAACACAAACTCTCATACTGTACTGTGTCCTCGTCTTCCCTGAACTCATTAAACTCTACGGCATTTGCTATTCAGAAACAGAAGTAGCGCAGTAACAGTGGCAGACATGCAGCCTTTGTTCTCTCTCTCCCTGCTCTCTGCTTTCTCTGTCGCTCTCTGCCATTCTCTTTCAATGATAGAAAGAAAAACTGGAGAGTCATGCTGTAGTACTGAGCCCAGGGGAACGCTCCTCAACGACTGAGTTTAATTAAGATTAGCATTGTACTGGGAAAACACTTCTCGGTTAATAATTTGGAAGCTCAGAGTCTCATTTACCTTCTTATACCCTCTCAGTCTCTCTCTCTCTCTCTCTCTCTCTCTCTCATTACATGTCAATGAGGGAGTTGTGTTCATGCAATTAAAGTGTGCACATCAATGAAATGAATGAAATGCTAAATTCTGTTTGGGAGCCTGTGTAAACCGTGTATATTATTACCGTATTTTCAATGATTCCTGTAGTGTATGGTTGATAACTACAACAATGTCCATGTGCTTAATGAATGAGCAGAGAACCTGGTAAATCTAAACAACTTAGAAGCCAAAGGCCAATGACTTACAGTATGTTATCAGTGTATATTAAGTGTAAGTCTGCAGCGATTAGTCAGCAAAATAGGCTGCACTGATTGCTTAAAAATGGGTGATGTTGATTTTTTATTGTTGACATCATTTTTACTTTAAAAAGTGCCTTATAATGTTAATATGCATATGCTTAATAAGCTTTAATTCAGCAGATTTCAATATATATAAAACAGCACCCAATTTTCACCCGTTTTCTGTCCCCTTCTTATAGTGGTGAAGCGCTTTAATCGATTAGCCTAAGTAGCGAATGCCAGTTCAGTGAAGGTACTGTGCTACATGTTGGAAAACAAAGCATTTCACGGGTGGAGGAACATTTCAGTGATGTTAAGTACAGTGCAGTAACATTAATGGCAAACTGAGGCAGCAATTCAATAATAAAATGTTCAATAATGAAATGAGCAGTTCAATAATGAAATGATAAGGTCCAGACTAATGTCTCAGGTATAATACATAATAATGCACAATGTTAAATCTTCAGGACAGTGATGTGGTGTGCATTAACACTTAAAATCTGTAAAAATATACAATATAAACATGAAATCACAAACATTGTTCATGCCATCCGCAAATATATTAGTGTTGAATGCAGAAACCTTTATCTAATGATGTAGCCAACATTCAGAATTATGTAAACGATGACAAAAATGGGAAAAGATAAATGATTCAACTTGTGCCAGAATCAAGAATATGGGCTAAAAATAAAAAAAACAACAGTAAATGATAAACGTAATAATTAAGGTGAGTAAAATTAGTAAAATAAATAAATGCTTTGGTTTTGTTTTTACATTTCTTGAACTCAGTACACTTTTGATTTAGCAACAGCTTCAACTGAGAAATAAAGCCAATAGTTTCAAGTGTTAAAAATTTTGATTTAGTAGAAAAGACATAAAGATAAAAGCCCTGATCAGTCACTACATGAGTGAGAGAAACCTGATTAGCTGACGTATACATATTGCTAACTCTGGTACTTTGGCAGATCTGATGCCACTTACACCAAATTTATTCCTGCCAAGCTAAAATTAAACTGAAGAAAAAAGCAGAGAAAAGTATTTTAAAAAATCTTTCAACAAAAGTGACCACCATCAGTCTTCTCTGCCAGTTCAGAGAGTAAAAACATTACAAAACTATAGATAATAGAAGAAAATAATGAAAATGAGGAGGCTTTAACGTAAACAAAAGTGGTTAAGTTAACTAATGCTACAGAAACAGTAGACAGAGGTTAGACTGGGGTATTCCTTTTAATCTGTGTACTAATTATGTTATAATACCAGGTTCCCCAACTGCAAATGATCAGCCTCCACACTTCATCTGTGCTTTCCCCATCAACACTGGTGATGCAGTGCATGGTGCACACCATTAGAGGGCAATGTGATTCCCAAATGGCCTTACAGGCTCTGTGCCCAGAACATGGCTCAGAAGCAAGGCTAGCATTGCTCAGCGCTCTGCCACAGATCCACTTGAGTACTTGCAGTATGTATTTGGGTTAAAAGTGATCAGAACGACTTCTGCTACAACTATTCATGGGTATTAGGAAGAAGACTTGGCAAACCTTTCAGAGCACTCACAGTGAAAGCACCATCTCAGCTGCTGACAGAATGAGAATGAGAATGCTAGCATAGCAACATAAGGTGTTCACAAAGAGTTGAGGTTGCTGGGTTCAAGTGAAGTGAGTTTGAGTAACCTGGGCCCCTTTAGCCATTCCTGTTTCTCAGTGAAACTAACCTGACTTCTAACACATTTTCCGAAAAATGCTATGCATATTTTTAAAGTATATATTTATGGCTGTCACCTATGAAACTATAGCCTATAGGTTTGCACACAGTGTACCAAAATCCTCAGAGCACAGGAATAAATGACTGGGTCACCGTTTGCTCTGAAATATTTGGAGCCCTCAGTGGAGGGTTTCATTAGAATAGAGGGTTTAATCCCCCCAGCCCAGCCCCTCCCCAGCTGCTTTGGACCGTCTGTCAGCCTCCAAAGACTTATCTCATTACCCATATTACATGAGTTTTAAAAAGTCCGCTCCTGCCAGCAGAAGCAGTCTTACACTATTTCTTTACGTCAAAGCCAGACCGCCTTCTGTCACAAATGTTTTTTTTTCTTAATTGTTTTGATTTGTGGCTTTTCTTGTCACTCCAGGTTCTCTGAGTTCAAAAGACAAAGATGCAGATAGACACCCAAGGCAGCAGATGTCAGACTGGTTACATAAGGTTAACAGTGGAATTTAATGCATGTGCAGTGTGTGTGCATGGGCATGGCTTGTCCTCAGGGGCTGTAGCTGCGTGCTCTTTGATTCTGATTCAAAATTATCCTGACTACTTCTCTTTCTGTATAACTGAAAACACAGAGTCCCTCAGATTTATAACCATTAAAATCATTTAGGCCCTATCTAAAAACATTTTTAAATGTTAATATCATGTATTACATTTCTCCTAATGCAGTGCCTTAACATTTAACTCAGTTTAAATTTCAATTTAGTTTAATTAGGCAAATATGAAAAGGAGATAAAATAACATAATTAGGTCAGAACATTGTGCTGACTCTATGCATGCTCACCTCCTTCCTGGGTGCTGAGCACATTGAGGGCGAAGAGCATGGCATTGGAGAAGGTGGTGGCCTCCTCCTTACTGGCGAAGTTGAGTCCATACACCTGCCTGGCATCGCGCCACTGGTGAAAGGTAGGAGTTGCCTGATTGTACTTCAACCCCTTTACGATGGAGTAGTTAATGACAACCTGAGAGAGGATTCATGGACATAGAGCCAGCGATCAGTGAAAGGTTCATGATTTTAGCTCTAAGATTTTTATATTTTTTCATATCTTTCCTTACTTAGTTGTGGCCACCTGCCAGTATAGCAGGATTTTCTCCACTACATCTACAGTCTATCCACAAACTTTTGTTAAACAGGCTTGTACTTTAAACTCCTCATTCATGAGCTGTTGGAGTGGTTTAGAAATTTCACACACTAATAAGTCTACGTTCCCACCCACATTTAGCCCAAAATTTCTCATGCTTGTCCTCAAACATGTGTATTAAAAACTTCACCTCTAGACTAGGTACTCATTTGAACATTTTTGTAAGGATGTGTCCTCTGTGTGTCCTTATTGTGGCCCCTGGAGAAGCCCACCAGTTACTGTACATGTATAAGGTATACATCTAATAAGTCTGTCCTAAATGTATGCTTCATTAACCCATCATCCTCAAGGACTCTTGCACTATACGTCTGCACTTTGCTGGAGTCACATTGTTGACTTGGAAGAATACTGCGGGGCTAAGGGTGCTATTTGGGACAGGCCCTATGAAACTGCAGATGAAGATCTAAACTGTACTGTAATTATGTATGAACAAAGATGTACCTGCTGGTCCTGCAGTTTGACCCCCACCACACGGAAGGTGTTGTTGGCAGTGTTGTGGTAGATGTTGATGCGGCTGAAGCCTTGTTGGCCTGGCTTGATTGGCACCCATTTCTTGCTGGTGTCATCGTAGACCATCACCGAGGCACGGGCCTGGCAAATGCTCTGCTCACTGCAACAGACGCAACAAAAACAAAGTTAGTCAGGACCAGCTTTCACCAAACGTCTAAGAAAATCTTACTAAGAACATCATAAAACATGGAGGACCAAACTAAATGGAGGAACTGCGTGTCTGATGTTTTAACGAGCATTCAGAAGAGGAGGGGTGGACAGAGTGGGGGGGGGGGTGGAGAAAGAAGGGACGGAAGAGAGAGAATGAAAGAAAAAAAAGGGAGATGAAGAGATGGCAAGAAAGAGACTGAGGGAGAGAGACAGATAAATGGAGAGAGGGACAGGGAGCTAAAAAAAGAAGGGAGGGGGCAGAGAAAGAAATAAAGAAGGAGAGTATTAAAGGACAGAGAGAAAGATGAAGAGATAGAGAAAGAGAGGGAGAGAAATAAAGGACGGAGGAGAGGGGCAGAGAAAAAAGAAAGGAAGAGGGGATAGAAAAAGACAAAGGGACAGGTAGCAAAAGAGAGAGAAAGAGAGGGAGAGAGAGAGATACAGGGGGAGAGAGAGTGTGCGTGAGGAGGGGAGAAGAGCACTGATATGAGTTTTCCGCTGAAATGAGAAAAACAAACAGAGGCCCCATCTGTGCAGAGCTAAAAGTAAGAGTGGACCCCAAGGCTACTGAAGCCAAAAGGGGCCCACAGAGAGAGAAACACAACCACACAAGAGGACAGAGAGGACAGGAATCTTGAGAAACTGCATGCATAACACACAGACTGGCCACTTTATTAAGTGCACCTACCTTGTATCTATACTCATTGTCCATTTTATCAGCTCCAATTACAAAATAGGTGCATCTCAATTACAGACTGTTTTTCTGCATACTTTAGCCATACTACCCTCCTTTTATCATGTTCTTCAATAGTCAGGACCCCCTTTAATGTGTGTCGTACTAGTGTGTGGATCAGACACAGCAGTGCTAATGGCGTCCTGACCACTAAAGAACCGGGTAAAAGGGGGCTGCAGATAAACTATAGTCTGTAATTGAAGAACTAAAAAGTTATTTTATGGTAAGTGGAGCAGATAAAATGGACAATGAGGGCAGATACAAGGAAGTGTACTTAGTGATTTGGCCGGCTGGTGTGTAAAATTACAAGAATCATTTTTTTTGGAAAGTAATTTTTAGTAGTCATATTTTAAAGTAAAGCACTGAGTTGATGCACTGCACTGGGTACTAGTACTCATACTGACCATATAAATGGGTATCAGCCAGAGATGACTAATACCACAGTCCAAACGGTCTCTCTGTTTAAAATTGTAACAATGCATTATTCAGTAGCCTAGTTTTTCATACACTCATTAATTTCTTATTTTTTTGTTCTTTATTTAAATAGTTAAAATGTGTAATTACACCTTCATGTTACTTAAAATATATGCTGAAAAATGTATCTTGGTAAATGAAAACATCGTAAATATGTAGATAGATTTAGATTTAAGTTTTAAGGTGAGAGAAAGACAATATAAAAATATTATGAGATCATTCAAGTTATTTGTATTGCAGGCATCAAATTCAAAATGAGTGAATATTTGCAAAAAATAATAAAGTTTATCCGTTTGTACATTAAATATCTTGTCTTTGTAGTGTATTCAATTGAATATAGGTTGAAAAGGATTTGCAAATCATCGTATTCTGTTTTTATTTATGTTTTACACAACATCCCAACTTCATTGGATTTGGGGATTTTTTAAGTACTTTGAGTAATTCTAACTAGAGAATTGCTCTTTTTCTAAAGGCAGATATTTTGCTGTTTTAAAAACATAATGCTTTGAGCAACAAACAATCTTAAAATAAGAAATACATTGGATATATTGAATACATTTAAAATAATTTCACTGGCCAAGGTTTTTTTTTTATTTTTTGCAGCGTAGAACAAATGATCTAAAGCATTTCCAGTCAGTGAAGTTTACAGATTTTAAACCGAAGAAAAAAAAAATAGCTCTGGCATTGATCACTAGTACCAAGAGTTCAGGTCCTGGAGTAGTGAAAAAGTGAGATTAGTACATCGTTACATTTCTGCATTCTCATCTTTCTACACTGTTACACTGTAGACAGGAGTCACTACTCTGACTGCAGCAGTGCTTCATGGTTGTGGAGAACACACTCATGACCCCCAGTCATGGCTTCTGGCATACAAATTGCAAAATTTGCCAAAAGCAAGTACAACTCTGGGGCAAGACCATTTTTAGAACCGCTTTAATAATTTATCCACTGGCCTCTACTACACTGAAGCTTGTAAGGGTATATTCATGAAGCGAATGTGGCACGCTACATGTCCAAAAGTATCGAGACACTCTTATAATTTGTTAATTACAACTTTAAGGTGCAGCCATTGCAGACACGAGTTAAGTTGTACACACACAGCAGCTACACATGAGCCTAAGATCACCATGTCCAAAGCAAAGCATTGGGTATAAATCCCCCCAGAACTAGACTGTAGAGCAGTGGAACTGTGTTCTCTGAAGTGATGGAGCTCCGTCCTTTAGGGTTAAGCTGGAGGGGTGTTTACGATCCAGAAGTAATCATCCAACATCAGTACCTGACCTCACTAATGCTCTCGTAACTGATTGCAATCAAATCCTCACACCAGTGATTTAACATTTAGCATTCTAAACGTCTGATGTTCCATTAAACATACATGCTAAAAAGCATACTGTGATTGAAACATTTTTTTTTCTTTTCTTTCATTTGTTCTTTTAGAAATTGTACACTTTTTGTTTGTACTCCGCACTGTAACTTTCAGCTCCAGACAGCCTCTGGTTATAAATAACCACATCTGAGGCTGAAAGACTAATGCAACACTCACAATACATTAGCTGCTTTCCTTCCAACAGCCTTTACATCGTCCAGCAGAGCACTAAGCTGGTTAATTTATCTCCACAAACTGACTGTGTTGTTTTTATTAAACTCCTGGCAACCAGAGTGAAATGGCATCAGCCAGAAAGGGCGTGCAGTGAAAGAAAAAATGAGAGACTGAGAGAGGAAGAGAAAAAGAGAGAGAAAGAAATAGAATATGGAGGTATGGAAAGAAAAATACATTGAGAGAGAGAGGCAGAAAGAGAGAAAGATATACAGTACCTCACAAAAGTGAGTACACCCCTCACATTTCTGCAAATATTTAATTATATCTTTTTATGCGACAACACCAAAGAAATAAAACTTGGATATAACTCAGTGTACAGCTTGTAAAGTAGTACAGACTCACTGTAACTCAAATAACTCAAACAAAATAACTCAACACACAGCCATTAATTTCTAAATAGCTGGCAACACAAGTGAGTCCACCTCACAGTGTAATGTCCAAATTGTGCTCAAAGTGTCAATATTTTGTGTGACCACCATTATTATCTAGCACTGCCTTAACCCTCTTGGGCATGGAATTCACCAGAGCTGCACAGGTTGCTACTGGAATCCTCTTCCACTCCTCCATGATGACATCACAGAGCTGGTGGATGCGCTCCTCCTCCTTCTGCTTGAGGATGCCCCACAGGTGCTCAATTGGGTTTAGGACTGGAGACATACCTGGCCAGTCCATCACCTTTACCTTCAGCAAGGCAATTGTCATCTTGGAGGTGTGTTTGGGGTCATTGGAAAACTGCCATGCGGTGCAGTTTCTGAAGGGAGGGGATCATGCTCTGCTTCAGAATGTCACAGTACATGCTGGAATTCATGTTTCCCTCAATGAACTGCAGCTCCCCAGTGCCAGCAGCACTCATGTAGCTGCAGACCATGATGCTACCACCACCATGCCTGACTGTAGGCAAGAGTCAGTTTTCTTGCTACTCCTCACCAGGGTGCCACTACACATGCTGGACAGCATCTGAGCCAAACAAGTTTATCTTGGTCTCATCAGACCACAGGACATCGTTCCAGTAATCCATGTTCTTGGACTTCTTGTCTTCAGCAAACTGTTTGCAGGCTTTCTTGTGCATCAGCTTCAGAAGAATCTTCCTACTGGGACGACGGCCATGCAGACCGAGCTGATGCATTGTGCAGCATATGGTCTGAGCACCGACAAGCTGATCTCCCTCTTCTTCAACCTCTGCAGCAATGCTGGCAGCCTTCATGCGTCTATTTGTTGAAGTCAACCTATATGATATGATGCTGAACACGTGAACTCTTTGGTCGACCCTGGCGAGGCCTGTTCTGAGTGGAACCTGAATTTTCTTATAGCCCAGGCCATCTGTGTGGAGAGCAACAATTCTATTTCTCACAACAGAGAGTTCTTCTCCCATGAGGTGCCATATAGAATATCCAGTGGCCATTATGAGAGAATTGTACCTAAAATACCAAATTTAACCCCATTCACACCTGGAACCTTGTAAATCTAACGAGTCACATGGCACCAGGGAGGGACAACGACACAATTGGGCACAATTTGGACATGTTCACTGTGAGGTGCACACACTTGTGTTGCCAGCTATTTAGACATTAATGGCTGTGTGTTGAGTTATTTTCAGAGGACAGTAAATCTAAACTGCTATTCAAGCTGTACACTGATGAGTTTAAGTTATATCCAAGTTTCATTTCTACAGTGTTGTCCCATGAAAAGATATAATAAAATATTTGCCGAAATCTGAGGTGTGTACTCACTTCTTTAAGATACTGTATTTAGAAAGAGAGAGAGACAGAGCTAAAGAGGGGAGACAGAGAAAGAGGAAAATAGCTAGAGAGAGAGAGAGAGAGAGAGAGAGAGAGAGAAATGTAAAGACTGCAGGTCTAGAGCAGACACACACACACACACACACACACAGTAACCTATATACAAACAGTGATAAAGAAAAAACTCTGTTTCCCTCTCTCTCTCACTTTCTCTGTCTCTCAGTGTGGTGAACGTCGCTTCACTCGCTCTGAAAAATTAACAAACGCTCTGTGAGATATTAATAAATCACAGCTTGGAAAGCACACTGACAGAGGACTAAATAAAGAGAGAGAGATGGTGAGTGAGGAATGCAGAGCTCTTCAGTCTCTCTTTACACACACACACACACACACACATACTCAGCAGAGTGAAGACCCTTCACACAAAGTGCTAGATTAACTGAACACAGCACAGTTCTGTCTGTACCAGCACTCAGATCTCACATTCATGTTCATCTGCCTGCTGATTTTTCCACATCATTTCAGATCTATGACCTTCCCTTTAAAATCAATGCCCTGGGGGGCTGCTTCCCCCAATCTACCGCATGTGCTTTCTTTTAGATTTAGATTTCTTTAAGATTTGCAGTTATATTGTGGTATGTTTTAAGTGACATTAATTGGCCAATAAAACAAATTCGACATTTATTATGATATATGACAACTGTAAAGCCCCTTCTTTAAAGCCCCCAGTATGTATGGTGTATACACACACAGACACACAGACATACACACACACACACACACACACACACACACTGTTGGGGGCAGTGTGAGTGCAGCCAGCAGGCAGTCTGTCAGTACCCCTGAAGATCACGTTTGCCTCTGAAGCTGCTTCGGCCCAGCTGCATGCCTGCACCTCTCATGGATAATTCAGCTGGCCTGATGTTAATGTCAATGCACACATCTCCTCTGCTCTCCTCTCTCTACCATCCCCTCTTCACTCTTCCTGTTCTTCCAGGCCCCACCCCCCTTTGCCTCCAGCCCACATGCTTGGCTCCTCTAACCCCTTTTCCATGTCTCATTCCCTGAAGCAGGAGCTGGATACAAAGCTATAGGACTTGGTCATCCACGCCGCATTCTCAGAGACCTTGAAACCATCCACCTTGCCTTTCATCTCTCTCACTCTTTCTGCATTTCAGCAGTGGACTGTTTATTCTACTGATGGTAGAAAGGAGTGAGAAGCATTTCAAACATATGTGAACCCTTGCACTGAAGGCTGAGGTTTCAGAGTAGTTTGAGACGCACATCCTCTGCTACATCACATACTGGATTGAGTTGTATTATAAGTTTGAGGTGGAACTACTTCATTTGGTGGAGGCAACTGGCAATATCAAAATCATATATTTAAAATAATGCTTAGAGACTTTGCTTCAGCCTTTTACCTTTGTGTGGAATCATGCAAAAAACAAACAAACAAAAAAAAACAATTGTAATTCATCTATATATATATATATATATATATATATATATATATTGATATCTTGTTGTTGTTGTTGTCTGTATTCTGTAAATTGTTCCACTACTCCCATTTGTGTACTCTGTGCCTTTTTAAAAACAAAAAGCAAATTGTACTTAAATAATCAAGTATAATCATGTTGAAGTTTGAGTTCTGATGATGCACTGCATCATTTTCTGATCAATCATAACTGTATCAAATAATTGTGAGGTCACACTGCAAAAATGATATCTTGTAAAGTGAAATTATTTTAAATGTATTTGGTACTTTTTCATTTTGAGATTGTTGTAAACGTATAGCTTACACTTATTATAGTACTATTTTAAAACCTATATTTTCTCAGACTATTTAACTTATTTGTTTTTTTACTTATTTTAAATAATTTCATCAAGTGAAATTATCTCACTATACTGGCAGATCATTTTTGCTTGTTTCAAGAAATGAATCAAGCAAAATGACCTGTCAATATATTGAGCCAATTTTACAGTCAATGAATGGTTGATACAGTAAAGGTTCTTAAAAAAAAGTTAAAGCTGCAAAATGCACTATTCACTCCACTGTCTGTTCAGCATACATGTAAAAAATATGCTGTTTTGAATTCACTATATTTGTGATGACACATTTACACATTTTGTTTCAACCTACTTTTTGAATGTGGCCTGTTAAACTTACAACAGTTTCAAACAGAACATTTTAGATATATTGACCAGATCTCAGATCATTTAACTTGCCAAAATACCATTTGTTTGTACTGCAGTTATTTACACCACTGTATCTAGCACTGGCTAACAGTCGTTGGTCCTGGCGGCCCTCTGTCCTGTATGTTTTGGTGTTTTCTCAGCTTTTCCTCACCTGATCCAACTAATCAGCTAATTAAAAAGTCCTCCTGAGATGAGGCAGGTGTGTTTGAGCAGAGAAAATACTGAAAAAGTGCCAGGCAGGGTTACAGGGCTATTCCTGAATTTTAATCCACTGTCTAATGTAATGACATGAATTTGTCAGTAACTGTACAGCCACTGAGTAAAGTAAACAAACTTACCAGACAGCACGGTG